>NC_079189.1:482719720-483026643 GCF_029499605.1 Hyla sarda
GTACTATAGTAGAAAAAATATATATTGGGTATCGTTTTAATCTCATTGAGCTACAGAATAAAGAGAACCATAAAGTTTTATCCATAAAGTGCACTGCGGACAGGTTTTAACCATAAGGTGTACTGCGGAAAAACAAAACCTCCCAAAAGTTGCAAAATTGCTGTTTACTTCATTCCCCCCCCCCCCCCCCCCCCCCCCACAAATTATAATTATTTTTGGTTTTGCCATAAAATTGATGGTAAAATAAAAGATGTCATTACAAAAAACAAGCCCTTGTATGGGTCTATAGTGGAAAAAATAGAAAAGTTATGGCTCTTAGAAGGCGAGGAGGAAAAAGCGAAAAACACAAAAATAAAACATTTCCTGTTTTCAAGACCAAAATAGGCTCTCTCCACCTTTACATGTATAGCTTTTATACCAGCATCCCTCTGTTCACATCCCTCGCCGCCAGATCCATGTCCCCTTGTGGGACCGGGCAGAAGGACCAGTGAGGCCTCCCTCTAAATTTTCTCCAGACGCCTATGCCCAAGGGTGAGTCCCATGAAAACCTGTTGCTGGTCAGGTATAAGGATAAGAGGGATGTCCTTATGCTGACCACAATTCATGGTAACGGCAGCTCACCTGTCCCTGTGCGAGATACCACAACAATTGTCATCAAGCCTTCTTGTATTCTGTACTACAATCAGTATATGGGGGGAGTTGATCTTTCTGATCAAGTCCTCAAGCCATATAACGCCATGCGGAAAACACGGGTATGGTACAAGAAAGTTGTGGCCTACTTGGTACAGGTTGCCATGTACAATTCTTTTGTACTGTCCCAATATGCCGACAACATAGGGACATTCCCCCAGTTCCAAGAAGAAGTCCTAAAGGGCTCTGATCTTTGGCAACTGGGAAAGAGCAGGCTTGAGTTCCCAAGAAACTGAAAATATAGGTGCCAGGATCGTCCCAGGCCAGCACTTTCCTGGTGAAATCCCCCATACTGGATAGAAGGGACAATTCTAGAAAAAAATGCAGTGTGTGTCACAAGAGGGGGATACGGAAGGACACCACCACTCAGTTTGACACTTGCACTGATCATCCGGGCCTCTGCATTAAAAACTGCTTCAGGGAGTATCACACTTCCATGGAGTACTAAATGATCCCTTTTCATTTTAATTTCCCATAATTTGACCAAAATGTACCAAGTCCAGAGTACCCCATAGACCACTAAATTGCCCAAAAAACTCTTCTATAAAAAACAAACAAAAAAAAAACCTAATAAGACCACTGGGGGTATTTTTTTTCTCCAAAAATGGGTCATGAGTCACTAGCATTGGGGTCTTTTTTAAGTTGCCTCAAATGCGCAGCACTCTCTCTCTCCACCTGAGCGGGTGCGCATTTGAGGTAATAGGTAAGGGACAGCCACACACATCACATTCCCTATGATGATGCATAGGGTTTTGGGCGGGCATATTTTTTACTTTTGGCTATGCTCTGGGTCATCATTCTGGGAACATAATTGGCATATCAGTAGCCAAATTGCAATTTTAATCCCCCGCATAGTACACTTCATCCATTCCTGGAAAATAAATTTAGGGAACACTTGTCCATTCCAAATGCCAAGTTCCCCCCTATACACTTTCCCCAGGGGGTGTACTGTGTGGAATGGGGTCACATGTGCGTGTTCCTTTTTTTTATTACCCGCTGAATGTATGTAACTGTCAGCTACTGATATGCCATAGGCCTCAAATGCAAATATAGCTCTATGACTCTTGAGCCCTATAGTGTGCCCGCACAGCATGTTACGTCCACATATGGAGTATTTCCATACTCAGAAGCAATTGGGTTACAAAATTTGGGGGGCATTTTCTCCTATTACCCCTTGTGCAAATGAAAAATTTGGAGTAACACCTGCATTTTTGTGAAATCATCCCTATTTTGTAATTTTACGGCCCAATGTTCCAAATACCTGTGAGGTGTAAATACTCTCTGTACCCCTTGTTACATCCCCTGAGGGGTTTAGTTTCCAAAATGATGGCACTTGAGGGGGGTCCCGCTGTTCTGTCTCCATGGTAGCTCTGTAAATGCTCAAGATCCCTGACAAAATTCTCCAAAAGCTGAATGGCGCTCCTGCTCTTCTGAGACCTGGTGTGCACCCGCAGAGCAGTTTACGTCAAATATGAGGTATGTCCTTACTCCGAAGAAATTTATTTACAAATTTACGGGGACATTTTCTCCTATTACCACTTGTCAAAATGAAATATTTGGGGTAACCCCAGCATTTTAGTGTAAAAAAAATCTAAATTTTCCCTTTAACATCCCACTTTAATGAACACTTATCAAACACCTGTGGGGTGTTAAGCTTACTGTGCTGCTTGTTACATTCCCTGAGGGGTGTAGTTTCCAAATTATAATGCCATATGGTTTTTTGTTTTGTTTTTGCTGTTCTGGCACCATAGGGCTTCCTAAATGTGACATGCCTCCCAAAACCCATTCCAGCTAAATTTGTTTTCCAAAAGCCAAATGTGACTCCTCTTCGGAGCATTGTAGTGCACCTGCAGTGCACATGACGTCCACACATGGGGTATTTCCATACTCAAAAGAGATGGGATTACAAATTTTGGGGGGCATTTTCTCCTATTATCCCTTGTAAAAATGTTAAATTTGGGGGAAAACCAGCATTTTAATGAAAAAAAAAATTCATTTACACATGCAACTTTAACAAAAAGTTGTCAAACACCTGTAGGGTAGTAAGGCTCAATGTACCCCTTGTTACATTTCTTGAGGGGTGTAGTGCCAAGAAATGGTTGTTCTGACACCATAGGGGCTTCCTAAATGTGACGTGTCCCCCAAAACCCATTTCAGAAAAACTCACTCTCCAAAAGCTCATTGTTGCTCCTTCCCTTCTGAGCCCTCTACTGCGCCCGCAGAACACTTTACATACACATATAAGGTATTTCCTTACTCAAGAGAAATTGGGTTACAAATTATGGGGGGATTTCTCTCCTTTTACCTATTGTAAAAATTCAAAAACTGGGTCTACAAGAACATGCGAGTGTAAAAAATTAAGATTTTGAATTTTCTTCATTTTGCTGCTATTCCAGTGAAACACCTAAAAGGTTAACACACTTTCTGAATATCATTTTGAATACTTTGAGGGGTGCAGTTTTTATAATGGGGTCATTTATGGGTTTATTTCTAATTCCAATTTTGAAATTTTTGTGAAAAATTTGAAAATTGCTGCTGAACTTTGAAGCCCTCAGATGTCTTCCAAAAGTAAAAACATGTCAAATTTATGATGCAAACATAAAGTAACATATTGTATATGGGAATCAATATATAATTTATTTGGTATGTATATTTTCTTTACAAGCAGAGAGCTTCAAAGTAAAAAAAAAAAAAAAAAACGACATTTTAAAAATTTTCATGAAATTTGTGAATTTTTCAACAAGAAATGATGCATCAACAAAAATTTACCACTATGTTAAAGTAGAATATGTCATGAAAAAACATTCTCAGAATCAAATTCATAAGTAAAAGCATTCCAGAGTTATTGATGCTTAAAGTGACAGCGGTCAGATGTGCAAAAGATGCTCTGGTCTTTAAGGTGAAAATTAGCTTGGTCCTTAACCCCTTCAGGACGGAGCCCATTTTGGCCTTAAGGACCGGAGCGTTTGCACATCTGACCACTGTCACTTTAAACATTAATAACTCTGGGATGCTTTTAGTTATCATTCTGATTCCGAGATTGTTTTTTCGTGACATATTCTACTTTAACATAGTGGTAAATTTTTGTCAATACTTGCATCATTTCTTGGTGAAAAATCCGTAAATTTGATGAAAAATTTTAAAATTTTGCATTTTTCTAACTTTGAAGCTCTCTGCTTGTAAGGAAAATGGATATTACGAATACATTTTTTTTTGGTTCACATATACAATATGTCTACTTTATGTTTGCATCATAAAATTGATGTGTTTTTACTTTTGGAAGACATCAGAGGGCTTCAACGGTCAGCAGCAATTTTCCGATTTTTCACAAAATTTTCAAACTCAGTATTTTTCAGGGACCAGTTCAGGTTTGAAGTGGATTTGAAGGGTCTTCATATTAGAAATACCCCATAAATGACCCCATTATAAAAACTACACCCCCCAAAGTATTCAAAATGACATTCAGTCAGCGTTTTAACCCTTTAGGTGTTTCACACGAATAGCAGCAAAGTGAAGGAGAAAATTCACAATCTTCATTTTTTACACTCACATGTTCTTGTAGACCCAATTTTTGAATTTTTAAAAGGGGTAAAAGGACAAAAATTTTACTTGTATTTGTAGCCCAATTTCTCTCGAGTAAGGACATACCTCATATGTCTATGTAAAGTGTTCGGCGGGCGCAGTAGAGGGCTCAGAAGGGAAGCAGCGGAGCGACAAGGGGATTTTGGAGAGTACGTTTTTCTGAAATGGTTTTTGGGGGGCATGTTACCTTTAGGAAGCCCTTATGGTGCCAGAACAGCAAAAAAAAAAAACACATGGCATACCATTTTGGAAACTAGACCCCTCGGGGAATGTAACATGGGATAAAGTGAACCTTAATACCCCACAGGTGTTTCACGGCTTTTGGAAATGTAAAAAAAATAATAATAATTTTACCTAAAATGCTTGTTTTCCCCCAAAAAATTTATTTTTAAAAAGGGTAATAGCAGAAAATACCCCTAAAAATTTGAAGCCCAATTTCTACCGATTCAGAAAACACCCCATATGGGGGTGAAAAGTGCTCTGCTGGCGCACTACGGGTCTCGGAAGAGAAGGAGTCACATTTGGCTTTTTGAATGCAAATTTTTCTCTGGGGGCATGCCGCATTTAGGAAGCCCCTATGGTGCCAGGACAGCAAAAAAAAAAACCACATGGCATACCATTTTGGAAACTAGACCCCTCGGGGAACGTAACAAGGGGTTAAGTGAACCTTTATACCCCACAGGTGTTTCACGACTTTTGCATATGTAAAAAAATTTTTTTTTTTTTTACCTAAAATGCTTGTTTTCCCAAAAATTTTACATTTTTAAAAAGGGTAAAAGCAGAAAATACCCCCCAAAATTTGTAACACAATTTCTCCCGAGTACGGCGATACCCCATATGTGGCCCTAAACTGTTGCCTTGAAATACGACAGGGCTCCAAAGTGAGAGCGCCATGCGCATTTGAGGCCTAAATTAGGGATTGCATAGGGGTGGACATAGGGGTATTCTACACCAGTGATTCCCAAACAGGGTGCCTCCAGCTGTTGCAAAACTCCCAGCATGCCTGGACAGTCAACGGCTGTCCGACAATACTGGGAGTTGTTTTGCAACAGCTGGAGGCTCCGTTCTGGAAACAGTGGCGTACCAGACGTTTTTCATTTTTATTGGGGAGGGGAGGGGGGCTGTGTAGGGGTATGTGTATACGTAGTGTTTTTTACTTTTTATTTTATTTTTTTGTGGTAGTGTAGTGTAGTGTTTTTAGGGTACAGTCACACGGTCGGGGGTTCACAGTAGTTTCTCGCTGGCAATTTGAGCTGCAGCAGAAAGTTTGCGGCAGCTCAAACTTGCAGCCAGATACTTACTGTAATCCTCCGCCCATGTGAGTGTACCCTGTAAGTTCACATTGGGGGGGACATCCAGCTGTTGCATAACTACAACTCCCAGCATGCCCGTTGGCTGTCGATGACTGCTGAGAGTTGTAGTTTTGCAACAACTGTAGGCACACTGGTTATGTATCACTGAGTTTGTGACCTAACTCAGTGTTTCACAACCAGTGTGCCTCCAGCTGTTGCAAAACTACAACTCCCAGCATGTACGGTGCATGGTGTACGGTGACTGCTGAGAGTTGTAGTTTGCAACAGCTGGAGGCACACCGGTCGTGAAACACTGAGTTAGGTAAAAAAAAACTCTGAGTTTCACAACCAGTGTGCCTTCAGCTGTTGCAAAACTACAACTCTCAGCAGTCACCGACAGCCAACGGGCATGCTGGGAGTTGTAGTTATGCAACCAGCAGATGCACCACTACAACTCCCAGCATGCACTTTAGCTGTTTGTGCAAGCTGGGAGTTGTAGTTATACAACAGCTGAAGGTACACTTTTCCATAGAAAGAATTTGCCTCCAGCTGTTGCAAAACCATAAGTCCCAGCATGCCCATAAGGGAATGCTGGGAGTTGTGGTGGTCTGCCTCCTGCTGTTGCATAACTACAGCTCCCAGCATGCCCTTTTTGCATGCTGGGAGCTGTTGCTAAGCAACAGCAGGAGGCTGTCACTCACCTCCAACGATCCATACGCTGCAGGTCAGTCCCGCCGCCGCAGCTGCTCCTGGGGCCCCGATCCCAACAGGGGCGCCGGGGATCGGGGTCCCCAGCACCCGGGGTGCACGTCCCGCACCCGCTCACGTCCTCCAGAAGAGGGGCGGAGCGGGTGCGGGAGTGACACCCGCAGCAGGCGCCCTGATTGGTCGGCCGGTAATCCGGCCGACGAATCAGGGCGATCGTGAGGTGGCACCAGTGCCACCTCACCCCTGCAGGCTCTGGCTGTTCGGGGCCGTCAGAGACGGCCCCGAACAGCCAGTAATTCCGGGCCATCGGGTCACTGGAGACCCGATTGACCCGGAATCGCCGCAGATCGCTGGACTGAATTGTCCAGCGATCTGCGGCGATCGCCGACATGGGGGGGCATAATGACCCCCCTGGGCGATATGCCGGGATGCCTGCTGAACGATTTCAGCAGGCATCCGGCTCCAGTCCCCAACCGGCTAGCGGTGGGGGCCGGAATTCCCATAGGCGTATGGATACGCCCTCGGTCCTTAAGGACTCGGGATGCAGGGCGTATCCATATGCCCTATGTCCTGAAGAGGTTAAGGGGTTAAAAATAAAAGTAGTAATCTGATTGTTTTTCTATGGGCAACTGATCAACTTTTTCTCTGCACAGGTTTTAATATTTTGATGTTACATTCGAGAGCCATTGTATGCTATTTGTGATGATCACAAAAGCCCAACATAATTAGACTATTTCAGTCACATAATTTGTACACATGACTTGTCATGGCCCCATACAGATACACTAAGTATTACTTTGCGCTCGTGGGATAATCTGAGCCATTTATCCACCATGGAGACTGGGATAATATTGAAAAATCAATGAATGACAACATTAATAGAGTACGTGTCCCTGGGTTATCAGCTATTTCAATTGATTTCTTTCAGAGGTATAACTATAAGTATATCTGCCATTTGTGCTACTGTTTTCCTAAGAACAGAATGGGGTGTATCCACACTCCCTCCTAATGTTCCATCCTGTCAGGTTACCATTGCTTCTGATGGGTAGAATAGCATATTATGTTGTGCTGGTCTTTCAAAAATACCTGAAACCAGATGGGTTCAGTTGCAAAATGAAGTCCACTTGTAGTCTATCCCATACCACAAAAAACGAATGTTGTATCCTATATGTTGTAAGGAATATTGTTGTATTCTTAATAAATGCTACTAGTAATGTTTTTAATTCCCAGTTAACACTTTTAATTGCTTTGACTGATTTGTTTCACTTAAACAGGTTTCTCTAGTTAAAGCTTGTTAAAGCCCAAATTCAATGATGCATACCAGCCTAATACCTCTTCTTCGTCGTCTAATACCCCCGCATCATCAGGTGCCTGACTTTCTTCATGTATTACAGTTATTTCATTCAAACTAGTTTTCTCAGGTTTTAAATGAGTATTTTTGTTAAAACTTGCTTCCACCAGTTTAAACCAGTTTCAACTAACATTCAGGTTTTTGATTAGCATAAAATTCTAGTTTCCACGAAGGCGCTCAGTAAAAACTGGTTTCAACTAGGGAAGAGCTGTAAATTCTAGTTTTGACAAAGGTGTTCAGTTACAACTGTTCTTCACTAGGGAAAACCAGTTCTAGCTGAAAACCGGTTTTAGCTGTAATATATATATATATGTGTGTGTATGTATATATATATATATATATATATATATATATATATATATATTGTAGGAAGTCATTGTGGTAAAGGTGTATTCACACAGTAGATGATAATGTGATCATGATGAGCAGACAGATTTCACTCTGATGTTGACAGGTCTTTGTTACTGCTAATGATGATGATATTATAGGTAGCCTAGCAGCTTAAGGCTTGTTTACCCAAGAGGTTTTGTTTGTGTTTCTCCTTCTAAGAGATGCCAATATTTGTTGTAAATATTCTATGGAGTTAGAAGGGGTTCTCCGGCATAAGGTGATTTTAGTACGTACCTGGCAGACAGTAATGGACATGCTTAGGAAGGATCTGCGCTTGTCTTGGGGCTAAATAACTATGTTGTGAGATTACCATAACACTGTGGCTATCTTTTTGTGAACTTGTATTTCCTGTTTTCAGTTTTCTTGTTTGCCTACAAATCCCATGATTCCATTTTCCTCCTTCCCACACATCAGCCACCCCAACGATTGAAACATAAATGAGCTGCAGACCTGTGGTTTTCCATCAGGGTGCCTACAGCTGTTGCATTAGTTGCAGATTGATCCCTCCACCCATTGAAGCAGACAGGCTCCCTGTCATCAGCTGTCAAGTGAGTCAGGTCTCGACCGCATTGCAAGCTGGGAAAAATCTGAGACAACAGTCATTTTGTATTCTGTTAAACATAAATATTGGGGTGAAAATCACAGAAGAATTGTGAAAAAACCGTCACACACAGGTAAAGACACTATATTATGAACTACACTAACTTTACAGCCCCTGTAGCATAGTCAAATAAAAAAAAATCCTGGAATACCCCTTTAAAGATTGTGTGGCAAATCTGTTTTCCAATGTAGTTGAAGGCTGCAAAGATTTTTATAAGTGAAACACATATACATTTTTTTTTTTGCAAAACTGCAGAAATGATGACGATGAAATGCCAACATATTTATTTCTGTCACAGAGAGATTAGAACCATGACCAGTGACTTTTTCAGTGGCTCACAGGGTCTGCCATGGGGCTGGATGCCTTCATATCTCTACCCAATATATCCCCTCCTCCTATCCTCACCTCATATCATGTCCTCATACCCCCTTTCATACCCCCGCCTTATCTCTTACCCTTACCTTACATTCCATCCTCATATCCTGTTCTCTGCACCTGCCTGCCGGACAGTCGGCAGGATGTATAAAAGTCTCAGGCAAATTCTGCAGCCCGTGAGTATCACAAGCAGGAGACTTATCAGACAAAAAATATACTATAAGAATATAATTTTTGTTGTTGTAGACTTTTTGAACATTTGAAGAAAGATGTGACTTTCCTCTAATAAGATTTCAAAGAAAAGGTTACAGTTTCATATATTCTGAGATGTATAGGCTGATATATTTTTTATTGCTATTTAGTAAAGAAAGTATCTTTTTGCTTCTGAGTTCAGTGATCGACTATCTTATCACTCACAATCCTTGTCTTGAAGATTACCTGATTTCATGACTAACTTCAAAAGCAATTCCATTGTTAGAAGTGAGCAAAGAGGGAAGGACGCTGACCTGCATAAGTTGAGCGTTATGATGACAGATAACTTGGGTAATAACTACAGGCATGTGACGGCTATCAGTGAAAGGTAAATATTCTAATTATGCCATAAACTCATAATAACACCTAGATCTGTTAAACAGTATATAGTCGCTGCAAGAAAGAACTCTGTTGGCCTTGACCAGTGCTCACAAAAATAACCTGACAGGTTGTAGAAATTAATATTGCATTAAGTTATTTAAAGGGAACCAATCATCAGATTTTATAGGGTAAAATGTTTATTCTCACCATCCCTGGGGGAAGTTCCTGCCCCCAGGGATGGTGAAGATATGAAGTTATAAACTGCTCCTTAAGTAGTCCCCTGGGCATGGAGCTCCTCTTACCAGGTCCCGTTCTTTGGCTGGCAGCTATGCCCCCTCGGCTTGATTGATGGGCGTCGTCATCGCTCTGCTTACTGAACAGACGAAGCACATCGATGATGCGGCCCGTCAATTAAGCCGAGGGGGCGTTGCTGCCGGCCGGAGTTAACGGAACCTGGTAAGAGGAGCTCCCTGCCCAGGAGGCTACTTGCGGGCCGGCGGGGACTAGTTTATAACTTCATATCTTCACCATCCTCGCAGGCTGGAACATCTTTGCCAAGCATTATATAGGGTAAAATCTGATGATTGGTTCCCTTTAAGATCATCAGTTTCCTTATCTTAACCCCTTAAGAATTCAGCGTTTTTCCGTTTTTGCATTTTCATTTTTTCCTCATCACCTTCTAAAAATCATAACGCTTTCAATTTTGCACATAAAATTCCATATGATGTCTTATTTTTTGTGCCACCAATTCTACTTTGCAGTGACATTAGTCATTTTACCAAAAAATCTACGGCGAAACGTAAAAAAAAATTCATTGTGCGACAAAATTGAAGAAAAAATTTCATTTTGTTAATTTTGGGGGCTTACGTTTCTACGCAGTGCATTCTTTGGTAAAAATTACACCTTATCTTTATTCTGTAGGTCCATACAAATAAAATGATACCCTACTTATATAGGTTTTATTTTGTCGTACTTCTGAAAAAAATCATAACTACATGCAGGAAAATGTATACGTTTAAAATTGTCATGTTCTGACCAATATAACTTTTTTTTTTCTGCGTATGGGGCGGTATGAGGGCTAATTTATTGCGCCGTGTTCTGAAGTTTTTATCGGTACCATTTTTGCAATGATAGGACTTTTTGATCGCTTTTCATTCTTTTTTTATGATATAAAATGTGACCAAAAATACGCAATTTTGGACTTTGGAAATTTTTTGTGCGTACTCCATTGACCGAAAAGGGGGTGATTCAAACTTTTATAAGGGAAGCCGTTAAATGACCTTTGTTAACTTTTTTCCACTTTTTTTTTGCAGTGCTAGAGCTCCCATAGGGGGCTATAACACTGCACACACTGATCTCTTATACTGATCCCTGCAAAGCTATAGCTTTGCATGGATCAGCGAGATAGGGTCTCGATTGCTCAAGCCTGTAGCTCAGGCTTGGAGCAATCAAACCCAGATCGAACGCGACGGAGTAAGGTAATGGGGTCTCCGCTCGCGTCCTAGCTGATCAGGACATCGCAATTTTATCACGATAGTCCCGATCAGCCCGACTGAGCTGCCGGGAAGCGTTTACTTTCACTTTCAGACGCGGCGGTCAACTTTTGATCGCCGTGTCTGAAGGGTTAATCACTGTTAGCCCAGGGTCCCGGCTATGAATAGCAGCCGGGACCGACCCGGTGTGATGCGGGGTCATGGCGTGACCCCGTTTTAAAAACCTGGATCGGGCGCAGGGCGTACAGGTACGCCCTGTGTCCTTAAGAGGTTAAAGGGGTTGTCTGAGTTTTTTTTTTTTTAAAGAGGTTGTCCGGCTAATTTTCACCAAAACTGAATAATAAGATAAAACATACATTCCAGCTTACCCCCTTCCTCCCCTTCCAATCCATATGGTTCACAAATGAGCCTTTGTACATCCACCAGCACCTGTTAAAAAATCTGGTCACTTTCTGGTTTATGAAGGCTGCCGCGCGCAGTCTGACATTACCCGTCATTTCAAGACATCATGGTGCATGCACGCGTCTGATGTGATAGAAATGTGGTAAGGCAGTGAGTGATGCTCAGTAAATCATTGCTGAACACGCCCAATGACTATGCATATTCATGAACTGGGAGGTGCAGACTAAGAAAAGGTGAGGGGAAGGCTTTGGTTAGGTGGAATTATGCGTACTGGGCCCAAAATGGCCACCACAGCAGGGGAAAATGGGTACGACATGCTATTCTAGGAAGTAGGGTGGATAAGACTTCCTGAGCTGCAGACATTTTAGAATTGCTCCAATATTTATTTAGAAGA
Organism: Hyla sarda; assembly: GCF_029499605.1. NCBI lineage: Eukaryota > Metazoa > Chordata > Amphibia > Anura > Hylidae > Hyla > Hyla sarda. The sequence continues at coordinate 482,731,572 of NC_079189.1, forward strand.
CAAGGACTTTCAATTGGCATATTTAAATAATTTAGCAAACTGCAGTGAAAGAAAGAGTATTTCATTTTGCCAGAGTACCCCTTGAAACACTATTGTCAAATTAATAACGTACATACTGAAAATGCACCATTTTTTTCTTGGTGGCAGCAGATCAGGTGACCTATGACTTCATCAAGTTTTCCTGCTCCATTATCATGATGTTTACCTTGCTTTTGGGTTCCTATTCTTACCCTCCAGTATGGATCAGTATAATTAGGCAGTGGGGGAGCCGCAAGCACTGTCCAAGCTGTAAGCATGGATTCTGCCTAACAGTCAGGACTGCTGTCTAAAATAGACATAAGCACGTACAATGCCTTGCAAAAGTATTCACCCCCCTTGACTTTTTTCGTATTTTGGTACATTACAGCCTTAAGTTAATCTGAATTTTATGTGATGGATCAGAACACAATAGTCTAAGTTGGTGAAGTGAAAAAAAAATGTATTGCTTAGAAACAATGTGCAAATGTATGCACCCCCTTTGTTAGGAAGCCTATAAAAAGCTGTGGTGCAACCAATTACATTCAGAAGTGACATAATTAGTGAAATGATGTCCACCTGTGTGCAATCTATACACACCTTTTTTAAAGGCCCCAGAGGCTGCAACACCTAAGCAATAGGCACCAGTAACCAAACACTGCAATGAAGACTAAGGAACTCTCCAAACAAGTAAGGGACAATGTTGCTAAGAAGTACAAGTCAAGGTTAGGTTATAAAAAAATATCCAAATCTTTGATGATCCCCAGGAGCACCATCACATCTATCATGACCAAATGGAAGAACAGGGTACAACAGCAAACCTGCTAAGAGACGGCCGCCCACCAAAACACATGGACCGCCAGGCAATGAGGGCATTAAAGGGGTTATCCAGGAAAAAACTTTTTTTATATATATATATCAACTGTCTCAAGAGAGTTAAACAGATTTGTAAATTACTTCTATTAAAAAATATTCATCCTTTCAGTACTTATGAGCTGATGAAGTTGAGTTGTTCTTTTCTGTCTAAGTGCTCTCCGATGACACGTGTCTCGGGAACTGCCCAGTTTAGTAGCAAATCCCCATAGCAAACCTCTTCTACTCTGTGCAGTTCCGGAGACAAGCAGAGATGTCAGCAGAGAGCACTGTTGCCAGACAGAAAACAACAACTCATCTTCAGCAACTGATAATTATTGGAAGGATTAAGATTTTTTAATAGAAGTAAATTACAAATCTGTTTAACTTTCTGTAGCCAGTTGATATATATATAAAAAGTTTTTTCCTTGAATACCCTTTTAATCAGAGAGGCAGCACAGGGACCTGAGGTAACCCTGGAGGAGCTGCAGAGTTCCACAGCAGTGACTGGAGTATCTGTACATAGGACGACAATAAGCCGGATGCTCCATAGAGTTGGGCTTTATGGCAGAGTGGACAGAAGAAAGCCATTACTTTCAGCTTAAAACAAAAAGGCACATTTTGAGTTTGCGAAAAGGCATGTGAGAGACTCCCAAAATGTATGGAGGAAGGTGCTCTGGTCTGATGAGGCTAAAATTGAACTTTTCGGCCATCAAAGAAAACGCTTTGTCTGGCGCAAACCCAACACATCACATTACCCAAATAACACCATCCGGGACTTGGAAACTGGTCAGAGTTGAGGGAAAGATGGATGGTGCTAAATACAGGGATATTCTTGAGCAAAACCTGTACCACTCTGTGCATGATTTGAGGCTAGGACGGAGATTCACCTTCCAGTAGGACAATGGGGGGAATTCATCAAGAGTGGTGTGGTAGAAACTGTGTACCTGCACTAGATTTATTACATGATGCTGATCACATTTCCTACTTTAGTACTCCACTTTGTATAGTGATTCCTCTGTGACTTTTTGTGCGACTTTTTATCCCGTACGACAAAATTTGCGCCTTTTTAGTATTGCTGTTTTCAGTCAATTTTGTAAGCCAAGTCAGGGCTGGTGTAGATTTGCACCTAATTAAGCGCAGTTGCGACCAAAGATGCAACAAACTGAAAAGTGATAAATTGATAAATTCCTGACCACTGCAGGATATCACCTGAAATCATGTATTGGTATGTTCTTTTAGAAAAACCTTCTAAAGCAAAAGTCACAATGAAAAGTCTCAAAACAGTGAGACAAATGTCCACCACAAAACCCGGGTAAAACCAATGATGAATTCCCCCCAATGACCCCAAACACACTAGTAAAGCAACACTTGAGTGGTTTAAAAGGAAACATGTAAATGTTTTGGAATTGCCTAGTCAAAGCCCAGATCTCAATCCAATCGAAAATCTGTTGTCAGACTTAAAGGGGTACTCCGCTGGAAAAAGAAAATAATAATAATTTGGTGTCAGAAAGCTAAACAGATTTGTAAATTACTTCTATTTAAAAATCTTACTACTTCCAGTACTTATCAGCTTCTGTATTCTCCAAAGGAAGTTCTTTTCTTTTTGAACTTTCTTTCTTTCTGTTTGACCATAGTGCTCTCTGCTGACACGTCTGTCCATTTTAGGAACTGTCCAAAGTATGAGCAAATCCCCGTAGCAAACCTATCCTGCTCTGGACAGTTCCTGACATGGACAGAGGTGTCAGCAGAGAGCACTATGGACAGACAGAAAGGAAATTCAAAAAGAAAATAACTTCTGTAGTATACAGCAGCTGATAAATACTGGAAGGATTAAGATTTTTAAATAGAAGTAATTTACAAATCAGTTTAACTTTCTGGCACCGGTTGATTTAAAAATAGAAAACATTTTTTTCCAGCAGAGTACCCCTTTAAAATTGCTGTTCACAAGCGCAAACCATCCAACTTGAGGTTGCGTTCACACGTGCGTATATTCGCTGCAGATCTTCTGCAGATTTGCTGCTGCAGATTTTGCTGGCCATTGACTTCAATGAGCAGCAAAATCTGTTGAAGCAAATCTGCAGCAGATCTGCAGCAGAAAACAAGCACGTGTGAACGCACCCTGAAGGAGCTGGAGCAGTTTTGCAAGGTGGAATGGGCAAACTTCCCAGTGGTAAGATGTGGCAAGCTCATAGAGACTCATGATTGCCGCAAAAGGTGGCTCTACAAAGTATTGACTTTAGGGGGGTGAATAGTTATGCACATTGATTTTTTCTGTTATTTTTTCCTATTGGTTGTTTGCTTCTTAATAAATAAATAAAAAAATCTTCAAAGTTGCTCAAACAATCCATGTTAATTCCAGGTTGTGAGGCACCAAAATACAAAAATGTCAAGGGGGGGGGGGGGGGTGAATACTTTTGCAAGGCAATGTATGTCCCTAGCTGTTTAGCCTTTACAATTGGAAGGCTATTATTTATTCCTTAGCCGCTGAGTCTATTGCTGGAAAAGAGAGAGGGGACGAGAACAGATATTTTTCACAATTATGGGCCTATTATGTATACTAGTACATGGAAAGGTGTTTTGCCAATTTTTTTTTATTTTGTAACCCGGAAAACCCGTTTGAGTTTGATGCAGACATAATAAAGTGTATCACACTTGCCTATCTAGCAAGTACATAGATAATGTATCTAGAAATACCTGTTTTCTCGTCAAAACATGTCATCATTTCAAAATAAGATGACCAACATTCTCGATGAAATCATTCATTAATTTCTACAGACATTAAAGGAAATAAACAACTTGACTAATTCATTAATTCCTTAATTTACTGCAGCCTTGAGTTACAATATTTTTACCTTTAAAATTGCGCTTTCTATACCATTTCAACTTTAAACCACATGTAACTTAAAAATGCCAGAAATAGTGCTGATTGGTTGGTTTTAAAAAAAATTTTTATCCACAATCAGCATAAGTGCTTTACTGGTGAAACTCCTGGGAGTTATTGCATAATTTTTTGTTACAATACCATAAAAAGGGATCTCATCTTGTTGTCTTGGAGCTTTTCAATTTTTGGTACTTCTTGAAAGGAGATTCATTTTTTTCAAGAAAGACACACAGCTCTGTGCAGGAGAATTTCATCTGCCCCCCCAATATTTCTTTATTCATGTATAGTAAACATACTAGAATGCCTGCTTACATTCCACGGTCACATTTCACCCATTACACATATAAGCTCCTATGGCCTGCCATGTGGAACCACTTTGAAAGAGAGCAAAAAAAAAGTAGATGGAGGAAAATTACAAAGGAGGAGAGTTATGAATATACACAATGGCCCTCATTTACTTACAGGATCCCAACACTTTTTGTCGGGTTTTGCACCAGAATTCTGTCTGCGCCAGAATTTGTGCCAGCATTTGCGCCAGAATCTGGCGCACAACCTACAAAATCAAAATCACTCAGAGTGAAAAAAAAAAAACAACAAAAAGGGCGTGTTCCCGACAAAAAGAGAAAAAACACTCCGAGTGTGAAGAAAACTCACAGGAAAACCTGTGAGTTTTGCTTCACAGAAAACCGACAGCTCAGAGCTGTCGGTAAATTCCTCAAAACGGAGTGAATCCTGCTACCCCCAGCATGGAACAGGGTCTGTTCCATGTTGGGGGTAGTAGTAGAGGGGCTGAGGGATTGATCGCACCGGGTCTCACTTCTGAGACCTGATCCGATCAGATGTTATTAAGCAGGGGAGCAGGCGGCATGTTCCGATCCCCTGGAATGTACAGTAAACTTTCATTTTTAAATTCCCCACCAGGAGCCCTGAATGGCCGGGACCGAGGAGCCAATCAGGGCTCCTGGCAGGGTTTTAATATAGAAGCGCTGTGGTGGGCAACGATGAATAGAATCGCTGGGGGGGTATATATCTGGCCCCTCCAGCGTTTCTATATATCTTTCCCCCTGCTGCGCTATATCAAACTTAGTGCCCGCTGTGCTTGAATAAATGTACTGCCCCCCCTATTATATATTTATACTGACCCCCGCTGCGCATATACTGACCCCCGCTGCGCACATTTATATATATACTGACCCCCCCCCCCCAGCTGCGCATATTAATATTCATATTTTCTCCCCCCCCTGGCTGCCAATGAATGAAAACTCTATTAGCGGCGGAGCGGAAGGCTGCTGCCCGCTCATGCTGCTAAGAGTTTGTCATTCATAGAGGGCAGCAGCTGCATATCATGCTGTGGGGGTCAGACATATGGATATATGTCTGACCCTCACATCATACATATACAAATGCCGGCTCACCGCTATGAATGACAAGTAAGCTATTAGGAGCAGCAGCACGAGCCTCCCTGCACTGCTTTACTTGTCATTCATAGCGGTGAGCTGGCATTTTATATGTACGATGTGAGGGTCAGACAAATATCCATATGTCTGACCCCGACAGCCTTCCGCTCCGCCGCTAATAGAGTTTTCATTCATTGGCAGCCAGGGGAGGGAGAAAATATGAATATTAATATGCGCAGCTGGGGGGGTCAGTATATATATAAATATGTGCAGCGGGGGTCAGTATATGCGCAGCGGGGGTCAGTATAGATATATAATAGCGCTGGGGGGCAGTACATTTATTCAAGCACAGCAGGCACTAAGTTTGATATAGCGCAGCAGGGGGAAAGATATATATAGAAACGCTGGAGGGGCCAGATATATACCCCCCCAGCGATTCTATACATCTTTGCCCACCACAGCGCTTCTATATTAAAACCCTGCCAGGAGCCCTGATTGACTCCTCGGTCCCGGCCATTCAGGGCTCCTTGTGGGGAATTTAAAAATGAAAGTTTACTGTACATTGCAGGGGATCGGAACATGCCGCCCGCTCCCCTGCTTAATAACATCGGATCGGGTCTCAGAAGTGAGACCCGATGTGATCAATCCCTCAGCCCTTCTACTACTACCCGCAACATGGAACAGACCCTGTTCCATGATGGGGGTAGTAGTACAAGCACTAATGTAGTCAGAATTTGCAGAGACTTTTTTCTGTCGCACAGAATACATTTTGTGCGACAGAAAAAAACCTGCGACAGAACGAAAGGGAAATTGGGCGACAGATTAGTAAATAGCATCAGAAAAAAAAGGAGTAAAGGACTTGCAAAAACACAAACCGACACTCCACTCTTAGTAAATGAGGGCCAATGTGCTAAATTTAGAGAAAAAAATAAATAAATATATATATATATATATATATATAAAAATATATATAATTGAGGGAACCTTTAAAAATGTTTACTTTTTAATTATTCTTCTTAAAAAACTTACAAAAAACAAAACAATAAACAATTTGTATTCTTGACCGCTACCAGTGTATTTGAATCTTGCAATTAAAACGATATTCATCAATTCATCAGAATCTTAGAGTTCAAACGATATTCATCAGTTCCTGTGTATTAGTTTAAAAGTCTGTTGATCAGTCCCAGTATAGAAGCCAAATCACATGAATGGCTGCTGTGCATGCGTTTTTTCAGTGTGTGATTGACACACCACTTCTTAAACAACAGTTATTTGCAAGGACAGTTCTATATTGTATTGATTTATTGCTTATAGTGCTGTACTTGATTGTAGTTGTTCCGACACTATATGTCTGTGCTTGTTCATACTCCTGCCGGTTGCGATATATTGTAAATACTCTATGTTGAGTTCTTCAGTAAATCATAGTGGCTTGCTCGCTGTCATAGGCGCATATCCTCCACATAGTGCACTCTCTGTAAACTTTTGTTGCTTATATTAACATATTTGGATATGCGGACCCAGTTTCTGTCCTCACAGTTATTTTTATTTGTTATAGTTGTTGTATGCCACTCAGATATCCACTCTGCGTTATTTTTGTTGTAGCTCTGTGTTCACATTAGTATATTTGTTTCTAAGACTAATGTACCTTATTGAGACATATACAACCACCATAGCACTTCATTAATACAGTGTCATTTATTCACTGACATTATATTATGATTGTATCTGTATGCTCACTACACTGAAGAGCTCTTTATAGTGAATGCTCGAAGCACGAAGTTATGTACTCCGATCCTTCACTGTTGCTTATCATGAGTGTATTCCTTATAGGTATGTGAACGTAGCAATCACTATATTATCAGTAAATCACCACATGCATACTATTGTTCACACAATTTGTATAGTTACTTCATATATGGATCTTTACTCGTCTCTCAGCAACCTGTTATACACAGTCAGGTGTGATTGGTTGATTGCGTATATCCCTCTGAGTAAATAAGAACTCCGTTCACATTGTTCTGCGATCACATGTAATATTGGGTACGTATACAACCACTTGCAGAGTTATAGAGATTATACCCAGATATAGTGTTGGTACATATACAATGAGTTTATACTTGTGCGAACTCAAGCATTAGTAATGAATTGTTGTAGTTATATTTGCTATGCATAGCTATAAATGCTGGCGTCAACAGTTTAAGACTTTTGTCAATCTTAGTATGTTTAAATATACATTTATTTCTTTAATATTCCATTTGCATATTCAATGTATATAATATAAGTGTTTCATAGTTGTTATTCACTTAGTATTATTATTCCTCTCTCACAGGGATCCATTTACACTTTATATTCATACATTGCCTTATTTTTCTTGAAAGGTCAATTGATTAAAAAAGAATAGATCAAAAACCTGGTGTTGATCAAGGATGCAGTTCACATTGTCAGGGTTCGACGCGTTTCTTTTGCCAGGTCTTCAGGAACCATGTTAGGCCATTTTCTTTTGTTAGAAGTACAGAGCCAAGTTGTTTGATGTCCGACACTGATGGCGGTCAGCATCAAATGCCGCCGCTGTAACTTCCTTAAATAGGACGTCATTTCCACTCCACACTCTGACCTTTCTGGTTCTACCTATCCCTCCTTCCTACGTCAGTTACCTGGCGTGTCTATGTGCAGGGATGGTGTGTGTTAGAACCAGGTGTGTAGGGGAGTGAATTCTGGTCGGGGTTAGGGTAACCAGACACATTCTAACCATTCTGTCAGTTTCTAGTTATATGGAAACAATAGGGCTGCATATGTTACATTAGTAAAAAAAGATTATTATTTATGAGGTGCTCCGAATTATTAACCGATCAGGTACATTTGCTTTAAAAGATTGTACTAATTAAGTGAGGGACAAGCAGAGGAAGACAAAGAGGGAAGTAACAATAGGGTATAGAGAAGACACTGCCCTATAGAGTTGTTTTATGTAATGTAGCTAGGGAATATTCAGGGATGCACTGCGAATTTATATGTTTATATGAAACTTGAAAATGCTATGAATTCATTTAGTCCCTTGGGTTTGACTGAATCCATGAGAAATGTCCATTTAGCTTCTACTTGTAAGAGAATTTTATCCCAGTTCCCCCCTCTCATTGGGGGGCTTAACCACTTCCAGTACTTGTACCTTTAGTTCTCTAGGGTCACCATCGTGACAACATGAGAAGTGATTTCTCACTGGGGTATCTCTCCAATGCCTTATATCGGCTAGATGTTCCTGTATCCTGTTTTTCAATGTCCTAAAGGTTTTGCCCACATAGTTGACCGGGCAGGGGCAACTCAATGCATAGACCACCCCTTTCGTATTGCAATTCGCCCAGTGTTTCAGGGGGAATAGCTTTCGATTGGTGGCACGTTCACAATGATTGCCCCTTTTGATATGCGGGCATACAGTGCATCCACTACACGGATAGGTACCTCTTGCTCCCGTTTTTAACCAGGTCTCCTGGCTTTTTTCTGGTTCAAAGTTACTTCTTGTGAGTCTATCTTTTTAATTTTTCCCTCTCCGATACGTTATAGAGGGATCTTCGGGTAGCACTGCTGCCAGTGTCTTATCTGCCCTCAATATCTCCCAATATTTTTGGAATATTTCTCTCACCTCCCAAGATTTTGCATCATAGTTACCAATTATTCTGATAACCTCCTCTCCTTCCTGTTTCGGTTTTGGGATCAGTAATTCTGTCCTAGGACTTTTGAGGGCCCTATGGTAAGCTTTTTTTTTATTAGCACTTTATTGGGGTACCCCCTTTCCCTCAGTCGTTGCCTTAGCTCCATAGCTTTAGTTTGAAATTCTGTGAGGCTTGAGCAATTGCATCTCACACGCAAATATTGTCCTGTCGGTATACCCTTCCTCAAAGGGGGAGGATGATGACTCTCCCACTGAAGAAGGGTATTCGTGGCTGTCTCTTTCCTGTGGAGTGTGGTCTCAATAGTGCTATTTGTTGTCAATTTTATTTTGATATCCAGAAACTCGATTTCGTGTTGGCTGATTGTATGAGTAAATCTAAGATTGAGTGTATTGCTGTTCAAAATTTGTACAAACTCTTCAAATTTTTTTCTAGATTACGTCCAGATTAACAGGACGTCATCTATAAAGCGTATCCATAAACTGATGTATTGTGTCCATTCGATCATTTCATCTCCGAATATGGTTTGGTCCTCCCACCAGCCCAAATATAGGCTAGCGTAACTGGGGGCGCAGGGGCTCCCCATGGCTGTTCCACGCTGCTGGTGGAAGGACCTCCCCTCGAAGACAAAATGATTTTTAGTAAGCACGAATGACAGCAATCGGATAACAAAATCATTGTGTGGGGTGTATTGAAGTCCCCTCGTTTTAGAAAAAACTCAGTCGCTTTAAGCCCCAAGTCATGCGGAATGCTAGAGTATAGCGCTTCTACATCTAAGGACACCTGATCGGTTAATAATTCGGAGCACCTCATAAATAATAATCTTTTTTAATAATGTAACATGCAGCCCTATTGTTTCCATATAACTAGAAACTGACAGAATGGTTAGAACATGTCTTGTTACCCTAACCCCGACTAGAATTCACTCCCCTACACACCTGGTTCTAACACACACCATCCCTGCACATAGACACGCCAGGTAACTGACGTAGGAAGGAGGGATAGGTAGAACAAGAAAGGTCAGAGGGTGGAGTGGAAATTACGTCCTATTTAAGGAAGCTACAGCGGCGGCATTTGATGCTGACCGCCATCAGTGTCGGACATCAAACAACTTGGCTCTGTACTTCTAACAAAAGAAAATGGCCTAATATGGTTCCTGAAGACCTGGCAAAAGAAACGCGTAGAACCCTGACATTGTGAACTGCATCCTTGATCAACACCAGGTTTTTGATCTATTCTTTTTTAATCAATTGACCTTTCAAGAAAAATAAGGCAATGTATGAATATAAAGTGTAAATGGATCCCAGTGAGACAGGATTAATAATACTAAGTGAATAACAACTATGAAACACTTGTATTATATACATTGAATAAGCAAATGGAATATTAAAGAAATAAATGTATATTTAAACATACTAAGATTGACAAAAGTCTTAAACTGTTGACGCCAGCATTTATAGCTATGCATAGCAAATATAACTACAACAATTCATTACTAATGCTTGAGTTCCACGTATATATCGCACAAGTATAAACTCATTGCATATGTACAAACACTATATCTGGGTATAATCTCTATAACTCTGCAAGTGGTTGTATACGTACCCAATATTACATGTGATCGCAGAACAATGTGAACGGAGTTCTTATTTACTCAGAGGGATATACGCAATCAACCAGTCACACCTGACTGTGTATAACAGGTTGCTGAGAGACGAGTAAAGATCCATATATGAAGTAACTATACAAATTGTGTGAACAATAGTATGCATGTGGTGATTTACTGATAATATAGTGATTGCTACGTTCACATACCTATAAGGAATACACTCATGATAAGCAACAGTGAAGGATCGGAGTACATAACTTCGTGCTTCGAGCATTCACTATAAAGAGCTCTTCAGTGTAGTGAGCATACAGATACAATCATAATATAATGTCAGTGAATAAATGACACTGTATGAATGAAGTGCTATGGTGGTTGTATATGTCTCAATAAGGTACATTAGTCTGAGAAACGAATATACTAATGTGAACACAGCTACAACAAAAATAACGCAGAGTGGATATCTGAGTTGCATACAACAACTATAACAAATAAAAATAACTGTGAGGACAGAAACTGGGTCCGCATATCCAAATATGTTAATATAAGCAACAAAAGTTTACAGAGAGTGCACTATGTGGAGGATATGCGCCTATGACAGCGAGCAAGCCACTATGATTTACTGAAGAACTCAACATAGAGTATTTACAATATATCACAACTGGCAGGAGTATGAACAAGCACAGACATATAGTGTCGGAACAACTACAATCAAGTACAGCACTATAAGCAATAAATCAATACAATATAGAACTGTCCTTGCAAATAACTGTTGTTTAAGAATTGGTGTGTCAATCACACACTGAAAAAACGCATGCACAGCAGCCATTCATGTGATTTGGCTTCTATACTGGGACTGATCAACAGACTTTTAAACTAATACACAGGAACTGATGAATATCGTTTGAACTCTAAGATTCTGATGAATTGATGAATATCGTTTGAATTGCAAGATTCAAATACACTGTAGCGGTCAAGAATACAAATTGTTTATTGTTTTGTTTTTTGTACGTTTTTTAAGAAGAATAATTAAAAAGTAAAAATTTTTAAAGGTTCCCTCAATTATATATTTTTCTGATTAATACTGAGAGACCTAACCTGCACAGTGGTCAGTACCACACCATCCCTATATATATATACATATACACACACACACACACACACACAGAGTGGGGCAAAAAAGTATTTAGTCATCCACCAATTGTGCAAGTTCTCCCACTTAAAAAGATGAGAGAGACCTGTAATTTTCATCATAGGTCAACTATGAGAGACATAGTGAGACAAAAAAAAATCCATAAAATCACATTGTCTGATTTTTAAAGAATTTATTTCCAAATTATGGTGGAAAATAAGTATTTGGTCACCTACAAACAAGCAAGATTGGCACTCATAGACCTGTAACTTCATAGACCTGTACGTGCATTCACACGTAGTAAATCAAGAGTAATTCACACCAAAAAATTTACGGGCGGAAAAAATAATTACATTTCCGCGCAAAATTTGCATGAAATTCGCCACATGGAGGGACCTAGTGAATGATCTGCAGAGAGCTGGGACAAAAGTAACAAAGGCTACCATCAGTAACACACTACGCTGCCAGGGACTCAAATCATGCATCAGTGCCAGACATGTCCCCCTTCTTAAGCCAGTACATGTCTGGGCCCATCTGAAGTTTGCTAGAGAACATTTAGATGATCCAGAAGAGTATTAGGAGAATGTTATATGGTCAGATGAAACCAAAGTAGAACTTTTTGGTAAAAACTCAACTCATCGTGTTTGGAGGAGTAAGAATGTGTCATGACCGACTGGGGGGACAGATAGAGTGAGCCCTAAAATGACCCTAAAACATCTCTCCCTGCCTTCTTGCCCATCCATCCTAAAAGATGTATTGACAACTGGGCGCCGGTCCCTTCTTGCACTAAAGTGCAGTGGCGTAAAAACACATAATAATATACATAGTCGGTCACAAGCCAGAACAGAAAACTACTAGAAAACCAGATATACCAAACAGGATACAAATACTAACATGGCAGAATATAAACAAGCAAACTGATAAGGAAACATAGGAAACTGTTCACACTGGGACACAGAAAAAACAAACTGGACACCCCATTCCACCAAAAGAGTAGCCATTAATAATAAAGCCAAATAGGCTACTGGCCAGCGGACACACTCCACCATGTGGACAAGATGCTGACCCAGTAGGAAGCAGAAACATAACACATGAAACACTGGACTAGAACCAGATTAGTCTGAATAGACTCCAGGATAATTATAACATACTAGACTTGAACCGGATGAGTCTGAATAGACTCCAGAACAGGAATATAACATACAGAGCACAGGTAACAAGCAAGACTCAGACATAGTGTGAACAGATACAAAACAGAAAGGATATACAAATCCTAAAACCAACAAATGTAGCACAGACTAAAATCTACAAAGAACAAGACTATATAACCATGGCTAAAACTCAGATAAATACAAGGTAAATGCTCCAGCATACTTGAAAGTGTATTGCAGAATAACCAGCACCAGAATGCAGGAGAACTCTGGTTAAATAACTGCACCCGAGTTCTCATTCATTCAGAGCATTAACTATTTCCTATCCAGGTAGAATAGCAAACTGCTCTGAACAAACTGGTGTGTGAATACACACCTAAACAGAAAAATACAAAAACAAATAAATGGACTTTACAGAATGCTGAGTTGCATCCAAAGAACCCTACCTACTGGGAAGCTTGGGGGTGGAAACATCATGCTTGGGGCTGTTTTTCTGCTGACGATTTTTTTACAACTGATCCGTGTAAAGGAAAGAATGAATGGGGCCATGTATTGTGAGATTTTGAGTGAAAACCTCCTTCCATCAGCAAGGGCATTGAAGATGAAACGTGGCTGGGTCTTTCAGCATAACAATGATCTCAAACATACCGCCCACACATCGCCCGGGCAACAAAGGAGTGGCTTCGTAAGAAGCATTTCAAGGTCCTGGAGTGGCCTAGCCAGTCTCCAGATCTCAACCCCATAGAAAACCTTTGGAGGGAGTTGAAAGTCCGTGTTCTGCATGGAGGAAAGGGCCAAAATACCAGCAACAGTGTGTGAAAACCTTGTGAAGACGTTTGACCTCTGTCATTGCCAACAAAGAATATATAACAAAGTATTGAGATGAACTTTTGTTACTGACCAAATACTTATTTTCCACCATAATTTACAAATAAATTCTTTAAAAATCAGACAATGTGATTTTTTTTCTCCCTATGTCTCTCATAGTTGAGGTATACCTATGATGAAAATTACAGGCCTCTCTCATCTTTGTAAGTGGGAGAACTTGCACAATTGGTGGCTGGCTAAATACTTTTTTGCCCCACTGTGTATATATATAATGTATATTCTTTATTTATTCTATATTTATTCTTAGCTAAAAAAAAAAATCCCTTAATCTTTATTTTGAGTTGACTTAATGGATGCTTCTTAATCAATTTAGGCTTTCTATAGAAGTGACCAAGAAAAGAAGGGGAATATTGCCTACTCACACACAAGAATAATGTACCTGACTGTAGCTGCTTACAATGGCAGTATAAATGTAATTCTGGTGTTAGGCACCTGCCAATGTACTTGGCGGGTATCTCTCTTGGCAGTCACTGACGCATTGTCTCTGTCTCACCACCATCCAGTCTGGGCTACTGCTTCGGGTTCTCTATTTTTGCTTTCTCTGCTGCTGCAGTTTTTGATCTGTCCTGTAGAGTGTGCATGTGTGCTCTTCCTGCAGTTTAAGGGTCTATTCACACGTACGGTATTCTGTGCAGATTTGATGTTCAGGATTTGAAGCTGTGTTCAGTCTTTGAGTTTACATTGAAATTTGCAGCAGATCATCAAATCTGCTCAGAATACTGTACGTGTGAATAGACCCTAAAGGTACCTGCACCCCAAATGGGTCCTCCACTTATCCATTTCTGGCATTACCTATTTATGGCTTCTCTGCCCATTTACCTGTGCCATGGCATAGATGTGCTGTTCTGTATCTGACCTGTCACTCTGTGCTTGTTCTTCTGATGTTGCCTTTGCCTAGTCCTTGTGTACTACTCCTGGGGATAGGGAATACAATAATTTATGTCAGGATCAGGGCTATGGAGTCAGTAGATAAATGTTCCGACTCTGGAGTTTTTTGTACTTCCAACTCCGACTCTGACTCCACTGTATTAATATGCAAATGTAATTTATAAATTCCTTGAAGGAAAGAAAGGCAACATACATGTCATTACCACAGGACTACTGGCTGGGAAGCCAACAGTCTACTGTATTGAACAGTATGTGTGCTGATCTGCTGCTGAAGATAGGGCAGTGGGAGGATCCAACAAACACACACTATATAATAAATACCCCCCAACACACACATGCATGCACACTATATAATAAATCCCCCCCCAACACACACACTATATAATAAAAAAACAACACACACACACTATATAATAAATACCCCCAACACACACACGCACACTATATAATAAACCCCCCCAACACACACACTATATAATAAATACCCCCAACACACACACACACAATATAATAAATTCCCCCAACACACACACACACATACACTATATAATAAATACCCCCAACACACACACACACACTATATAATAAATACCCCAACACACACACACACAGCGGCGATCCCGGGGGTCCCCAGCAGCGGGACCCCGGCGATCTGACATCTTATCCCCTATCCTTTGAATAGGGGATAAGATGTCTAGGGGCAGAGTACCCTTTAAGCTAACAATCGAGTTTACAAGTTTTTATACCCTTAGCTGAATGGCAGCAGTTTTTACAATGGTTTACAGCTTCAGTCTTTAACTATTGACCCTCCATTCCCTTCACTTATACAAGTGTCTCTAGTCCTGCAAAAAACATATTTACTTAATCCCTTATCAGTGAGAGGCTCGGTTACCAATGGGTTGCCTGTAACAGCAGTACACAACACTATGGAAAGTATAAGTATTGCCGCTCCTAATTGTGCATTGTGTGCCATATAGTAAAGCACATGAAAAGCATGCTTCTTCACGGTCACTTAACATGTTCGTTTTGCGGTTACGTGAGGCACTGCATGCATTGGTCTTTATTCTTACAGTAGAGAAGTCATTAATTATAACTTTTTGTGAATTGGGACATTTAAACCTGCTTTTTAAAAAATGTTTTATTCCAATCTAAATTTAGTAGGAGTCGGAGTCGGGGCATTGTTTGCCGACTCCGACTCCAGGTACCCAAAATTTCGTCCGACTCCTCAACTCCGACTCCACAGCCCTGGTCATAATACCCTTTTTTAGGGAAAAACCAAGGCATAGCATCTAAATGTCTCCTTAGCTGTGTCTGATTTAATAAGAGTTGAAGATGACATCTCTGTATAATGAGAAGGCTACAGCAGTACCTTGACCTGCCTAAGCCTCATAAAGGTGAAATAAAGGATGTCTTTATCACATCCAGATCTACATTTCGAGTAGCCACAGCAAATACAATAAGAAGTTGGGGACACAGGTATGGTTGGAACATTTTCAGGACCCCACTCTTTGGGGAGTTGCCTCTTGAAAAGCAGCCACAAACCAACCTTTGTAAAATACTCCCGGCTTCTATGACCAGTAAGAGGGTAAACCTTAAAGGCTGGGAGGTGCCTGCGGGGGGGGGGGGGGGGGGGGGATTTGTGGTATGTCTTAGTGGTGTGGCAATGGGGGCCCCGCAGGTGTCGGGCCCCCTAGCAACGGGGGGCTCGATCCTGTGATGGCCGGGTCGGGGGCCCCCTTCTTCACTGGGCGCGCGGGTGCCTGGTGCAGGTGCTCCAAAGCGCTAGTGATAATCCGGGGCCCCAGCCTAGACGGGGCCCCCCTGCACCGCGGGGGCCCCCACTATGCCACTGATTTTCACCCCAATATTTATTTTTAACAGCATACAAAATGACTGTTGTCTCAGATTTTTCCCAGGTGGCAATGTGGCCAAGACCTGACTCACTAGTCAGCTGATGACAGAGAGCCTGTCTGCTTCAATGGGTGGAGGGATCCCTTGGTGGGATAGAGATCAATCTGCAACTGATGCAACAGCTGTAGGCACCCTGATTGAAAACCACAGGTCTTTTGAATGGATGTAGCTCATTTATGTTTCAATGGGTGGGGTGGCTGATGTGTGGGAGGGAGGAAAATGGAATTATGGGATTTGTAGGCAAAGAAGAAAACTCAAAAAGGAAATACCAGTACACATAAAGCTAACCACAGTATTATGGTACTCTCACAACATAGTCATTTAGCCCCAAGATAAGCGCAGATCCGTCCTAAGCATGTCCATTACTGTCTGGCAGGTACTAAAATCACCTTATGGTGGATAACCCCTTTAAGTGCTACCACCAGGTGTGTGCTGTTTCACTCCCCAGCTCTTACTAGGTGGTTGGCTTCAGGTGAAGCACAGTCTGCAGAATCTTTGACTGCAAACTGCATTTTTTTAAGGGATAAGATCAGCTACCGAGCAATAGGGCAGTCCTAACCACCCATAATAATATTTTTCTTCTGGTGGTAATAAGGCATTTGGAGGAAACTTGTATTTTCAAAGGTTCTCAAAAGAGTCAGAAGGAACTTTGTTAGCTTGCATCCATAGAGTCCAAACATCCAAAGAAATAGCTGCAGTTCTTTCTATGAATTATATGTACTTCAACTATACTATTGTCAGCACCAGCAGGGTTAACAGTTGCTGACAAGGTGTTGTTGCAAGGTTGCCGGGTTACGCCCTGCTGTCTGAGTGGCTAGCTACTGATTGACCACATGTGCATCTCCCTATATTGCCAGGCATCAGACACTGGGAAGATGCCTGTGAAACTGGTCATTACCTGAGTAGCTAACATTTCCTTATTCCCTTGTATACCCGGCAACTTGACTTCTGGCTTCCTATCTGACTTCTATTTTGTTATAGCGATTCGGCACCTCTTCCCACTCCTGGCTAGACTCGGTTTGACTGACATTGACTTTATGTGTGTATGTTTAGTTTGTCTTTGTTAGTTGCTTGTTTCCCTGTTGCTCCTTACAACTGACAGGATTGTATTTTATTGTGTTGACATTTGACTCCCCTCACTTATTTAGGAAGGGATTGTCGACCAATTGCCGGCCTATCATTTAGGATAGGTGGACAAGTAGGCAGGGACGGGGGCGCGGGTGAGCTTAGCAAGCACTCCTTCCCTGCCCATACGTGACAACTATATCCAGGGCCAGATTAAAGGGGTTCTCCGTCCCTAATACAGGGTGGGCTATTTATGTGGATACCCTTAATAAAATGGGAATGGTTGGTGATATTAACTTCCTGTTTGTGATACATTAGCATATGTGAGGGGGGGAAACTTTTCAAGATGGGTGGTGACCATGGCGGCCATTTTGAAGTCGGCCATTTTGAATCCAACTTTTGTTTTTTCAATAGGAAGAGGGTCACGTGACACATCAAACTTATTGGGAATTTCACAAGAAAAACAATGATGTGCTTGGTTTTAACGTAACTTTATTATTTCATGAGTTATTTACAAGTTTCTGACCACTTATAAAATGTGTTCAATGTGCTGCCCATTGTGTTGGATTGTCAATGCAACCCTCTTCTCCCACTCTTCACACACTGATAGCAAGGAGAAATGCTAGCACAGGCTTCCAGTATCCGTAGTTTCAGGTGCAGCACATCTCGTATCTTCACATCATCGACAATTGCCTTCAGATGACCCAAAAGATAAAAGTCTAAGGGGGTCAGATTGGGAGACCTTGGGGGCCATTCAACTGGCTCACGACGACCAATCCACTTGATGTGTTTCCCTCTTTTTGCACTGAAGCTGGCACATTCCCTGAGTTTTTCCAGCAAGATGGTGCACCATCACATTATGGGTGTCAGGTCTGAGCATTCCTAGATGAACAGTTTCCTGGAAAGTGGATTGGTCGTCGTGGGCCAGTTGAATGGCCCCCAATGTCTCCCGATCTGACCGCAGAGTGCTGCCTGGATGATGGAGCACTTATGTCACCCGAAACCGGCAGCCACAGTGGGAGGGGTCACGGGCGCCATGTGGCGAGTCTGAGGCAACTCTCTTCTTTCTCCCCTACGCTTCTCTCCAGTGTGCAGGACAGAGACATAGCTACCAGCCCCAGCAACTACACAGACAGTGGATACAATAAAATCTATAGCTCATGGCACTTAAAAGTGATAGGGTTCAGAACACGGCAATGAACAGAGTTTTTTATTTTTCAAAATGTAAATTAATTTTTTTAAGAAACTAAAATTATCCAAGTTTGGTATCATTGAAATTGTGCTAACCCAATGAATAAAGTTTGCGTGTCAGCATATTTGAGGCTGCAAGAACCCTGCCGAGCGGTGAAAAATATGCTGCGAATATGCTAGGAGCAGACACAGGGCTTTCCCCACTACAGCCCTGTGTCTGCAACAAGGTTGGGAGGCTGGCCGCGCGCACCGGCATAACTGTGATGCGTTGCCGGCTCCTGAACCTTATTGCAGACACAGGGGAATACCCCATGTAGCAGGGAAAGCCCTGTGTCTGCCCTTAGCGCAAACACAGTGTATTTCCCTCTGCACATCCACCCTGTGTGACCCTACCCTTTAGGTATTGTGAAACTGCACAATACACTTTCTTTTGCCTAAAGCTAGCTGGGTGAAGAATATTATTCAGAATTTACTACATATCTGCAATTTTCCACAATTCAGCTGGGGATTGTGCTACAGATTCACTATGATTCACCCCTATTGATGTAAATGCAGGTAGACTGAGTAGTTATATATAAAGTTCAGTGTTTTTCAACCAGGGTGCCTCCAACTGTTGCTTTGGCTGTTCAGGCATGCTGGGAGTTGTAATTTTGCAGCAGCTGGAGGCACCCTGGTTAGGAAATACTGATGTAGTTATATGAGTGCGCACATGTCTCTATAGTATAATGTAATAAAACAGCTCATGGGGGGATGAACATGTATATTTTGTTATTTACAGACTTACATACTGTTGCCGGCTCACCAGACTCTCACAGTGCCATTACTAAATGAATAACTCCATGTATCTCACATAAAAAGTGACTTACCCCATATACTGTATGTAGTGTGAACTTTATTGGCCTAGTATGAATCCTCTAAAGCAGCACTGGACTAGCAGGCAGCAGCCAGCCACTATACCTCACTTGAGGAAGGAACCCACCATTGTTTCAAGGTGGGTCATACCTGATACATGGGCTTAACAGTAACAGGACAATGAGTCCCATGGTGCAACTCCCCCCTGCCTTCTTCGTTGCGACTGCTAACACCACAGCAGCAAGAGTACAGAGGACTGATCCATTGTGATAGGGGCTGGGGAGGGGGGGGGGGGGGGTTGTTGTTATAGGTGCCCACAACAAAAAATCTTTCAGCAGCAGCTCCTTGTGTGATTGATTTTCTGCAGCAAGGCTCAGTCCTAGACACTGCAGCTGCCAGTACGCTTCTCCTGCCTCTGACCATCAAGCAGCTGCACAGGGCCCTGTCCCCCCTCCTAATACCACACATGTCAGGGGCCCCCTTGTTTCACTGGGCACATGGGGCCTGGAGCAAGAGCTACAAGAGCATCAATGATAATCCGGCCCTGACTGTTTCTCTGTCATTTCGAGGTTGGAGAACACTACTACAGCAGGGCGTATATTCAGCTTTTAACATCACTTTATCTATGAAGACTAATATGGCTATCTGATTTTTTTTTTTTTTCCTAAAAACAAAGGGAAAACATTTAGGTCTTCTTTGTCATTTATTTATGCTTCTTAAATTTCACCCAACCTACATTCATCTTAGCTGAAATTCTTGACTTTCATCAACTTTAACCCCTAAAAGGGGCTATCCACCATAAGGTGATTTTAGTATCTATTGGAATATAGAATAGGGTTGTGTAGCTCAACAGAGATAAATGTGCGAGGTTAAAGGGGTATTTCAGGATTATTTTTATTTGACTATGTTACAGGGGCTGTAAAGTTAGTGTAGTTCATAATATAGTGTCTTTACCTGTGTGTGATGGTTTTCTCACAATTTAACCCCAATATTTATTTTTAACAGCATACAAAATGACTGTTGTCTCAGATTTTTCCCAGCTTGCAATGCGGCCGAGACCTGACTCACTAGTCAGCTGATGACAGGGAGCCTATCTGCTTCAATGGGTGGAGCGATCGCTTGGTGGGAAAGAGATCAATCTGCAACTAATGCAACAGCTGTATTGAAAACCACAGGTCTTTTGAATGGATGCAGCTCATTTATGTTACAATGGGTGGGGTGGCTGATGTGTTGGGAGGAAGGAAAATGGAATTGTGGGATTTGTAGTAAAAAAAAAAAGAAAACTCGAAAAGGAAATACCAGTTCACAAAAAGCTAGCCACAGTGTTATGGTTATATCACAACATAGCCATTTTGTCAAAAAAAGGGATTATTCAGTCCTCAGCACACCACCTATTGCAAAATAGCTGAATGTTGGATGTTTGGTTTTTCTAGAAAAAAAATGTCACATACAAATATCATAAAACTAACCAATTTATTCTAAAATATATCATGTAAAAACAATTGTGTATACAAAAACCGCAGGGCCCTATGTTTGTGTCTGTATAAAACAACTCAATTATTTACTTGATATCTCCATAGACATGAGGTATCTTCTAATTTGTTTTACATTTACTGGCATATATAAAGGATGATAATAATTCCAAGAAATAGCAGAGAATATGCTAGACCATACACTGGTTGAGCAACAAGTGTTCTGTTAGCCCTATGACCAGCAAGGTCCTGCATATTATACAGTCCTGCAAATAATACAATGGATGAAATCCTCAAATGAAATAAAAAACGATTCAATATGTCATGCAGTGATTATTCAGAGTTGAGTGTTGCCAGTCCTATAGAAAAAAAAAGATGATGGGTTTTGTCGTGAATCCTGCAAGGAAAATAATATGAGGCAGAGGGAAGCAAAAGGGAAATATGTAGCAAAGTCCTGCACAGGCAATATCACAGTTCCGTTATGTATTAGCGCTGCGTCCCCAGCACGGATGAATAGGTGCCTGTGAATGAATAGTTTCGGCACAGCGTGCCACTCACCCCTCCCCATCATTCCGCTAACGTTGTTCCTCAGCTCTAGCTGGAGGCGGTGATGGATTTGCACTGTGTGCGACCGAGCTCTCCAGCGAGCTCTCCGGTGGTGTGTGACGTAGACAGTCAGCTGATTGCAGGTCAACTGACCGGGCGGTGTAGAGCGCGCACTCTGTGTTGTTTTAAAAGTTCTTTGCTTGAATATGAATAGAAGTAATAGTTATGCTGCCAAACTTGTGCAGGCTTAAATTTCAGGTTTTTGTTTCCCTTTGCAGTATAATGCAGAGCTCACCTTCTATATGCTTCAAATGGCAGGAAGACGCATTAATGCTGATATCCTCAGTGTGTATAGGGTTCGAGTGCTGGTTTCAACAAATGTCATAACCAAACGCGTTTTGGGGTGTATGAAGTAATTCTATACCCCTTCTTCAGTGGTATATGATATAATGACAAAGGGCTAGCTTTTTATATGGTTGCTGATTCTTATCTTTACTTAACACAAAACAAGGAGTGGATTGCTCTCCAAGCTCTCCCAAAATTCGGGATGGATCAGGTAGAGCTACTGATAACTCCTCCAATAGACATTAAATCCTCTACCTAAAAAGTAAATATAGTTGATACATATCTTAATAAGAAATTATATCTAATAAAGGAGACATTGTTCATCATATGTTTTCCTAAAAGACAAGGACAAACAAAGAAGTAGAGATAAATAAATATATAATGTAGAATAGGAAATGATAAAAAATAAAATGTAAATGAAAATAGCAATAAAGATAAAAGTGGAAATCGGGATAAAATGTTAAATTAAAATAAAAAAATAATTGTCATTATATCATATACCAGTGAAGAAGGGGTACATAATTTCTTCATACAGCCCAAAACGCGTTTGATTATGATATTTGTTGAAAGCAGCACCTATTCACACTGAGGATATCAGCATTGATGCGTCTTACTGCCATTTGAAGCATACAGAAGGAGAGCTCTGCATTACACTGCGAAGGGAAACAAAAACCTGAAACTTAAGCCTGCACAAGTTTGGCAGCATAACTATTACTTCTATTCATATTCAAGCAAAGAACTTTTAAAACAACACAGAGCATGTGCTCTACAGCTGACTGTCTATGTCACACACCACCAGTAAGCTTGCTGGAGAGAGCGGTCGCATACAGTGCGAATCCATCACCACCTCCAACTAGAGCTGAGGAACAACGTTACCGGAACGACAGGGATCAGTGAGTGGCACGCTGTGCCGAAACTATTCATTCACAGGCACCTATTCCTCTGTGCTGGGGACGCAGCGCTTACACATAACGGAACTGTGATACTGTTTGTGCAGGACTTTGCTACATGTTTCCCTTTTGCTTCCCTCTGCCACATATTGTTTTCCTTGCAGGATTCATGACAAAACCCGTCATCATTTTTCTCCTATAGGACTGGCAACACTCCTTTATCATTAGCGTACCCGCACAATTCCTTAAATACTCCAGGCGAGGGGGGGGGGGGGGGGGGTGGCACATAGACAAAGGCGAACAGCAATCGTCTTCCCTCCCAATTCAGTACCAGAAATACATATTCTTTATTATTTGTCTACTTTTGAATTCAACACCTCTACCTCTAACCCTTTATGTATTAACACTCTTACACCTATTGAGTATCAAGTATGTGTTGAGTAAAATTGCTTTGCAATCCATTTTCTCTGTAAGATCATAGTTTTATCAATTTCTTAAATGTGTCTCCAATAAGCAAATGATACATGGTAAGTGTTTACCTATCACCTTACAGACCACCGTCCGCCTCACTCTATCCGCCAACCCTCTCCCATTCCATATCAATACCCTCATTCAGTTAGTAGGAGAGAGTGGAAGAAAAAAAAACTCTTCTGCCATACAAATAATTTTCCGACAATTCCTCTATCTTGAGCCCCCCACCCGGCCAGCCAGCTTATCAATCATTCCCTTCAACATAGCTACATGTCAATATTTAAAAATAAGGTGCAGCTCACAACAGAAGGACCGAGGCAGTTAAAGCTAAAGCCGGACCCCACCGGCAACAATAATGTAAAATAATAGAAACCTATAGCTTATGCCTCTAGGACCTCACCAATGGTGCATAATGGTGTGGGCAAAGATATAACAGCGTTTGCTCAGAAATTGTTTTTTAATTCAGATTATAAAATATAAAATATATATAAATAAGTAAAACAGTAACAAAATATCACATTACACTGGCACTATCTGATGAAAATCTCACTGGGCCCTAGTGAGATATCCAAAATATAAAAAAGATATGTGAATAAATTAATATTCTAATGAGTCATTAAATCTGCAGATAAAAAACAAAAATAAAATAAATCCGCAAAAGGTGTGAATAGATTTTTGGGTTTATGGCAAAATAATTGCAACATAAAGTCCATAAAAAAAAGTTAATGAATGGATGATACAGAGTATCTCTCACCACTGCTTCTGGCTTGATGGATTGTGATGGATGAGTCGCTTCCTTGTGTTCCTCGTGTGCCCCAATAGATGGAGGGGGGCACAAGTTGGTATGTCTCCCTTAGCAGCCCCGTTGGCAGGGGGGCGCAAATAGATGTTGCGTATCGTGAGCTCCGATAGCGGAGGAGCATGCAGCAGTTTCAGCGCTGGGGATCTCGTTCGCTGGCCGGCTTAGCACAGATGGCACTAGTCTGGCACTCCCGCAGGAGTGTCAGTCGGCTCGAATGCGACAACGGGTCTGGCGATGGTGGTACGCCGGGAGCAATGGAAGATCCGGGATTGGCGTTCCACGAGGAAGCAGGAGAGAAAGCTATGCGATGCAGTAGATGGTAAAGTTGCAGCTAGGCAGGGCGGAGTAGGACAGATTTAACTCCTCTGTTGCCAAGATGTTTGCAGATGGACACTGATGGTAACTGTGTGAACAGTGCCAGATTTCTAAACGCGTTTCGGGGTACTGGAAAACAAGGACCTCCGACCCCTTCCTCAGTAGAAATGTGTGATATATATGTGATATACAAAGGATAGGGGATAAGATGCCTGATCGCGGGAGTCCCGCAGCTGGGGACACCCGCGATCATGCACACGGCACCCCGTTAGTAATCAGTCCCCGGAGCGTGTTCGCTCCGGGTCTGACTACAGTCGACCGCAGGGCCGGCGGCGTGTGACGTCACGCCCCCATGTGACTTCACACTCCGCCCCTCAATGCAAGCCTACGGGAGGGGGCGTGATAGCTATCAGGCATCTTATCCCCTTTGTATAGGGGATAAGATATGTAAGCACCGGAGTACCCCTTTAAAGCAGACCACAATCAAACAAAGGTACAGTGACTGCTTGGAGTGGCAGATTGCCGCTGCGAGCAGGGGGGGGGGGGGACAGCTGCAGGCACATTAAAGGTCGAGTCACCAGCAGATCCGCAGCTAAAAATACGCTGCGGATCCGTGTCTTGTGACCCTACCCTTAAGAACCGGCTTTTTTTCCCCTTTTTTGTGGGAGTTTCATTTTTTATCTCTTCGCCTTCTAATATCCATAACACTTAAAATTTTTCACTTACAGACCCACATGAGGGCTTGTTTTGTGAGCCACCAATTGTACTTTGTAATGATATCACAAATTTTACTATAAAAAAATATAGTGAAACAAAAAAAAAATTGGGTGGGGAGAAATTGAAAAAAAGAAAAAAAAAAAGCAATTCAGCAACTTTCTGGGGCTTCCGTTTCTACCGAGTGCACTTTTCGGTAAAAATGATATGTTCTTTTTATTCTATAGGTCCTTATGATTACATGTTTCACAATTTGTATAAGTTTTGTTTTACTTGACTATTTTTAAGATATTATAACTTTGTACAATATTATAACTTTGTACAAAAATTCTGACCCCTATAACTTTTTTATTTTTCCGCATTAGGGCTCATTTTGTGCACCATGATCTGTAGTTTTTTCAGCACCATTTTTGTTTTGATGGGTCTTTTTGATCACTTTTTATAATTATTTTTTTTTAAATACATGATTATGATGGTTTTAATTACCATAAATATGCAATACTGGATTTTGGTATTTTTTTTACGTGTATGCTATTGACCATGTAGTTTAATTAACCTTATATTTTAGTAGTTTGGATATTTACGCACGCGGTTATACCACACATGCTTATGTTTGTTTTTGTTTTTTGATGCCGCAATCAACTTTGATCATGGTGTCTAAAGGGTTAAGTTTGAACATCGGCCCGATGGCCGGAGTCTGGCATTAGCCATGGGTGACTGACTGCTGATAGTAGCAGGCACCGAAAAAATATAAAGTGAGCTTAGCTCCTGAGCTTGCTTCATAGACCTGATGCACGGCTGCGCCATGTATATACGGCACTGGTCGTTAAGGGGTTAACCAAAGGTATATGGGCAACTATAGGACCTTAGTAGGGAGGAATCAAGCAACTATAGGCCAGTAAGTCTGACATCAATAGTGGGGATATTAACCCCTTAAGGACTCAGGGTTTTTCTGTTTTTGCACTTTAGTTTTTTCCTCCTTACCTTTTAAAAATCATAACCCTTTCAATTTTCCACCTAAAAATCCATATTATGGCTTATTTTTTGCGTCACCAATTCTACTTTGCAGTGACATTGGTAATTTTACCCAAAAATTGACAACGAAATGGAAAAAAAAATCATTTTGCGACAAAATCGAAGAAAAAACACAATTTTGTAACTTTTGGGGGCTTCCGTTTCTACGCAGTGCATATTTCGGTAAAAGTGACACCTTATCATTATTCTGTAGGTCCATACGGTTAAAATGATACCCTACTTATATAGGTTTGATTTTGTCGTACTTCTGGAAAAAATCATAACTACATGCAGGAAAATGTATACGTTTAAAAATGTCCTGGTCTGACCCCTATAACTTTTTTATTTTTCCATGTACAGGGCGCTATGAGGGCTCATTTTTTGTGCTGTGATCTGAAGTTTTTATCAGTACAATTTTTGTTTTGATCAGACTTTTTGATCACTTTTTATTCATTTTTTAATGGTATAAAAAGTGACCAAAATAAGCTTTTTTGGACTTTGGAATTTTTTTGCGCGTACGACATTGACGGTGCGGTTTAATTAATGATATATTTTTATAGTTCGGACATTTATGCACGCGGCGATACCACATATGTTTATTTTTTTTTATTTACGCTGTTTTATTTTTTTATGGGAAAAGGGGGGTGATTCAAACTTTTATTAGGGAAGGGGTTAAATGACCTTTATTAACACTTTTTTTTTTGCAGTGTTATAGGTCCCATAGGGACCTATAACACTGCACACACTGATCTCCTATGCTGATCACTGGCGTGTATTAACACGCCTGTGATCAGCGTTATCGGCGCTTGACTGCTCCTGCCTGAATCTCAGGCACGGAGCAGTCATTTGTCGATCGGACACCGAGGAGGCAGGTAAGGGCCCTCCCGGTGTCCTGCAAGCTGTTCGGGACGCTGCGATTTCACCGCGACGGTCCCAAGCAGCCCGACTGACTAGCCAGGATACTTTCACTTTCGCTTTAGAAGCGGCGGTCAGCTTTGACCGCTGCTTCTAAAGGGTTAATACCACACATCGCCGCGATCGGTGATGTGTGGTATTAGCCGCGGGTCCCGGCTGTTGATGAGCGCCGGGACCGACGCGATGTATCGTGGGAGCCGGCGCAGGACGTAAATATACGTCCTGCGTCGTTAAAGGGTTAATGGAAACCCTACTATAGGATAGGATTGTGCAACATCTAAAATTCCATGGATTTCAAGATGAAAATCAACATGGGTTTACTTCAGGGAGATCATGTCAAACAAATCTTATAATTTTTTTGGACTGGGTGACTAAAATAATAGATGGTGGAGGGGCGGTAGACATTGCATATCTAAATTTTAGTAAGGATTTTGGCACTGTCCCACATAGGAGACTTATCAATAAACTACAATTATTGAGCTTGGACTCCCATATTGTTGAATGGATTAGGCATTGGCTGAGTGACAGACAACAGAGGGTTGTAGTCAATGGAGAATATTCAGAGCAAGGTCTTGTTACCAGTGGCGTACCTCATCTGTACTGGGACCAATTTTGTTTAATATCTTCATTAGTCATATTCCAAAAGGTCTTGATGGTAAGGTGTGTCTTTTTTCTGCTGACAAAAAAATATGTAACAGGGTTGATGTTCCTGGAGGGATACTCCAAATGGAAAAGAATTTAGGTAAACTACAAGAATGGTCAGAACTCTGGCAACTGAAATTTAAGGTGGATAAGTGCAAGGGAATGCACCTGGGGCATAAAAACCCTCGGGCAGAATGTAGAATATTTGACACAGTCCTGACCTCAGTATCTAAGGAAAGGGATTTAGGAGTAATTATTTCAGAAGACTTAAAGGTAGAAAGACAATGTAATAGAGCAGCAGGAAATGCTAGCAAAATGCTTGGATATATAGAGAGAGGTATAAGCAGTAGAAAGAGAGAAGTGCTCATGCCGCTGTACAGAACACTGGTGAGACCTCACTTGGATTATTGTGCGCAGAACTGGAGGGCGTATCTCCAGAAGGATATAGATACTCTAGAGAGAGTTCAGAGAAGTGCTACTAAACTAGTACATACATTTCAGGCTAAAACTTACCAGGAAAGGTTAAAGGACGTTAACATGTATAGCTTGGAAGAAAGAAGAGACAGAGGGAATATGATAGAATTTTTTAAATACATAAAAGGAATCAACACGGTAAAGGAGGAGAGCATATTTAAAAGAACTACCACAAGAAGACATTGTTTTAAATTAGGGGGGCAAAGGTTTAATGCATGAGTAGTGGATGCATGGAATAGTCTTCCTGCAGATGTGGTCACTGCAAATACAGTGAAGGAGTTTAAGCATGCATGGGATAGGTATAAGGCTATCCTTCATATAAGATAGGGCCAGGGACTATTGATAGTGTTAACAATATTGGGCTGACTAGATGGGCCAAATGGTTCTTCTCTGCCTACACATTCCATGTTTCTATCTATGTTTCTATGTGTAGAATGTTATAACCCCCTGCAAAATGATTCCTATATTTTGAAAACATTACTTAATTCTACATTTGCGATCTTAGGTCCAACTGTCGCCTGAAAATTTTGACCTTTGAAGTACCTGGAAACAGCACATGAGCTATGGTTGTCTAAGGTTCATACTGTAAATGTTCTGTTAGTTTACTTTGGTTTTATGGCAGGGTTTAAAGTAATAAACAGAGTATATAATTATGTTGAACTGGATGAATGTAAAGGGGTACTCCGGTGGAAAACTTTTTTTTTTTTTTTATCAACTGGTGCCAGAAAGTTAAACAGATTTGTAAATTACTTCTATCAAAAATTCTTGATCATTCCAATACTTATTAGCTGCTGAATACTACAGAAGAAATGATTTTCTTTTTGGAGCACAGTGCTCTCTGCTGATTAAAAAAAAAAAGTTTTCCACCGGAGTACCCCTTTAAACTTCATCTCTTAGCATGCTCTGACACCTAGAGCCACCTTGAAGGTTGACATTTAACAAAAGCAGGGGATTTTATAAGCGTCAAAGAAGCACGCTCTTCAGGAAGACACAATAAACTCTCGTCCACACTGCAGACAATCAGCTGGTAGAATTCTGCTGGCAGCAGGCAAAGCTTAAATCATCATCAATTGCTGGTTAGCTCAGTAGGATGATCCAGACCATTGTGGCAACATCACTGGGTCCCAATCAGCTGAAATGCCGAGAAATGCTGAGAAGCAGTATATCACATTGGGCCCAGGTGCTTCCCGGCCTGATGCATCATATTGCAGCTCAGAAAGACGACAGCAGGGGACCAGAGCTGGACACCAGAGGTATCACTGAAGCACTGGAGGTGAGTAGATGTTAATTTTGGTCTTCACCAGAGCACGCCGCAAGGCAGGATGGCCTTGCTGCGGCAGGCGACACCCAGGTCGCTACCCCCCATTATGACTTGACCACATAGGTCGCTGGGCAAAGACATGGTACAGAAGGATAAGGCAGAGGCGTAGTCAGACTTAGCAGAAGGTCAGGGCAGGCAACAAAGTTGCATAGTCAAATAACATAGTTGAAGGGTCAATATACACGGGTAAGGCAACAGAAAGTAAGGTACGCTTAATCTCAGCCTAGGGGCACTGAAGATTCGTCAGGGAAGAGTGGGAGGGGCAGGAATTTAAAGAATAGCCTCAGGTGTAACACATAATTATGGGCGTACTGGTCCTTTAAATTTCAGAGCTCCGGCGTGTGCACGTCCTAGGAGACGGGGACGTGCGTGCGAGCTGAGAAGCAGAGGAGGAGGCAGCAGAGAAGCGTGGTAGGTGACCGTCTGGGATTCGCATGTGAATCCCAGTCCCGCTGGCAGCAGGGGAGAGAGGGACAATGCGCTCACGGCCAGTGCGTACGGCCTGAGTGCAAGGTGTTAAAGTGTGTCTGTGTGTGTCCCACTAAGCATGGACAGCAGAACGAGGAGAGGAGAACTGTCTGAGGACTTGAGAACCAAAATGGAATGGGGAAAAAATATCAACAATCTCACAGTAACATAGTAACATAGTTCATAAGGTTAAAAAAAGACCAGAGTCCATCAAGTTCAACCTATATCCCTAATGAGTCCCTAGTGAGTTGATCCAAAGGAAGGCAAAAAACCCTCATATTCGAGGTAAAAATTCCTTCCTGACTCCAAATATGGCAATCAGAATAGATCTCTGGATTAACCTTCTGTCCCTATAGATCTAGAATCCATAACCTGTAATGTTGTTTTTCTCCAAAAATGAATCCAGACCCCTTTTAAATTCTTTTACAGAGTTCACCATGACCACCTCCTCTGGCAGAGAATTTCACATTCTCACTGCTCTTACAGTAAAGAACCCCCGTCTGTGCTGGTGTAGAAACCTTCTTTCCTCTAAACGTAGAGGATGCCCCCTTGTTATAGATACAATCCTGGGTACAAATAGATGGGAGAGATCTCTGTAAGGTCCCCTGATATATTTATACATAGTTATTAGGTCTCCCCTAAGCCTTCTTTTTTCTAAGATAAATAACCTTAATTCTGATAGTCTTTCTGGGTACTGTAGTCTTCCCATTCCCTGTATTACTCTGATTGCCTTTCTTTGAACCTTCTCCAGCTCGTCCCATTTAATACATAATCCCAGCCCGGATTTTTCTTCCCATATGCATTACCTTACATTTATCAGTGTTGAACCTCATCTGCCACTTCTCAGCCCAAACCTCAAACCTATCCAGATCCATTTATAATAGTGCACTGTCCTCAATAGTGTTTACCGCTTTGCAGAGTTTTGTATCATCTGCAAAGATTGCTACTTTACTATTAAACTCCTCTACAAGGTAATAAATATATTAATTAGAACAGGACCCAAGACTGACCCCTGTGGTACCCCACTAGTAACAGTCACCCAATCAGAATAAGTACCACTGTCAGGGACCGACCAGGGGACAGGGAGAGTGAGCCCTAAACTGACCCTTAAACCGCTCTCCCTGTCTAGTTGCCCAGCCATCCTAAACGGTTGATCAACAACTGGGCGCCGGTCCCTCCCTGAACTATAGTGCATTGGCCTAAAAAACACATACTAATTAACAGTTGGTCACAAACCAGAAACATAACAGGAACATAGAACTCTATAACAGATTAAGTTCAGCGGGCACAGATCAGTGAGCAGCACAAAGGACACTATAGATCAGGGGTCATGAACAGAGGACACAATAGATCAGTGGACATGAACAGAGGACTCAGTGGTCATGAACAGAGGACACTATAGATCAGTGGTCATGCACAGAGGACACTATAGATCAGTAGTCATGTACAGAACTCCAAAGATCTGAAATCAAGAACTAATAAGCATAGAGTTAAAAACACCTGACAGAAAACGGTGAGTCTAAACAGACTTTAGGAACAGATAGGAATATAGCATAGTCCTCCTACAACTTAAAATCTCCTAACAGCATGCCACATAACCATGGCTAAAACCGGAACATACAAGGTGCATGCTAAGACAGAGATAGTAGATTAAAAGCTCAAATAAAGAGTGTTTCACGAAGAGCTCCAAAGCAGCATGTCAAGATCTCAGGAAGTCCATATGTAATGATCTCAATCACAAGCCCAGAGGCTAGACTGGGCTGACTTTAAATAGACACATCCTAGGAGCTATTGGCTAAAAAGCCAAAGGCATTAACTATTCCTTGGCCAGGGAACATAAAACTGTTCACACACAAACAAATGTGAAACAAATGTGAACATAGGCATGACAACCACCCTCTGTTTCCTATCACTGAGCCAGTTACTTACCCACTTGCACATTCATTTTATGCAGCAACCTTTTATGTGGCACCGTATCAAATGCTTTGGAAAAATCAAGATATACAACATCCAGCGATTGCCCCTGGTTCAGTCTGGAGCTTACCTCCTCATAAAAGTTTATCAGGTTAGTTTGACAGGACCGATCCCTCATAAAGCCATGCTGATATGGAGTCACACATTAATTTTTATCAAGATACTCCAAAATAGCATCCCTTAAAAAACCCTCAAGCAATTTACATACAACGGAGGTTAAGTTACATTACTATAATTACCAGGATCAAATTTTGAACCCTTTTTAAATATTGGCACCACATTTGCCATGCGCCAGTCCTGGGTGAATGCCATCTGTACCCGGCGATTTGTCTATTTAGATTTTTTTGTAGGCAGCGCTGTACTTCTTCCTGGGTTAGACAGGTGACCTGTACTGGAAAGTTTCCCTTATCTCCCTTTATTTCACTTGGCATTTCATTTTCCTCGGTGAATACAGTGGAGAAGAATTTGTTCAATATATTTGCTTTTTCCTGATCCCCATTTCTAATTTCTTCCTCAACATTTTTTAAAGGGCCAACACTTTCATTTTTAACCTTTTTGCTATTTATATAGTTAAAGAACATTTTGGGGTTAGTTTTACGCTCTTTGGCAATGAGTCTTTCTGTCTCTATTTTTGCGGCTTTTATCTGTATTTTACATGGTTAACATTTTTCTCTATAGCTTTTTAATGCTTCTTCACTGCTGTCCTGTTTTAGTAGTTTAAATGCTTTATTTTTGTCATTTATTGCCCCCTTAACATTTTTATTCATCCATACTGGTTTTCTTTTATATCTGACCCTTTTATTCCCATAAGGAATATACATCTTAAGATATTTTAAAAAGTTAGTATTCTTGTTTTTGAGGATATTATCCCAATTTATATTGTTAAGGGCTTCTCTGAGTTGACCAAATTTTGCCTTTCTAAAGTTCATTGTTTTTGTGGCTCCTCGAGAGATTCCCTTATTGAAGAACAAGCTATAATGTATTATATTATGATCACTGTTTCCTAGATGTCCTTCTATTTGCACATTAGTTAGTCAGGTCTGTTGGTTAATAAGTCTAGTAGGGCGCCCCCTCTGGTCAGGCCCTGCACCATTTGGGACAGATAATTGCCTTTTTCTTTTATGAGATTCACAGGTCTCAGTCTCCCAGTTTATATCAGTATAGTTAGTTATTATCACATCATTCTGATTTGCTGCCTTGTTTATTTGCCTCAGTAATTGATCTTCTGCCTCTTCCATTATGTTTGGTGGCTTATGGCAAACCGGTATCAGAATTTTTTTATTTTCATCTCCATATATTTCTACCCATAATGACTCTACGTTATCATTCCCCCCCCCCATATATCCTGCCGCAGTGCGGCCTTCTGACTCGATTTCACATACAGACAAACTCCTCCCTCTTTCCGTTTTGTACGATCCTTCCTGAAAAGACTATAACCCTGTCTGTTGACCGCCCAGTCACAGCTATCGTCCAACCGAGTCTCTTTTATACCCACTATGTCATAATTTTCCTCAGACATTACAAACTCCAGTTCATCATTTTTATTGGACAGACTTCCGGCATTAGCCAACATGCAATTCAAAAGTGTATGTTTTTTCTTCCTATGAAGCCTATCCCTATTAACTATTCTAACCCCTCCCTCCGCTCCACCCCCATGTATATTAATAAGTCCCCCCGCTCTTTCTACACTATCTTCACTCTCTACGTTGTAGGTTCCCTCCCCCAGTCCCTAGTTTAAACACTCCTCCACCCTTCAAGCCATCTTCTCCCCAAGCACAGCTGCACCCTCCCCATTGAGGTGCAGCCCATCGGTACGGTAGAGTCGGTATCCAACAGCAAAGTCGGCCCAGTTCTACATGAACCCAAACCCCTCCTTTCTGCACCAGCTTCTGAGCCACTTGTTTGCCTCCATAATCTCCCGCTGCCTCTCTGGGGTGGCTCGTGGTACAGGTAATATTTCAGAAAATATTACCTTGAAGGGCCTTGCCTTAAGCTTGCGGCCTAAGTCCCTGAAATCATTTTTAAAGACACTCCACCTACCTCTTACTTTGTCATTGGTGCCAATATGTACCATGACTGCTGGGTCCTCTCCAGCCCAGCCCAGCAACCTGTCAACCCGATCCACGATGTGCCAAACTCGAGCGCCAGGAAGACAAAACACTGTTCGGCGATCCCGGTCTTTGTGACAGATCACCCTGTCTGTCCCCCTAATAATTGAGTCCCCCACTACCGGTACCTGTCTGGCCTGCCCTGCACTCCGACCTCCCTCCCTCCCTCCCTCCCTACTGGAGCAGACACCCCCTTGGCGGTCAGAGGCTGCAGTACTGAAATGGCATCCCCTCATCTGCCAACCGGGCAAACTTGTTGGGGTGAGCCAGTTCAGGACTAGCCCTGACACTTTTCCCTCTACCCCGTTTTCTAACTGTAACCCAGCTAACTGCCTAACTGTCTTGCACCTCCGTCCTACTATCCTCCCCTACCTCTACCCCAGAGAGTGCTCAGTGAGCAGGAGACTCCTCTACAGGCTGTCAATGCATCTCAGTGTTGCCAGTTGCTCCACTAGATCCAGGATCTGGGCTTCCAAATGAACAACTCACGCACATTTCACACAACAATATGCACCATCAAACTGCTGTTCAAGGATTGCATACATTTTGCAAGATGTACACTGAACTGCCTTTTCCAACATGGAGGCCATATTTGGGGATTGCAAAAATTAACAGTAAAAGAAAAACCGATCAAATATTTCAATTAAACTCCCTGAATTTAAAGTCACTTAATTTTAAGTCACTCTCACTTTTATACTTACACTCACTTGTATACTTCACACTCTTGTATA
Source organism: Hyla sarda (assembly GCF_029499605.1). Classification (NCBI taxonomy): domain Eukaryota; kingdom Metazoa; phylum Chordata; class Amphibia; order Anura; family Hylidae; genus Hyla; species Hyla sarda. The sequence goes on from NC_079189.1 coordinate 482,766,268, forward strand.
CAGACACACAATCACTAGCTCAAACAATCGCTTAGTGTACTTGCTTTAATAGTTACCAGATATCACCTCACTTCCAAAAAATTATCATTTGTAAAAGTAGTCAAACAAAAACCTTTATATAAATCATGTATTGTTGTAATCATATGGACCTAAATAATAAAGATAATGTGTCATTTTTACAGAAAAGTGCACTGTGTAGAAACTGAAGCTCCCAAAATTTACAAAATGGCGTTCACTTTTCAATTTCACCCCACAAATATTTTTTTTTTGGTTTCCCTGTAGATTTTCTGGTGAAATGATTGATGGCATTACAAAGTACAATTGGTGGAGTGAAAAACAAGGCCTTACATGGGTCTGTAGATAAAAAAAAATAAGTGCTGTGATTTTTAGAACATAAGGAGGAAAAAAAAGTGTAAAAATAATAAAAAGGCATGCTTAAAGGGGTAGTCCAGTGCTGAAAAACCTATCCTTAGGATAGGGGATAAGTTTCAGATGGCGGGGGGTCCGACCGATGACATGGCGGCTGACACTCCCTCTCAAAACATCGCTATGGCAGAGCTGGAGGTTGCCGAAGGCAGCGCTCCGGCTCTGCCATAGGGTTGTATTGAGGGGGCATGTCAGCTGTCGCTTCGTGCAGTGGTCAACATGCCCCCTTCCTGCGGGCTGCCGGGGCCCCCTACAGGAGATCGCGGGGTCCCCAGTGGTCGGACTCCCCGCGATCTGAGCTTATCCCCTATCCTTAGGGTAGGGGATACATTTTTAAGCATTGGATATCTTCTTTAAGGGTAAGGCTGCGTTCACATGGCCATCTAGACCTGTTCCGTTCTTCTCCCGTCAAAATTAAAAACGGACTTAAAAAAATTGGACAAAAACAGATGCAAACGGATGTTATCCATTTGGATCCGTTTTAGTTCAGTTAATAAACCAAAATTATTATTATTTTTTTGTTCTGAGCATGCTTAACCACTTAAGGACCCAGACAATTTTCACTGTAGGACCCGGCCATTTTTTGAACATCTGACCACTGTCACTTGCTTTTACCTTTCATTCTAATTCCGAGATTTTTTTTTCATGACATATTCTACTTTATGTTAGTGGTAATATTTTGTCGATACTTGCATCATTTCTTGGTGAAAAATTCCAAAATTTTATGAAAAGATTTAAAATTTTGCACTTTTTTTTTAACTTTGAAGCTCTCTGCTTATAAGGAAAATGAATATTTCAAATAAATTATATATTGATTCACATATACAATATGTCTACTTTATGTTTCCATCATAAAGTTCACTTTTGGAAGACATCAGAGGGCTTCAAAGTATAGCAGCAACTTTTTTTTTAATGTTTCCATCATAAAGTTCACTTTTGGAAGACATCAGAGGGCTTCAAAGTATAGCAGCAATTTTCCAATTTTTCACAAAATTTTCAAAATCTAAATTTTTCAGGGATCAGTTCTGTTTTGAAGTGGATTTGAAGGGTCTTCATATTGGAAATACCCCATAAATAACCCCATTATAAAAACTGCACCCCTCAAAGTATTCAAAATGACATTCAAAAGGTTTGTTAACCCTTTAGGTGTTTCACAGGAATAGCAGCAATTTGAAGGAGAAAATTCTAAATCTTCATTTTTTAAACTGGCATGTTCTTGTAGACCCAGTTTTAGAATTTTTGCATGGGGTAAAAGGAGAGAAATCTTCCTAAAATGTGTAACCCAATTTCTCTCGAGTAAGAAAATACCTCATATGTGTATGTCAAGTGTTCGGTGGGCGCAGTAGAGGGCTCAGAAGGGAAGGAGCGACAGTGGGATTTTGGAGAGTGAGTTTTTCTGAAATAGTTTTTGGAGGGCATGTCCCATTTAGGAAGCCCCTATGGTGCCAGGACAGCAAAGAAAACCCCACATGGCATACTATTTTGGAAACTGAACCCCTCAAGACACGTAACAAGGGGTCCAGTGAGCCTTAACACCCCACAGGTGTTTGACGACTTTTCGTTAAATTTGGATGTGTAAACGATTTTTTTTTCACTAAATTGCTGGTTTTCCCTAAAATTTTTTTTTTTACAAGGGATAATAGGACAAAATGCCCCCCAAAATTTGTAACCTCATCTCTTCTGAGTATGGAAATATCCCATGTGTGGATGTCAAGTGCTCTGCTGGCGCACTACAATGCTCAGAAGAGGAGTCACATTTGGCTTTTGAAAAGCAAATTTTGCTGAAATGGTTTTTGGGGGGCATGTCCCATTTAGGAAGCCCCTATGGTGCCAGGACAGCAAAAAAAATAAAAAACCACATGGCATACTATTTTGGAAACTACACCCCTCAAGGCACGTAACAAAGGGTCCAGTGAGCCTTAACACCCCACAGGTGTTTGACTACGTTAAAGTTGGATGTGTAAATGATTTTTTTTTTTTTTACTAAAATGCTGGTTTTCCCTCAAATTTTTAATTTTTGCAAGAGATAATAGGACAAAATTCCCCCCAAAATGTGTAACCCCATCTCTTCTGAGTATGGAAATGCCCCATGTGTGGACATCAAGTGCTCTGCTGGCACACTACAATGCTCAGAAGAGAAGGAGTCACATTTGCAAATTTTGTTGAAATGCATGTCGCATTTAGGAAGCCCCTATGGTACCAGAATAGCAAAAAAAAAAAAAAAATGGCATACCATTTTGGAAACTACACCCCTCAAGGTACGTAACAAGGGGTACAGTGAGCCTTAACAACCTGCAGGTGTTTGATAAATGTTCATTAAGTGGCACATGAAAAGGAAAAAATTTTTAATAAAATAAAATGCTGGGGTTACCCCAAATTTTTCATTTTCACAAGTGGTAACAGGAGAAAATTTTACTGTAAATTGGTAAATACATTTCTTTGGAGTAAGGACATACCTCATATTTGGCAGTTAACAGCTTGCACACCGGTCTCAGAGGTGCCGGAGATTAGTCAGGGTCCTTGAGCTTTGTATTTCTCCTATGGAGGAGGAACAGTGGGACCCCCCCTCAAGGGGCATTACATGGCGTAAATAACTGGGGTACACTAAGTAACTAAAGTCGGGTACAGTGGGACATAATATTATAAATTATGTTCCCAGAATGATGACCCAGAGCATAGCCAAAACTAAAATATATGCCCACCCCAAACCCTAGGCTCTGAATCATCATTCTGGGAATGTGATGTTTGTGGCCGTCCCTAACCTGTTGCCTCAAATGCACACCCTGCTCAGGTGGAGAGAGTGCTGCACATTTGAGGCAACATAAAAAGTCTCCAATGATAGTAACCCATGACCCATTTTTGAAAGAAATACCCCTAGAGGTCTTATCAGTTTTATTTTTTTTTTTATAAAAGCGTTTTTTGGGGAAATTTAGTGTTTTTATGGGGTTGCAATTTTCAATGTACTCTGGACTTGATACATTGGGGTCAAATTATGGGAAATTAAAATGAAGAGGGAAAATTTTGTACCGCATGGAAGTGTGATACTCCCTGAAGCTGTTTTTAATGCAGAGGCCCAGATGATCGGGGCAAGTGTCACATTGAGTGGTGGTGTCCTTCTGAATCCCCCTCTTGTGACACACTCTGCATTTTTTCTGGGTTCGTCCCTTCTTTCCAGTGTGGGGGACTTCACCTGGAAAGTGTTGGCCTGGGACGGACCTGGCACCTATTACTTCAGTTCCTTGGGAAGTCCGGCCTGCTCTTTCCTGGTCGCCAAAGATCAGGACCTTTAGGACTTCTTCTTGGAATTGAAGGTATGTCACTGTGTTGCCAGCGTACTTGGACAGTACACAAGCGTTGTACATGGCAACCTGTACCATGTAGACCGCAACTTTTTTGTATCATACCCGTGTTTTGAGCATGGCACTGTATGGCTTGAGGACTTGATCAGAAAGATCAACTCCCCCCATATACCGATTGTAGTCCAGAATACAATCGGGCTTGAAGACCGGTGTTGTGGTACCTCGCACAGGGACAGGTGAGCTGCCGTTGCCATGAATAGTAGTCAGCATAAGGACATCCCTCTTATCCTTATACTTGACCAGAAACAGGTTTTCATGGGCAAGGGCACAGGACCCACATTGGGCATAGGTGTCTGGAAATTTAGAGGGGGGCCTCTCTGGCTCTTCTGCACGGTCCCACAAGCGGACGTGGATCTGGCGGCAAGGGATGTGAAGAGAGGGATGCTGGTATAAAAGTTGTCCACGTACATGTAGTAACCCTTATCCATAAATGGGTACACAAGGTCCAATCGATTTTCCCGCTAACACCCAGAGTAGGGGAACAATCTGGGGGTTCAATACGGGAATCTCGTCCCTCATACACCCTAAACTTGTAAGTGTACCCTGAGGTACTCTCAGAAAGTTTATAAAGCTTCACGCCATACCGCGCCCGCTTCGAGGGAATATAATGGCGGAAGATGAGTCTCCCCTTAAAACTGATAAGAGACTCCTCTACCGAGAGGTCCCTGAGCGGTACCTAGGCCTCCAAAAATTTGGCCCCAAAGTGATCAATGAGCGGCCTCACTTTGTAAAGTTGGTAATAGGCGGGATCACTTCGGGGTGGACATGCCGCATTATCTGCATAATGCAGGAATTTCTGAATGGCCTCAAACCGCTTCCGTGTCATGGCCATACTGTAAAGCGGGGTCTTGTATAGGATGTCCCTGCTCCAGTACTGCCTGACACTTGGCTTTTTGACCAGGCCCATATGCAGCAAGAGACCCCAAAATGTCCTCATTTCTGCTGCATCAATCGCGCACCATTCATTGGACCTAGCCAAAAAAGAATCAGGGTGGTGGACGATGAACTGCCTGGCATACAGATTCGTCTGCTCCACCATCAGATTGACAAAACTGTCACTGAAAAAATAACTGAAATAGTCAATTTCAGTGAATCCAGAATTGTCAATCCGGATTCCGGAGTCGCAAACAAACTTCGGAATCCATGGCTGATAACCCTCTGGGGGTCTCCAGACAGGTTCATCTGAAGGGGGCTCCGGTAAACTTGTCTGGGGGGTCGGACTCCTAGTACGAGCGGCATCACCCCGGTCCGATCCCTGCCCGCTGTGCGTCAGGGACGGAAATTCCCACAGACGTACATGTACGTCCTGGGTCCTTAAGACCCAGGGTGTCAGGACGTACCGGTACGCCCGGGGTCCTGAACAGGTTAAAAGTAAAAACGGATTGAAAAAAACGGATGCAAGCGGATGACATTAAAGGCCCATCCGTTTTCCATAGACTTCAATGTTAAATTTACTGTAGACGTTCTTCAGTTTTTTGGATGGAAGAAAAAATACTGCATGTGCTGTTTTTTCTGCAAAAAAACGGAAATGAGTGCAGGCGGGTGCAAACAAGTGCAAATGGATTCTAAACCGTTTTGAATCCATTTACAGACTGCAAAAAGGGAAACAAAACGGGGATAAAAAAAATGGGGACAGACAGCCGTGTGAACGCACCCTTACGAATAAAATGCTACATGTGCTACTTTGATACATTTTGAAGGTGTAAAGTGCTGAAGCAACAATAAGAAATTATTAATATACTGATGCCCTTAGAATGCTGACATAAAAACTTAAACTGCTTAAATTTATAGGGGTACTCCGCTGAAAAAAATCTTATCCCCCTATCCTTCTGTGTTCCGGACGCCGCTGCTGGCCCAGATATCGTGGGGATGCCCATCAGCTGACCCCCACAATCAAACAAGATGTTTTCAGCGGAGTACCCCTTTAAGCTATTTGAAGCCATTTCAAAGATTATAATAGGAAACTCTTAATTGGCTATAGCCAATTTCCTTATAATAAGAACATCATTAATAAGTTATATGTCAATTCTAATCAACAAGTGTTAGTGACTCTATTATTAATGCAGTATGACTTAAGGGAGCGCAGATTTCTCACTTTTAGGCTACGATCACACGTACAGGATCTGCTGCATATTTTCTGCAGCTGATTTTGCCACCCATTGAAGTTAATGGGTAGCAAAATCAGGTACACAAAATATGCAGAAAAAATATGCAGCAGATCCTATACGTATGAATGTACCCCTAGGGTACTTTCACATATGCATATTTTGCTGTGTATTATGTTGCTGTTTTTTCCGCAGCAGATTTGCTAAATCAGCTCCAGAAAATCTGCAGCAAAATATACATGTGCGAACATACCCTTACTCTACAGCTGCAGTCAAGGACAGCCATATAAAGCGCCATAAAAGGATAATACATGTCAGTATAAATTAAAAGATATGACTTCAAATAATTGACATAATTGACATTCTGATGTCAGAACCCGATGGTTATATGGAGGGGACTCATAAATGCCTCAAGTGTGTAATTCTACACTTTAGTATTCATGTTGCTGCAAAAAAAACACTGCAGCTGCTGCAGAACTTCTTTATGAAGAGAGTTTTACGTTATTCATCCTTAAATACCTTCAACATGATATATTTTTCTCTTAATGTTTAGAGAATTCTCTTGTTATTTCTAATTTTTTTTTTCATCAAATTTACAATAAGGGTTACATTATACAGTACCATATATATTGCAGAATAGTTATAGAATTCATAAACTGCTAGGTTTAGGTTCATTTGTTATGACCTTTTTAGAACAGTAGAAGCATTGACAGATGTACTGTGGTACAAAAGGTATATTTTATTGTGTCTGATAAGAACCACAGACCATACATGAAACAACAGTACAGTTCATACATGAAAGTAAGAGAAAGAATGGATCTGTCAGGAGGAATGATGTGCTGAAGTGCAGCATTATTTTACCGCCATACCGATCTTTCTTCTCTCTGCACATGCAGTTGTAAACAGAGAGGAGAAGATTGATTAAGAGCTGCCAGCTGAGCTTGTCTGTGTCCCGGCTGCAGTCTGAGATTTAGGACTCCAACATGAGTCTGAAATCTATAAAAAGGGCTTGCGGCCTGGGCCCAGGACTGGTAGGGAGACCTCTAGTGGTCATTTTTTCAAAGTGGAAAATTATATAGTGGCGTGCGACCGGGGTGCGGGGGGTACGGGCCGCACCGGGTGACACCAGCCTGGAGGGGTGACACCACGTCCGCCAGCTAACCCCCCCCCCCGGAAATCATTTGACGAGAGTGAGCAACAGCAGTGAGTGACATCTTCACCAGCAAGCCCCAGAAACCGCGACCCCCCCCCGTCCTCATGTGTGCGGCGGCACGTGGATGGCTCCGGACCTGCTGAGGGACTCACTCAGTAGCATTGCGACCAGGGTGACAACACGTCCGCCAGCAGCCCCCCCCCCCCCCCGTAAATCACTTGCAGAGTTAGAGTGACAACTTCAGCAGCAAAAGCGCAACCCCCCCGTCCTTATCACGTCCTCACCAGTGGCGCCACTACATAACCACATTCCCCCCCAGTGGGACATGTGCACCTTCCTGCTACCTAGGATGTCAGGCGGCGCGCTGAGTTCCGACTCCCTCCAGCCCTGGTCCTCCTCACCAGTCCGGCAGCACCACAGACAACATGACTGCCACCACCGGTCCTCTGCTGTTGTCCAGTGACTGGGGTGCATCTGACCCCTGTAAGGTACTAACAGGGATAATGGGGTTGCTGAGATGCTCTGGGGGGGGGGGGGGCACTGGCAGGAGGATGATCCTCCTTATGTATGATGAGAGTGCTACTGATGAATGATGGGGGTGCTGCACCCCCATCATCCATCAGCGGGATCCTCCTCCGGCCAGTAGCACCCCCATCATCCATCAGCAGGATCATCCTCCTGCAAGTAGCATCCCCATCATCCATCAGCAGATCATCCTCCTGGATATTGGGGGGTGCCACTGGCAGGTGGATGATCCTCCTTATGTATGATGAAGGTGCTACTGATGAATGATGGGGGTGCTGCACCCCCATCATCCATCAGCAGGATCATCCTCCTGCCAGTAGCACCCCCATCATCCATCAGCAGGATCATCCTCCTTCGAGTAGCTCCCCCATCATCCATCAGCAGATCATCCTCCTGGATGATGGGGGGTGCCACTGGCAGGAGGATGATCCTCCTTATGTATGATGAGGGTGCTACTGATGAATGATGGGGGTGCTGCACCCCAATCACCCATCAGCAGGATCATCCTCCTACTAGTAGCACCCCCATCATCCATCAGCAGATCATCCTCCTGGATGATGGGGGTGCTACTGGCAGGAGGATTATCCTGCATATGTATGATGGGGGTGCTACAGCTGGGGGTGGGGGGGGGGCAGTAGCACCCTCATCATCCATTGGGAGGATCATCCTTCTGCCAGTAGCACCCCCACCATCCCGGATGATGGGGGTGCCACTGCCAGGAGTATTATCCTGCTTATGTATGATGGGGGTGCTACTGATGTATGATGATGGTGCTACTGATGTATGATAGGGGTGCTGCACCCCCATCATCCATGAGCAGGATCATCCTCCTGCCAGTAGCACCCTAATCATCCATCGGCAGGACCATCAGAGGGTTCAGTTTTTGGCAGTATTTTATTCATTTGGGTACAGTATGTGGCAGTATTTTATTCTGGGTGTTCAGTGTGTGGTAGTATATTCATAGGGTGCATTATGTGGCAGAATTATAATGGGGGGCAGTGTGTGGTAGTATTATATTCAGAGGGTGCAGTGTGTGGTAGTATTATATTCAGAGGATGCAGTGTGTGGTAGTATTATATTCAGAGGGTGCAGTGTGTGGCAGTATTATATTCAGCAGGTACAGTGTGTGGCATTCTTATGTTCAGAGGGCACAGTGTGTGGCAGTATTATATTCAGAGGGAGCAGTGTGTGGTAGTATTATATTCAGAGGGTACAGTGTGTGGCAGTATTATATTCAGATGGTGCAGTGTGTGGTAGTATTATTTTCAGGGGGTGCAGTATGTGGCAGAATTATATTTGGCGGGAGGTTCTTGCAGTATTATATTCAGAGGGTGCAGTGTGTGGCAATCTAATATTCAGAGGGAACGGTGTGTGGCAGTAGTATTATACTCAGAGGGAGCAGTGTGTGGTAGTATTCAGAGGGTGCAGTGTGTGGTAGTATTATATTCAGAGGGCGCAGTGTGGCAGTCTAATATTCAAAGGGCACAGTGTGTGGCAGTAGTATTATACTCAGAGGGCACAGTGTGTGGCTATAGTATTATACTCAGAGTTAGCAGTGTGTTGTAGTATCCAGAGGGTACAGTGTGTGGCAGTATTATATTCAGAGGGAGCAGTGTCTGGCAGTCTAATATTCAGAGGGCACAGTGTGTGGCAGTGGTATTATACTCAGAGGCAGCAGTGTGTGGTTATAGTATTATACTCAGAGTTAGCAGTGTGTTGTAGTATTCAGAGGGCACAGTTTGTGGTAGTATTATATTCAGAGGGTGCAGAGTGTGGCAGTCTAATATTCAGAGGGCACAGTGTGTGGCAGTGGTATTATACTCAGAGGCAGCAGTGTGTGGTAGTATTACATTCAGAGGGTGCAGTATGTGGCAGAATTATATTCAGGGGGGTGCAGTGTGTGTGTCAGTATTATACTCAGAAGGAGCAGTGTGTGGTAGTATTCAGAGGGTGCAGTGTGTGGCAGTATTATATTCAGAGGGTACAGTGTCTGGCAGTCTTATATTCAGAGGGCTCAGTTTGTGGTAGTATTATATTCAGAGGGTGCAGTGTGTGACTGTCTTATATTTAGAGGGTAAAGTGTGTGGCAGAATTTTTTTTTGGGGGGGGCGGCGCAGTGTGTGGCAATATTGTATTTAGAGGGTACAGTGTGTGGCAGAACTATATTGGGGGCGCAGTGTGTGGAAGTATTATATTCAGAGGGTTCAGTTTGTTGTAGTATAATATTCAAAGGATACAATGTCTGGCCTCATTATATTATAATTGTTTTCAAATAGATTATTAGAATGCGCTGACATAGTGAGGAGCCATCTGGGCGTCACATTCTGCAGAGAGAAGATTTAGCTGGACCCGGCGGTATGTACCATTTGAATTAGATAAGGGAAGACTATAGTGAAGACGTCACCTGTAATAACTTATTTTATTGTGCATTATACCGGACTATGTCCCATCAGAGCTATAGCCACTTGTAAGTTCTGCAGTTAACAACTTCCAGAATCCCCTTATCACTGGTTACATCATACTGGGAGCTGTAGTTTTACATTGTAAAAGCTTCTTTAGTGCATTCCCCTTACTTGAAAATTGGTATATTTGATTATAATACTGGAAATGCTTTTCTGCTATGCACTTTGGTGTCTCGCACGACAGGCTAAAATATTACTTTGGTGGTGTGTGTGTGTGTGTGTGTGTGTGTGGGGGGGGGGGGGTTATGGGGTGACACCATTTTCTACCCCACCGGGTGACACCAACCCTAGCAACGCCACTGAGAAAGAAGCATATTTTTTAATAACATGCAATTGTAAAGTTATTCTGCATACATTGATCTATAATATATCAAAAGTTTTTTTGATGAAAGGTACCCTTTAAACACCGTATTAACGAGTAGGCAGGTGAAGGAAAAACCTTGGAGGACAACTCACACAGGCTGGAGAAAGTGAGGAGAGGACATAAAAGGGCAGGATGCAGTGGAGACTCATATAAACAGAGTATAGAGTGAAAATACAGCTCTCATAGCTAGTGAGGAAACACATTTTTATTGACTAAAGATCTATTTTTTGCAACATAGTAGTAGAAAGCAAAAATGAAAAATCTTTTTCAAATGTGTCCATAGCCTTTAGTCTTTCTCACTGCTATTCAGGGGTAGATACACAACTCCGCTAAATATCTTTAATATTTCTCAGTCTAAGTAGAGGTTGCTGCAAGCAAATGACTATCATCGTGAGCTTAAGCTAAAAGTGATGTCAGATGTAAGTAACTTGAATTGCGGAGGAAACTTCACAGACTACAGAATGATCCTTTTTCTTCAGTAAAGTTATCATGCCTTAGAATACAGTGTACATATAGTGACCCTTATAGACATTAGTGTTCTAGGTATTTTACATCTGATCTTGGCTAAATGGACTTCTAGCTTGGAACATGAGCCTTTCTTTGTTGCCTTAATTCACATTATCATGCAGCATCAGTAATGTATACTCAGAGTTAATAGTATTCAAGAGAAGAAACACACACACACCTCTGAATCTGGGCTATTTTACCTGATCACCAAGAGGTGTTAAAGGGGTACTCCGGTGAAAACCTTTTTTTCTTTTAAATCAACTGGTGGCAGAAAGTTAAGCATATTTGTAAATTACTTCTATTAAAATTTTTTTTTATCCTTCCTGTACTTATTAGCTGCTGAATACTACAGAGGAAATTCTTTTCTTTTTGGAATGCTCTCTGATGACATCACGAGCACAGTTCTCTCTGCTGACGTTATTATAATAATAATAACGCTTTATTTATTGTTGTCATCTGTGGGATTTGAACCCAAGTCCCCAGCACTGCAAGGCAGCAGTGCTAACCACTGAGCCACCATGCTGCCCTTGGCATACATCTGCTATGCATCTGCTATGCATCTGCTATGCATGGTTGCTAAAATGGACAGAGATGTCAGCAGAGAGCACTGTGCTTGTGATGTCATCAGTGTTCCAAAAAGAAAGGAATTTCCTCTGTAGCATTAAGCAGCTAATAAGTACTGGAAGGATTAATATTTTTTAATAGAAGTAATTTACAAATATGTTTAATTTTCTGCCACCAGTTGACTTAAAAGAAAAAAGGTTTTCACCGAAGTACCCCTTTAAGGTTTCCTATATCTGTAACATGGTCTATATACAGTATGTTTGCTGTATATAAAATGTTTTACTCCGTTTTACAGTTTCCAGTTGTTTTGTGTATTTTTTTTATAAATCATCATGAAAATAAAATCTATATATTTAGATTGTACGGTCACATATATAATATATGCTGTGTGTTGAATGTATGTGTGTATACGTTGTTTTGTGACATACATGGATTTCCTGTGCTTTCATGAATGAGGGCATGCAGTAAAGCAGAGTCAGGAGTATGCCCTGGAGTATGTAGGTTTAAAGGGGTATTTTTTTTTATTTGACTATGCTACAGGGGCTGTTAAGTTAGTGTAGATAATAATATAGTGTCTGTACCTGTGTGTGACTGTGGTCTCACAATTCTGTGATTATCGCCCCAATATTTATTTTCAACAGCATACAAAATTACTCATGTCTTGAAATTTCCCAAGTTGCAGTGTGTCAAGACCTGACATCACTAGTCAGGTGATCAATGGGAGTCTGTCCTGCTTCAATGGGTGGAGCAACCGCTGGGTGGGAGAGAGTTCATTTTGCAACAGCTGTAGGCACCCTGATTAGGAAACACTGGTGTATTGCATTGAAGAGATTACAGGTGTGTTTCAGTGGGTGGGTGGATGATGTGTGGAAGGGAGGAAAGTGACCTCAAACTTACAAGCATGGACCTATGGGTTGTGTAGTTTAGAGAATGAAATTAATCAGGAAATACCCAGTATTTATAGTGGATAACCCCTTTAAGGCAGGCCATGGAGTTGCTGTGGGCTCTATATTTGGTTCGGTGGTGTCCCACTACCGGAGTGGGTCCTGTCAGGTAAACATTGCTTCAGGTGCCTGTGCTTGGCCCCACTACCTAGGCGATGCCATAATATTTATTACAGTTTTTGCCGGTTAATTTTTAATGTTATGCACTGTATCTTTAAAGCTATCTTTTAGGAGGAATGATGCAGAGTAAACCATGTGACCTGGACGCCCAATGGGATGCCCCATAGCTAGCCCATATATAGTGTAGGGGAGGAGGAGTTATTCAGTTTAGTCTGGAGAGAGTCTAGTAAGAGTCAGAGAGCAGAGCTCAGTGTGGAGAGGAGTCAGCAGGAGTGTGAGGTGATTCAAGGGAAGCCTAAAGAAAATCTTCAAAGAAGCAGCCCCGCCATTCTGCAAGTGTTCCCCGCCCAGGGGGAGTCGGATATTTCCAGCTGTGGGCACAGGAGCTGGTGAGTCAATGGGCCACACAGTGCTAGATAGGGATAAATACAGTAGAAAGCCTTAGGCAGCTGGATCCCAAGCGCTTTAATAGGACATTAGCAGAACCCTAGTCAGCGTGGGATACCTTAAAATCATATCTAAAGTCTCAAGTCCTCAGCATCTAAAAGCAAGTAAAGATAAGTGGGTGTAAAGCACCACAAGTCCCAGCCAAGGTAAAATGGCTCCCAAGGGTTACACGGCATCTCCTCTGCTCAAGTCTGTACTGTGAGGATTTTAATACCAACTCCTGCCTTAGTAAAGATAGTTAACCTTGCATCATTGTCATCATTGTTCCTGCGCTTGGCCCAGGAGAAGCTATCACAACCTCGGACCGTGTAGGTTAACGGCACCCTGGTGTCACGAACTGTAAATTACTTTTGCCACACCATTCGCCAGCCCTGCATGCCTATCCCGGCCCGGGCTATCATAGTTCTATCACTTTTAGTTCTTAATTTCATTAAGATTGTATGCTGTATCTGGGCTAGAGTGACTGTGGTGTATTAAATATCCATAGAACTAAGCAGCTGATAAGTACTGGAAGGATTAAGATTTTTATATAGAGGTAATTTACAAATCTGTATAACTTTCTGGCACAAGTTAATTACAAAATTTTTTTTCCCACTGGAGAACTCCTTTAACCATCTTTTTTTTTTTTTTTTTACCAGATGTTACCCTAACAATATGGAGAAAAAAATGTGTACGTGCTGTGAGCTTGTGAAGACCATCTGCATCTATTAGAACTGCCAAAATACTTTAGCAATAATTACAATGTGTAGTCTTCTCTAGACTGGTTTAGCCCAAGCTGGAGTCCTTAAAGCACCTAAAGCCCTACAATAGGGCATGATTAATATAAACAAGTGACAGACAAGTTGAACAGAACAATGTATTACTTATATTATTCTTTTCAGCTGTTCTCCTGATATACAGAGAACGGGTGATGTGCTGCGACACTCCCTGTGCCCACCTTCTGCATACAGTGGAGAGGACTAGAACACGGGTTTAGGTGTAATCGCTATCGATGAGAAGGACTTCAGAATGGCTGTACAAAATAACATGTGTTATACATTGTTCTGTTAAGCGTCAAGCTTAGATAGGGCAGCATAAACATGGTGACAGGTTTCCTTAACCTCTTAACAACATAGGACATAAATATATGTCCTGGTGTCCTGATAGTTAACGCACCAGGATGTACATTTGCGTCCTAAACATTAGGTGAGCCTAAGAGCTGCGCTCATTTCATTCACGGCAGGTCCCGGCTGGTATTAGCAGCTAGGGACCCGCTGGCAATGACGGATATAAGCAATCGCGCTGATATCCGCCACTAATCCCTCAGATGCCGTGATTAATATTTATCACGGCATCTGTGGCAATGCAGCCATTTATTGAATGATCGGATAACCTGCAGCACGGAGTGGATGGAGGCCCCCTCACCTAGCTGTGTCTTTAGGACCATAATGAGCTGTGTCCTTAAAGGGATACGCCGGTGGAAAACTTTTTTTTTTTCTAAATCAACTGGTTAAACAGATTTGTAAATTTCTTCTATTCAAAATTCTTAATCCTTCCAGTACTTATTAGCGGCTGTATTCTACAGAGGAAATTCTCTTCTTTTTGGATTTCTTTTCTGTCTCGACCACAGTGCTCTTTGCTGACACCTCTGTCCATTTTGAGAAATGTCAAGAGAAGCATATGTTTGCTATGGGAATTTTCTCCTGCTCTGGACAGTTCCTGACATGAACAAAGGTGTCAGCAGAGAGCACTTTGGTCGTGACAGAAAATAAATCCAAAAAGAAAATAATTCCCTCTGTAGTATACAGCCGCTAATAAGTACTGGAAGGATTAATATTTTTTTAATAAAAGTAATATACAAATCTGCTGAACTTTTCTTCAGTTGATTTAAAATAAAAAAAAAGTTTTCCACTGGAGTACCCCTTTAAGAGGTTAAAACCCTAGGGAACAGTGGGGAAACATGCCAAAGTGAATGACCTATTTACAATTCATAATGTTTAGCATGTTTAGACCACCTCAGGCAGCTGAATGGGAAATGTGAATTTTGCATAAATGATTTTATGAACAGTCCGTCTTTGGGATACAATATCCAAAAGATCATACTGATTCAGGACCAAATATAGCCAGGAGAGGGAGCTGAATAATATATTTTTTAGCTTTGACGTACAGTGGGGATCAAAAGTTTGGGCACCCCAGGTAAAAATTTGTATTAATGTGCATAAAGAAGCCAAGGAAAGATGGAAAAATCTCCAAAAGGCATCAAATTACAGATTAGACATTCTTATAATATGTCAACAAAAGTTTGATTTTATTTCCATCATTTACACTTTCAAAATAACAGAAAACAAAAAATGGCGTCTGAAAAAGTTTGGGCACCCTTCAGAATTTATAGCATGCACTGCCCCCTTTGCAAAGCTGAGACCTGCCAGTGTCATGAATTGTTCTCAATCATCATCTGGGAAGACCAGGTGATGTCAATCTCAAAGGTTTTAAATGCCCAGACTAATCTGACCTTGCCCCAACAATCAGCACCATGGGTTCTTCTAAGCAGTTGTCTAGAAATCTGAAACTGAAAATAGTTGATGCTCACAAAGCTGGAGAAGGCTATAAGAATATAGCAAAACATTCTCAGATGTCAATATCCTTTGTTCGGAATGTAATTAAGAAATAGCAGTCATCAGGAACAGTGGAAGTTAAAGCAAGATCTGGAAGACCAAGAAAAATATCAGACAGAACAGCTCGCAGGATTGTGAGAAAAACCATTCAAACCCCAAGTTTGACTGCACAATCCCTCCAGAAAGATCTGGCAGACACTGGTGTTGTGGTACACTATTCCACTATAAAGAGATACTTGTACAAATATGTTCTTCATGGAAGAGTCATCAGAAGAAAACCTCTTCTACGTCCTCACCACAAAAATCAGTGTTTGAACTTTGCAAATGAACAAGCCTGATGCATTTTGGAAACAAGTTCTGTGGACCGATGAGGTTAAAATTGAACTTTTTGGCCGGAATGAGCAAAGGTACGTTTGGAGAAGAAGGGGAACAGAATTTAATGAAAAAAACCTCTGTCCAACGGTTAAGCATGGGGGTGGATCAATCATACTTTGGGGTTGTATTGCAGCCAGTGGCACAGGGAACATCTCACGAGTAGAGGGAAAAATGGATTCATAAAAATTTCAGCACATTTTGGATGCTAACTTGATGCCATCTGTGAAAAAGCTTAATTTAAAAAGAGGATGGCTAATCCACGGGGGATTACATGAAGAGGCGTAAACTGAAGGTTTTGCCATAGCCTTCACAATCTCCTGACCTCAACATAATTGAAAATCTATGGATAAAAAGAGCAGTGCGTGACAGACAGCCGAAAAATCTCAAAGAACTGGAAGACTTTTGTAAGGAAGAATGGGCAAAGATACCTCAAACAAGAATTGAAAGACTCTTGGCTGGCTACAAAAAGCGTTTACAAGCTGTGATACTTGCCAAAGTTTTTTTAATGTTATTTTGAAAGTGTAAATAATGGAAATAAAATCTAACTTTTGTTGACATATTATAAGAATGTCTAATCTGTAATTTGTTGCCTTTTGGAGATTTTTCCAACTTTCCTTGGCTTCTTTATGCACATTAATACAACTTTTTACCTGGGGTGCCCAAGCTTTTGATCCGCACTATATGTTCACCTGCATTATTTTGCAGTGTTTTTGTAAAAATGACACAAAAATTTTATAGAAAAGTTTCATGTCTAGCAAAAGTAGAATACTGACCCCTTGTGAGACCATATGCTGGTGCAGTTGGCCCTGGGTTCCTCCTAATGCAAGACAATGCTAGATCTCATGTGGCTGGAGTGTGTCAGCAGTTCCTGCAAGAGGAAGGCATTGATGCTATGGACTGGCCCGCCCATTCCCCAGACGGGAATCCAATTGAGCACATCTGGGACATCATGTCTCGCTCCATCCACCAACGCCATGTTGCATCACAGACTGTCCAGGAGTTGGCGGATGCCTTAGTCCAGGTCTGGGAGGACATCCCTCAGGAGACAATCCACCACCTCATCAGGAGCATGCCCAGGTGTTGTAGGGAGGTCATACGGGCACATGGAGGCCACACACACACTACCTAACTTCATTTTGACTTGTTTTAAGGGCATTACATCAAAGTTGGATCAGCCTGTAGTGTGGTTTTCCCCTTTGATTTTGAGTGTGACACCATATCCAGACCTCCATGGGTTGATACATTTGATTTCCATTGATCATTTTTGTGTAATTTTGTTGTCAGCACATTCAACTATGTAAAGACGAAAGTATTTCATACGATTAGTTCATTCATTCAGATCTAGGAGGTGTTATCTTAGTGTTCCCTTAGTGTACATTAACATACAAATCTACTTAATTCAAAGTGATATTTCCTATTTTCCTAATATACATAACAATCATCTTCTCTATTATTTAATTTATATTCAATATGTGAATCAAACATAACACAAGAAGCATTTTTCTGATCTCCTAGCCCCCCCCCCCCCCACATCACCCCTCTTCCCCACATTAAATTTTATAAAACTTTATGTTTTAGGCTAAATTGAGCGTTTTTTTGGTTTTTTTTTTAGCAGATTTCGGTTAGAGTCACAAATACCATATTTCATGCAGCAGGAAATGCGCTGTGTAGTGGGAAATATGGTGTGTATTCTCCATTGAGCAGACACACAGGGCTACCACACAGGAGTAGCCCTGTGTGTGTGCTTATAGGAGAATATGCATGGTATTTCCTGCTGTGCCGCAAATATTCTGCAGTGTGAAATAAGCTGCATATATACTATATGTGACCCCACCCTTTAACTGGATTTGCAGGAGCAGAATACAGAACAGACCCAATTAATTCAGTTTTACAAATTCTCACCCAGATACTGTTTTCACATGGAGATTGACCTGCGATGTGGACTTAAACCCCCTTTTCACCTTAAGGACTCAGCCCTTTTTTTGCAATTCTGGCAGCTCTCACTTTATGCATTTATAACTCTGAGATGCTTTTACTTTTCATTCTGATTCCGAGATAGTTTTTTCATGACATATTCTACTTTAACATACTGGTAAATTTTTGTCGTTTCTTGCATTCTTTCTTGGTGAAAAACCCTAAATTTGATGAAAAATTTGAAAACTTAGCATTTTTCTAACTTAGAAACTTTCTGCTTGTAAGGAAAATGGATATTCCAAATAAATTATATATTGATTCACATATACAATATGTCTACTTTATGTTGGCATCATAAAGTTGACATGTTTTCACTTTTTGCAGACATTAGAGGGCTTCAAAGTATAGCAGCAATTTTCTAAATTTTCTGTGAGAAATACCCAATAAATGACTCCATTATAGAAACTGCACCCCTCAATGCATTCAAAATAACATTCAGAAAGTTTGTTAACCCTTTAGGTGTTTCACAGGAATAGCAGCAAATTGAAAGAGAAAATTCACTTGCATGTTCTTATAGAGCCATTTCTTTTTACATTTTACAAGGGGTAAAAGGAGAGAAATCCCCCTAAAATTTATAACCCAATTTTTCTCGAGTAAGGAAATGCCTCATATTTAGATGTAAAGTGCTGTGTGGGTACGCTAGAGTTCTCAGAAGGGAAGGAGCGACAATGGGATTTTGGAGAGTGAATTTTGCTGAAATGGTTTTTGGGGGGTCATGTCACATTTAGGAAGCCCCTATGGTGCCATAACAGCAAAAAAAAAAAAAAGAAAAACACATGGCATACTACTTTGGAAACTACACCCCTCAAGGAATGTAACAAGGGGTACAATGAGCCTTAACACCTCACAGGTGTTTGACGACTTTTCGTTAAAGTTGGATGTGTCCATATTTTTTTCACTAAAATGCTGTTTCTTCCCCAAATTTTACATTTTTACAAGGGGTAATAGGACAAAAAGGCCAACAAAATTTGTACCCCTATCTCTTCTGAGTATGGAAATACCCCATGTGTGGACGTCAAGTGCACTGCGGGCACACTACAATGCTCAGAAGAGAAGAAGTCACATTTGGTTTTTGCAAAAGCAAATTTTGCTGAAATGGATTTTGGGGGCATGTTGCATTTAGGAAGCCCATATGGTGCCAGAAAAGAAACATCACACCTCAAGGAATGTAACAAGGGGTACAGTGAGCCTTAACACTTCACAGGTGTTTCACGACTCTTCGTTAAAATCAGATGTGTAGGTGGAAATACATTTTTTTTCACTAAAATGCTGGTTTTTCCCCAAATGTTACATTTTTACAAGGGGTAATAGGAGAAAATGCCCCCTCCCCCCCCAAATTTGTAACCCCATTTCTTCTGAGTATGGAAATACGCCATGTGTGGATGTAAAGTGCTCTGCAGGCAAACTACAATGCTCAGAAGAAAAAGAGTGCCATTGAGCTTTTGGAGAGAGAATTTGTTTGGAATGGACCCCCCCACATGTGACCCCATTTTGGAAACTACACCCCTCACAGAATTTAATAAGGGGTGCAGTGAGCATTCGCACCCCACTGGCGTTTGACAGATCTTTGGAACAGTAGGCTGTGTAAATGAAAAATTACATTTTTCATTTTCAAGGACCACTGTTCCAAAAATCTGTCACACTTGTGGGTTGTAAATGCTCACTGCACCCCTTATTACGTTCCGTGATGTGTGTATATTCCAAAATGGGTCACATGGGGGGGGGGGGGGGGGTCCATTGTTCTGGCACCATGAGGGCTTTGAAAACACACATGGCCTTCAATTCCGGACAAATTTTCTCTCCAGAAGCCCAATGGCACTCCTCTTCTGAGCATTGTAGTTCGCCAGCAGAGCACTTTACATATATGGGGTATCTTCTTACTCTTAAATTTTGGGGGGCTTTGTTCCCTATTTTCCCTTGTGAAAATGAAAAATTTAGGGTAACACCAGCATTTTAGTGAATTTTTTTTCTTCTTCTCATTTTCCCATTCAACTTTAACAAAAATTGTCAAACACCTGTGGGGTGTTAAGGTTCACTATACCCCTTGTCACGTTTCGTGAGGGGTGTAGTTTCCAAAATTGGGTCACATGTGGGCATTTATTTTTTTTTGTTTATGTCAGAACCACTGTAAAATCAGCCACCCCTGTGCAAGTCACCAATTTAGGCCTCAAATTTACATAGTGCCTCTCACTCCTGAGCCTTGTTGTGCACTCGCAGAGCATTTTACGCCCACATATGGGGTATTTTCGTACTCAGGAGAAATTGCGTTACAAATTTTGGGGTCTTTTTTTCTTTTACCTCTTGTGAAAATGAAAAGTATGGGGCAACACCAGCATGTTAAGAGTAAAATTTAGTTTTTTTTACAATAACGTGCAAGTGTAGACCCCAACTTTACCTTTTCATAAGGGGTAAAAGGAGAAAAAGCCCCCTACAATTTGTTACGCAATTTCTCCTGAGTACGGAAATACCCTAAAAGTGGCACTAAATTGTTGCCTTGAAATGCAACAGGGCTCCGAAGTGAGAGAGCGCCATGCGTATTTGAGCCTAAATTAGAGATTTGCATAGGGACGGACCCAGATGCAAGAGTTAGACTTGCCTCCGATACCAAAATTACCCTACGGCAGTGTTTACCAAACAGGGCGCCTCCAGCTGTTGCAAAACTCCGAGGATGCCTGGACAGTCAACGGCTGTCCGGCAATACTGGGAGTTGTTTTGCAACAGCTGGATGCTCCGTTTTGGAAACATTGCCGTACCAGATGATTTTCATTTTTATTGAGTGGTAACTGTGTAGGGGTATATGTATATGTAGTGTTTTACTTTTTTTATTTTGTGGTGTAGTGTAGTGTTTTTAGGGTACATTCACAAGGGCAGTGGTTTCCCGCTGGGAGTTTGAGCTGCAGCAGAAAATTTGCTGCATCTCAAACTTGTAGTGAGAAACTCACTGTAAACCCCCTCACTTGTGAATGCACGCTGTACCCTGTACATTCACATAGGGGGCAAACCTCCAGCTGTTGAAAAACTACAACTCCCAGCATGCCCTTTGGCTGTCATGCATGCTGGGGTTTGTAGTTATGCAACAGCTGGAGGCACACTGATTGCAAAACACTGAGAATTTGTTACCTAACTCAGTGTTTCGCAACCAGTGGGCCTCCAGCTGTTGCAAAACTGGGGGGGGGGGGAACCTCCAGCTGTTGTAGTTTTGCAACAGCTGGAGGCCCCCCCTATGTGAATGTACAGGGTACTTTTGTTTGTTTACAGTGAGTTTCTCGCTGCAAGTTTGAGATGCAGCAAATTTTCTGCACTACACTACACAAAATAAACGATAAAACTCTACTTATACACATACCCCCTACACAGTTACCCCCCCCAATAGAAATGAAAAACGTCTCGTACGGCACTGTTTCCAAAAGGGAGCCTCCAGCTGTTGCACAACAACAACTCCCAACATTGCCGGACAGCCATTGACTGGGATGCTGGGAGTTTTGCAATAGCTGGAGGCACCCTGTTTGGGAAACACTGCCGTAGGGTAATTTTGGTATAGGAGGCAAGAGTAATTCTTGTATCCGGACCTGTCCCTACGCAAATCCCTTATTTAGGCCTCAAATGCGCATGGCGTTCACTCACTTCGGGGCCCTGTTGTATTTCAAGGCATTTTTTTTTTGGGGGGGGGGGGTTCTCCTTTTACCCCTCATGAAAAGGTAAAGTTGGGGTCTACTCCAAATGTTATTGTAAAAAAATAAAAAAAATTACACTAACAAACTGGTGTTGCCCCATACTTTTAATTTTCACAAGAAGTAAAAGGAAAAAAAGACTACCAAAATTTGTAGCGCAATTTCTCCTGAGTATGGAAATAACCCATATGTGGTCGTAAAATGCTTTGCGGATGCTCAAAAGGCTCAGGAGTGAGAGCGCCAGATGCACAACAAGGCTCAGGAGTGAGAGCGCCATGTACATTTGAGGTGATTTGAGTGATCGTTACAGTGGTTCTGACATAAACACACAAAAAAAAAAACATGCACATGTGACCCCATTTTGGAAACTACACTCATGGAACATAACAAGGGGTATAGCGAGCCTTTACTACCCACAGGTGTTTTAAGAATTTTCGTTAAAGTTGGACGTCAAAATGAAAAATGAAAACAGTGTTATCCCAAATTTTTCATTTTCGCTAGGGGTAATAGGAAAAAAGCCCACCATAATTTGTAACCCCATTTCTTCTGAGTATATAAATACCCCATGTGTGGATGTAAAGTGCTCTGCTGGCGCACTACAATGCTCTGAAGAGATGGAGTGCCACTGGGCTTTTGGAGAGAGAATTTGGCTGGAATTGAAGGCCATGTTCTTTTGCAAAAGCCCCCATGGTGCCAGAACAGTGGAACCCCTCCCCCACATGTGACCCTATTTTGGAAACTACACCCCTCACAGCCTTCTGTTCCAAAGATCTGTCAAACGCCAGTGGGGTGTAAATGCTCACTGCACCCCTTATTACATTCTGTGTAGTTTCCGAAATAGGGTCACATGTGGGGGGATCCATTGTTCTGGTAGCATGGGGGCTATGTAAACAGACATGGCCCCCGATTTCCATTCTAAACAAATTCTCTCTCCAAAAGCCCAATGGTGCTCCTTCTCTTCTGAGCATTGTAGTTTGCCTGCAGAGCATTTTACATCCACACATGTGGATACATATATATATATTAATATTTAAATAATTATTAAAATAATAAAATTAATATATATATATATATATATACTTATTAATACATATTTCCATACTCAGAAGAAATGGGGTTACAAATTTTGGGGGGCATTTTCTCCTATAACCTCTTGTAGTAATGCAAAATTTTGGAGAAAAAAAACTGAATTTTAGTGAATTGTTTTTTTTTTCATATACAAATCTGATTTTAAGAAAAATTTATCAAACACCTGTGGGGTGTTATGGCTCACTGTACCCCTTGTTGCGTGCCTTGAGGGGTGAAGTTTCCAAAATAATATGCTATGTATTTTTTTTTTTGTTATGGCACCATAGGGGCTTCCTAAATGCGACATGCCCCCCCAAAAAAAACATTTCAGCAATGAAATCTAAGTGCACCCACAGAGCACTTTACATTCACATATGCGGTATTTCCTTACTCAAGAGAAATTTTGTTACACATTTTTGGGGGCTTTTTCTCCTTTTACCCCTTGTAAAAATTCAAAAACTGGGTTAGTGTAAAAAATTGAGATTTTGAATGTTCTCCTTCACTTTGGTGCTATTCCTGTGAAACACCTAAAGGGTTAACAAACTTTCTGAATCATTTATTGTGATATTTTTAATATGAAGGGTCATTTATTGTGATATTTCTAATATGAAGGCCCCTTAAATCCACTTCAAAACTGAACTGGTCCTTGAAAAATTCCGATTTTAAAAATGTTGTGAAAAATTGGAAAATTGCTGCTGAACTTTAAAGCCCTCTAATGTCTTCCAAAAGTGAAAACATGTCAACTTTATGATGCATGTATAATTTATTTGGTATGTTTATTTTCCTTACAAGCAGAGAGCTTTAAAGTTAGAAGAATGCAAAATGTTCACATTTTTCATGAAATTTTTGAATTTTTCTCCAAGAAATGATGCAAGTATCGACAAAAATTTTACCACTATGTCAAAGTAGAATATGCCATGAAAAAACAGTCTCGGAAACAAATTCATAAGTAAAAGCATCCCAGAGTTATTAATGCTTAAAGTGACAGTGGTCAGATGTGCAAAAAATGTTCTGGCTGTGGGAATCTGCCGACAGCTAATACTAACGGATGAAAAACTGATGCAAATGAATGCTACTAAATGGCACTCCTTTGCATCAGTTTGCATCCATTATAAGAATGGTCCGTTTAGGAGGCAATAACTGAGAAAATATGAACTTTAGCGATCCAGAAAAGTGATGGAGATACCTTTTTTTAATAACATTTTGTAGGGTACCATTAAAAATAAAAAATATTAAAAAAGATACAGTAGGCATGGAAAAAATTGTTTAACAAAATGTATCTTTATTTTAATGAAATTTTAATACATTTTAAATGGATCAATTTATGTTGGCAGGCAGGGCACTAAAAATGTAGCTGACAATAATAAAAATGTAGTGTGTGTGTATGTGTTTTTCACTTTTTAAATTTTTTTTAGGTAGTACTACTACTCCCAGCATAGAACTGTAGTAGTAGTAGTACCTGTACTTATTGACAGATTGCCCGTGCCAGGTGTGACACCAGTTGCGATCCTCCTGTATAATGTATAGATGCGGCCGGCCGCTCTTCTATGGTCCACTGCACTGGTGTATATATACACCTATTCATATTTCCCGCAGAGAGCTGTGATTGGCCAGATGGTTCCAGCCACTCACAGCTCTCTGCGGGAAATATGAATAATAGGTATATATACAGTATATACTCATACTACATTGGGACCAGAGAAGAGCGGCCGCCCATCGGACCGGACGCATCAGGTGTCAGAAGTGACACTCACTGCGATCTGTCTATTAATGCAGGTACTACAGCTCCCAGCATGGATCAAAGTGTGCTCCATGTTGGGAGCAGTAGTACCTGCAGTTAAGGACAGATCACAGCAGGCGTCACTCCTGACACCCGATGCGATCGTCCTATCTATTGCAGAGATGGAGCGGCTTTCTCCTGCGCTCTCATCTCTGCACTATACTCCGCTGGCCAGTAATGTGAATAGAATTCACATCACTTATTCATATTTCCACAGAGAGCTGTGATTGGCCAGATGGTTCCAGCTACTCACAGCTCTCTGCGGGAAATATGAATAATATGTGTATATATACGGCATATACTCATACTACAGTGGGACCAGAGAAGAGCGGCCAGCTGCCCGCCTCTATACATTATACAGGACGATCACATTGGGTGTCAGAAGTGACACTAGCTGCGATCTGTCTATTAATGCAGGTACTACAGCTCCCAGCATGGAGCAGAGTGTGCTCTTTCTTGGGAGCAGTAGTACCTGCAGTTAAGGACAGATCACAGCAGGTGTCACTCCTGACACCCGCTGCGACTATCTATTGCAGAGATGCGAGCGCAGGAGAAAGCCGCTCGCATCTATTCATGATACAGGACGATCGCAGGAATGTCGCTAATGAAGAAATTTGTTATCGTCAGAATAACATTTTTCATGAAATTCGGAATGAATTGGACTTCGGCAGATTCGATTTGCTCATCTCTAATTACTATGTATAATTTGTCGTGAAAAAAAAATAAACAAAACAAGCCCATATATGGCTCTGTAGATGAAAAAAAAATTGTTATAGCTTTTAGAAGGAAAGGAAATGAAAAAGAAAACCCCCAAATTTTTATTTCAACATCAAAACAGATGTGGTTTCCTTTTACTACAACTATATTGTATCTGTAAGGTTTCAATTTACCAGATCTCGGTGAGATATAAAAGCTGAGCTGTGATTGATTGCTGAGGGCAAATTCCCTTCAGTTCAGTTTATGAGAAACTTGGGCCATGCAGCGGAATGAAGGACTATAATTTCTAAATATTTGTTTATGATACTCCTGTTTTTAGAGCAGCAATTATTGTGTTAAAATTTAAAACTATGAAAAGTGAAAAATGTTCCTATATCTAATTTCTTCCTATAAGTTTCACTCTAGACAAAACTACATTAAACTGTTCTGTGGGCACCTAAACTACATCATCACTGGTCAAAAATTTCTATGTACTGTTAAAACAAGGTGTGCCAACTGATTGTAGTATTAATACATATGTACCTGGAAGATGTGACTGCTATAAAGCTTGGCTAAACTGGAAGGAGTGCTGTGGGAGAGGACTAGGCAGGGTTAAAGTGCTGGGATGAAGAGCTGAGAGGAAAATGCATTCTGGGAATTGTAGCACAGAGCAACTGCTCAACCAGGAAGTACGGGACTAAGACCCCCAAAACAAATAGATTTTTGGTGGATTTAGAAATGGAGCAGGCAAGTAAGCAATGCTATAGGATGCTATAGACTTCTGCAGCATTTTTCTTAACCTTCCATCTGATTACTTCTTTAAAGGGTTTATCCAGGAATAGAAAAACAGAGTCGATTTCCTCCAAAAAAAGCACCACACATGTCCTCAGGTTGTGTGTGGTACTACAACTCTGCTCCATTCGCTTCAATGGAACTAAACAGCAATACCACACACAACCTAAGGACAGGTTTGGCACTGATTTTGGAATCCTGGCTTACCCCTTTAACAATACTGACACTGACTGTATAAAACTGTGTAGAGACACATCCTGGGCAATGTCCATGACTATGCAGAGACTTCCTGTAGCCACAAATTGATGTAATTATAGAGTGATTGCGGCAGTCCACAAGACTCTATGAAACGCATCGTATGTAAAATGGGTTGGTTGCAGCATAAAAAGGCTCCATGTTGACCTGGCCTTATTTATACATTTCCAAGAAAAGTAATAGGGGAATATTATCGCAACACAGATTTCTATGTAAAGATGCACCAGACTTACTTTCTCATAGGTAATACAAGGACCTACTATACCGCTATAATTTTAGTGACTCACAGGGGACACCTTGGCAGAGTTTGCTCATCCTTACCCTTTATATCCATAAATGTAATAGGGCTACACACTGTAACCCCAAATTTTATGGTGCCACACACTGTGCCCATTAAAATTTTAGTGCTTCCCACTGTATCCCCTAAATGTTAGAGTGCCATAAACTGTACCCCCTAAATGTAATAGTGCCACACACTGTACCCCCTGAATGTAATAGTACCACACACTGTACTCCCTGAATGTTATATTACTACACACTGTGCCCAGGAATGTAATAGTGCCACAAACTGTTCCTTCTAAATGTAATAGTGCCACACACTGTACTCCCTGAATGTTATATTACTACACACTGTGCCCAGGAATGTAATAGTGCCACACACTGTGCCCAGGAATGTAATAGTGCCACACACTGTTCCTTCTAAATGTAATAGTGCCACACACGGTACTCCCTGAATATAATAGTACCACACACTGTACTCCCTGAATGTTATATTACTACACACGGTGCCCAGGAATGTAATAGTGCCACACATTGTTCCTTCTAAATGTAATAGTGCCACACACTCTGCCAAGGAATGTAAGACTGCCACACACTGTACCTCCTGTATGTAACACACAATGTGCCCATGAATGTTAAGTTGCCGCAAACTGTGCCCATGTATGTAATAGTATTACACAGGATAGGGACCTAGAGGATGTCTTGGGGGATTACCTTCAGTACAGACAGGGGAAGAGTCTGGGGGACCTACCCACGCAGAGTCATGGTTGAATAGAAACCGGTACGCTGGTTGGTTTATGTGTGGTCACTGTAAGCTTCCCGTTCACACTATGGAATTTCCTTGTGGTTTTGCAATACTCAGTTCACACCTTGGAATTTTTGTTGCAGACATGGGAGCTAAGTACAGCTAAACCACAAGGAAATTGCATGCCGATTTCAGTGGAGGTCCCCCTGATTGTCTGAACATTTCTTTGCTCTCTAGATGTCCTGGGCCGAGGTTCCTCTCTGCACACTGCAGACAGCTGAGACCTTGTCCACACAATGGAAAATTTGCAGAATTTCCATTCTTGAAGCAAAAAAAAAAAATAAATACTCCTCATCAGGGCTTTCCTTTGACATCTTTGGGACTTTAATTCCAGGTAGAATTTCCACATGGAAATTCTGATTGGAATCTGCTTCAAATTACTTGTATGCCATGGTTTTTGCATGGAGAAGTAGAGGAACTTTAGTGAGGAAGGAAATTAAGTGAGGAAATTCTGCTGTGTGAACATAGCCTATAGAGGACAGTCAAGGAAATAACAAATCCGCTATTACACTTTTAATAACCTGTAGTGTTCTCATGTCATCAGTTACACATGGGCAAGACATGGTGAGAATTGTGAAAAAGGGTCGTGGAGCATAAATATGACATCATACATGTTACATGACTGACCATGTAACATGTATGAGCTGCATCTTAACTTGTTGAGCCTGAAAAGCACCCGGGCCCAGTGTATGACGCTGCCGCTCAGCGAATTACTGGTCACATCCATGTCCCGCCTCAGCCAGTCGTTAGTGCTTAGCAGTAGGACACACTGGGCCCAGGTGCTTCATGGGCACGACAACCACGCTGCTGCTCAGGAAGAGGATCACACTGGGGACCGGAGCAGAAGACTGGAGGCACCGCAGGAGAGTTGGAGGGAAGTAAAGTAAATGCCACAAAACAGGCATACTTTAGAATTTTTTTTTATATATAAATAAATAACAGCTGCTGGATAACTTCATGGGGGGGGGGGGGGGGAGATTTAGCAAAACCTGTGCAGAGGAAAAAATGAATCAGATTGCTTATTTAATTTTGCACAGGTCCTTTTAAAAATGAAAGAAGCGCTCTGATTGGTTGTTATAGGCAACGGGGCAACTTTTCCTCGGCACAGGTTTTGATAAATCTCCCCCTTCAACTTTTCTGGGGATTGAAAAGGTTAAGCTATTGGCAAAAGGAGGTCATCTGGATAGGATACTTTAACAAAATAAAATAGGTGGATATTTCTTTTAAATCTCTGGTGCTGAGGGGGATTATTTTTCCTTGTTTTATTTGACACTCCAATCTGAACACGGTAGTAGTTCCCTTCCTCTCAAACAATACCATAATGGAATCCTCTGTACTTCCCCCTTCCCCTGCGTTATTGATACATTCTTTATTAACACAAGCTGGATGTATACTTTACAATGGTAATGCCGATTAATCTCTGCTTTGTCTCCTTAGATCCTCTAGATACAAATGCTCCTTTATAGCAGGACCAATATGTGCACATGTACTTATCGCTATTGGAGTGTAAATACCTTTTACAGATATTTTCTGTCCTGCCTTTACTTTAACTTCGTAATAACAGGAGCCAACACCACATAAATACTTTGGGGGAAATGTAACATTTGTGCTTGTGCTACACGTAGGTTGCTAAAGCTATTGATAAACTGATTTTCCCAGTTGTAATTTATCATAAGTTGGATGCCTCCTCTATTTCATGGCCTATGAGCTGATAGTATATAAACCATATAACACAATGCCCCTTGATTTAACCCCTTAAGGACCCAGCCATTTTACACATTAGGACCCGGACATTTTTTGCACATCTGACCACTGTCACTTTAAACATTAATAACTCTAAAAAGCTTTGAGTTATCATTCTGATTCCGAGATAGTTTTTTCATGACATATTCTACTTTAACTTAGTGGTAACATTTTTTGGTAACTTGCATCCTTTCTTGGTGAAAAATCCCCAAATTTGATGAAAAAATAGAAAATTTTGCATTTTTCTAACTTTGAAGCTCTCTGCTTGTAATGAAAATGGATATTCCAAATATTATTTTTTTTATTCACATATACAATATGTCTACTTTATATTTGCATCATAAAATTGACGAGTTTTTACTTTTGGAAGACACCAGAGGGCTTCAAAGTTCAGCAGCAATTTTCCAATTTTTCACAAAATTTCCAAAATCACAATTTTTCAGGGACCAGTTCAGGTTTGAAGTGAATTTGAAGGGTCTTCATCTTAGAAATACCCCACAAATGACCCCATTATGAAAATTGCACCCCCCAAAGTATTCAAAATGACATTCAGTCAGCATTTTAACCCTTTAGGTGTTTCACAGGAATAGCAGCAAAGTGAAGGAGAAAATTCACAATCTTCATTTTTTACACTCGCATGTTCTTGTAGACCCCATTTTTGAATTTTTACAAGGGGTAAAAGGAGAAAATGTATACTTATATGTGTAGCCCAATTGCTCTCGAGTAAGCACATACCTCATATATCTATGTAAAGTGTTCGGCGGGCGCAGTAGAGGGCTCAGAAGGGAAGGAGCAACAAGGGGATTTTGGAGCGTACGTTTTTCTGAAATGGTTTTTGGGGGGCATGTTGCATTTAGGAAGCCCTTATGGTGCCAGAACAGGAAAAAAAAACCACATGGCATACCATTTTGGAAACTATACCCCTTGAGGAACGTAACAAGGAATAAAGTGAGCCTTAATACCCCACAGGTGTTTCACGACTTTTGCATATGTAAAAAAAATTTAAAAATATTTCAATAAAATGTGTGTTTCCCCCCAAATTTCACATTTTTGCAAGGGTTAATAGCAGAAAATACCCCCCAAAATTTGTAACCCCATCTCTTCTGAGTATGGAGGTACCCCATAAGTTGACCTGAAGCGCACTACGGGCGAACTACAATGCTCAGAAGAGAAGGAGTCATATTTGGCTTTTTGAGAGCAAATTTTGCTCGGGGGCATGTCGCATTTAGGAAGCCCCTATGGTGCCAGGATAGCAAAAAATACCCACATGCCATACCCTTTTGGAAACTAGACCCCTTGAGGAACGTAACAAGGAATAAAGTGAGCCTTAATACCCCACAGGGGTTTCACGACTTTTGCCTACGTAAAAAAAAAAATTATAAATTCACTAAAATGTGTGTTTCCCCCCCAAATTTCAAATTTTTGCAAAGGTTAATAACAGAAAATACCCCCCAAAATTTGTAACCCCATCTCTTCTGAGTATGGAGGTACCCCATAAGTTGACCTGAAGCACACTACGGGCAAACTACAATGCTCAGAAGAGAAGGAGTCATATTTGGCTTTTTGAGAGCAAATTTTGCTCTGGGGGCATGTCGCATTTAGGAAGCCCCTATGGTGCCAGGACAGCAAAATAACCCCCACATGGCATACCATTTTGGAAACTAGACCCCTTTAGGAACGTAACAAGGGGTACAGTGAGCAATTACCCCCCACTGGTGTCTGTCAGATCTTTGGAACAGTGGGCTGTACAAAGTTTTTAATTTGCGCAGCCCACTGTTCCAAAGATCTGTCAGACACCAGTGGGGTGTCACATGTGGGGTTTTGTTTTTTTTGCGTTTGTCAAAACTGCTGTAACAATCAGCCACCCCTGTGCAAATCACCTCAAATGTACATGGTGCACTCTCCCTTCTGGGCCTTGTTGTGCGCCCCCAGAGCACTTTGTGGCCACATATGGGGTATCTCCGTAGTCGGGAGAAATTGCATTACAAATTTTGGGGGGCTTTTTTCCCTTTTACCTCTTGTCAAAATGAAAAGTATAGGGCAACACCAGCGTGTTAGTGTAAAAGATTTATTTTTTTACACTAACATGCTGGTGTAGACCCCAACTTCACCTTTTCATAAGGGGTGAAAGGAGAAAAAGCCCCCAAAATTTGTAAGGCAATTTCTCCCGAGTACGGCGATACCCCATATGTGGCCCTAAACTGTTGCCTTGAAATACGACAGGGCTCCAAAGTGAGAGTGCCATGTGCATTTGAGGCCTGAATTAGGGATTTGCATAGGGGTGGACATAGGGGTATTCTACGCCAGTGATTCCCAAACAGGGTGCCTCCAGCTGTTGCAAAACTCCCAGCATGCTTGGACAGTCGACGGCTGTCCGGCAATACTGGGAGTTGTTGTTTTGCAACAGCTGGAGGCTCCATTTTGAAAACAGTGGTGTACCAGACGTTTTTCATTTTTATTGTGGAGGGGAGGGGGGCTGTGTAGGGGTATGTGTATATGTAGTGTTTTTATTTTGTGTTAGTGTAGTGTAGTGTTTTTAGGGTACAGTCACACAGGCAGGGGGGGTTACAGCATCGCAAACTTGCAGCCTGATACTCACTGTAAGCCCCTGCCCATGTGAATGTACCCTGTACATTCACAGGGGGGGGGGGGACCTCCAGCTGTTGCAAAACTACAACTCCCAGCATGCACAGTCTATCAGTGCATGCTGGTAGTTATAGTTTTGCAACAGCTGGAGGCACACGGGTTGGGAAACACTGAGTTAGGAAACAGACAATGTTTCCCAACCAGTGTGCCTCCTGTTGTTGCAAAATCACAACTCCCAGCATTCTCAGGCATGCTGGGAGTAGTAGTTTGGCAACATCTTTAGAGCCAGATGTTGCCGAACTACAACTCCCAGCATACTTGGAGTTGTAGTTTGCAACATCTGGAGGACTACAGTTTGCAGACCACTAATACAGTGATTCCCAATCTGTGCCCTTCCAGATGTTGCAAAACTACAACTCCCAGTATGCCAAAACTGTCCAGGCATGCTGGGAGTTGTAGTTCTGCAACATCTGAAGGGCCAGATGTTACAGAGCTACAACTCCCAGCATGCCTGGACAGTAAGGGCATGCTGAGGATGTGTAGTTTTGCAACATCTGGAAGGGCACAATGGTCTCCAAACTGTGGACCTCCAGATGTTGCAAAACTACAATTCTCAGCATGCCCAGATGCCAAGGGCTGTCTGGGCATGCTGGGAGTTGTAGTATACAGGGTCCCAATACAGCAATGCATGTCGCTTTATGGCGACGTGCATTGCTGTAAAGGGCCCGACCGCGGCTGAAGATCAACTCACCTGTCACCACCGTTGCTGTCTTCCTCGCCGGGATCCGGGTCTTCAGGGACGAGGTAAGTAGCAGGGCCGGTCCCCAGCACTCCCCCGTCCCTCGCCGCGTCCTCCGGCCTTCCTCCCGTCCTCTCTGGACTTCCAGGGGCCGGGCAGGATGGGAGGAAGTAACCGCCCCCCCCCCCCCCTGCGGTTGGTCGGTTAACTAACCGAAGAATCGCAGGGGATCGGAGGAGGTGGCAGGCTTGCCACCTCGCTCCTATTCTTTAGCATGGTCCTGGCTGCCAGGATCATACGAAATTACCAGGCGGTCGGGTCCCAGAGACCCGATCAGCCCGGTATCGCCGCAGATCGCAAGGGCGATTTCCCTTGCGATTTGCGGCGATCGCCGACATGGGGGGCCTACATGGCCCCCCTCTGCGTTTGCCCTGGATCCCTGCTGAAAGATTTCAGCAGGAATCCGCTTCCGATCTCCGCCGGGTGAGCGGCGGAGACCAGGAAAAGACCATGATGTATGTATACGTCATGGGTCCTTAAGACCCAGGGTGTGATGACGTATGCATACGTCATGGATCCTTAAGAGGTTAATCATGCAAATAACCACCACCCGTGTGGTGTCAGAATGTGATTTTTGCCCGTACAACTTGAAAAGTCGCATTTAACAAATTCAGCTTATAATATATAGTACAATTTTTGGGTGGCTCATACTTTTGGAGCAATTCAAAACAAAATACTCAACTTATTTCAATGATAAATCCCCCTTTGTTTTGACCTGAGTATGTATTTTGTCCACTATCCATTAAACAGTCACGCCCCATGAAGCAACAAATATCTCTATTCACGGTCTACCCAGCTTCCTGCTTTCTGAGCATCATGGGAATGGCACATGTGTTTATAGGCCATTGGTAGGAAGGGGAAGTTGCATTAAAAACTGCTGGTCCATTGAGCAGCTTTGGGAAGGTAAAGGGAACGTCCCACTATATGACTCACTGCTGTCAGCAGATGCATGAAAAAAAGTTGCCCCTGGTGTGATCCTAGGGTTCTGTGAGATAAACAAGAATGTTGCATTATCGTGATTTAATAAATTTGTAATTCCTTGTAATATATTTAACTATTTTACTGGCATGCATATAATACCGGAACGGCTAATTAAATAGATAGCTGAAGACATCAAATGTTAAATTCATCCTTATGCATGTTTGTTCTCAAGATAGATTTTTGTACTCATTGTTTCTTCCCTGATGAAGTCAGCTAAATCACTGATAGAAATGTGTAGGGAGTTTAGGGCATATTAGGAGACATAGGGACAGATTCCTGTGTGTTCAATTTGCATGTAACAGGACATAAGTCTAGGGAGAGCTATCCCCTACTACTCCTCATACACCCTACTTTGACTACCTGTCTCTATTTGTATCTTGTTACAACTTCTGTATTGGAGAAATACTATTTATGAACAAGCATAAAAGCAAGCATATACAAGGAGTACAAATATTAACTCCCAGTATATAAATTAGAAAAATGTATTTCTGGCTGGTAAGCTATGTACCAGGCTCTCAAAGTACATCATGTTGCTACTTTATTTCTCTCTTTCATCACATAGTGTATTAAATGAGTCAAGCAATAGTTACATAGAGGCCTACGTGTTCTGTCTACAAGCCCAAGTGCCCATGACTGATTTTTATGTACAGCAAAAGAACAACAGAAGGCTAACACTGGCATATTGTATATGGTCTGCTAAAGCAGTAACTGTTTAAGAAGTTAAAGGAGTACTCTGGTGGCTAATTTTGTTAGTGAAGTGGCCCCCTTTTGTTATTGTGAAGGTTTTAATAATCTTTTTATTACCTGTATCTTGGGCCGGATGTGCTGTAGTTTTTTAATGTATCCATGACTGTTGTCCTCACTGGCAGCCATGTTTACTTCATGCTGTGGACAACGCGTAGCGTTTTATTTTTTTCCCCCAGAGAGTGGACGTTCTTTCACATGCCCTCCTTATGAATATGTATGTTGTTTGTTCGCTGGGGCTGCCTTGATTGGTGTTCCGTTTTACTTGGCTGGTTAACCCCAAATTTATGCCGTGCATATTTATAATAAATTACTGTCCCCAGTGTACTGAATAACTCCCCCCTCCCCCCAGTGTTCTTAAGCCCCCGTTTCCTTCACTCCCCATCGTCCTTATCTGTGAGAGCTCACCACCGGGACCAGAGCGCACTGTGTCCATATCATTATCCTTCATTCCTGCTGCCTGATGCTCCTCATCTTCTTGGAGCAGGGCAACAGCGGGGACATGTTGGGAACCGGCAGCAACAAATGAAGCCGACTGTCCTGCATGTAGGCTTCATTCATTAATTTGCCGCCGCTGCCCATTTCACCGCTGCTGCCGTGCTAAAAGCAATCAGAGCGCAACGCCGGGACCTTTCTATTTTCTCCTACATACACTCCTGATTGGCCAATACTCCACAAACATAAGCAAACACTGACAGGGCAACATAGCAACCAAAAAACTAGCCACGTGAGAGACAGAATGCTAAACAGAAGGGCGGGAACTAGTCGTCACCAAAAATCAAAGGGGAAGTACTGGGGTGGCCAAACAGTAAGCCGGGTGGAACCCAAATGAAAGCAAAGTACATGCCCCAAATGAAAAAAAAACATGGCATGTGGCCTGTTGGGATTTGTAGTTTGGAGCCCAGCAACAAAAAGGAAACAGCAAAAGCTTAAAAAACATCAACTTACAGACAAAAAAAACACTAGAGATCCCAAAAATAGCAGACACAAAGGAAAGAAAGGACAAACAACAACAAGGGTAAGTTAAGATGACAAAAACACATTGACTACCGAAGTACCCCTTTAAATAACCTGTCTGATATAGATGAGCCCTTGTTATATTCCCTATAAAGGTAAATTTCTATGTCGTTATGTTTCTTTCTATTCTGCTATCAGGTAGTTGCACTTACTGCAAAGCTAACATGTCGCCACAGCTATTTTTAGAATGATGAATAAAAGATTAATGTAAGCCACACTTTAGAAAACACAATTGACTTATTCCAGTAAAGTAACAACACGATCTACAAAACAAGAACTTTATAACGTATGAAGGCCACATATATTTTGATATGAAATATTACGTAATGCATTCAGTGTTTATGTCTTATACCTACTAGTTGTGACAAGCTTTAAGTTATGTTACTTTATATTAAAGGGCTCATTAATATTGTGGTTTACTATCTGGCAAGCTTTGTATACCGCATTCTTCTGATAAATAAAACATGACTTACCTTAAGAAGACTGATCCAGGACTGTTTGGGGAATTCAGCGGAGAGAAATCGCTTACACCAAGAGAATTAGTCGGACTGTTATCTGAGAAAACCGAGTCTTCTAATGACGACTTCTTCATGTTTCTGTTAGTGTATAGAAATAACAAAACCAGCACCAAACAAGGTAGAAAGCTGTGAATGTATCCCAGCCAGGTATGTCGTGAAACAGTAGCTTTTACAGCCCCGGAAATACTGTACGCAGCAGGCTGGAATACATGTCACTCCAGTTTCTCTGCCTGTTAATAAGTAACCTGTAAGATTTACGAATTATGCTAATTTTATTTGAGGTCAACATTCCTAAAAAACACACAGCTTGCCAAAGCACAACCTGTCCTTCAAATATGTCAAAATGTTGTATTGTTTAATGGGTTGTTATTTCTGAGATGACTCTGAGTATTATTAAATCTTTTCTTTTGTTTGTGTAATGTTACTAGATAGGCTAATCCACATGTATAGCTATTGATTTTGCACTTTCTGTATTCACCTGACTTCAAGCTGAATGTTTACTTAGTACTTGTTAACCATTTCTACACATTCTCCAGGAATTACTCTCTGGTTTCATACCAAAGGTTCAATAAGTGTATTTATTTATATACATATAAAAAATTGTAACAAATATTACCTGAGCTCATGCTATCAGTACACCCTCAGTATAGGGCATTACCACCTGCAGTATAGTACAGTATTTGCTAGCAGTATAGCTATAGTTACAGATTATTATTATAGCATTTAATAAATGCAACAATTAAAGGGATACTCCACCTCCCCAGCGTGCTGAACATTTTGTTCCAAATGCTTGGAGCAAGCGGCAGGGGTCTTGACGTCATGACCACGCTCCCTCGTGATGTCACACCACTCCCCATCAATGCAAGTCTATGGGAGGGGAGGTGAAGGCCGCTCCCATAGACTTGCATTGAGGCGGCGCGGCCATGAAGTTCTAAATTAACGGTGGGTGCGGCACAGAGATCGCGGGGGTCCCAACTGTGGGACCCTGCAATCAGACATTTTACCCTTTGGATAGGGGATAAGATGTCTAGGGATGGAGTACCCCTTTAAGGGTGAAATAAAGATTGGATACATTTTTAAGATTGCCTGTAATTCGATAAGATGAACATGAAGAAAAATTCCATTAGGTAGACACATGAGTTTACCTTTCCTACCTCCTGTACCCCTTGTGAGGAAGTGACAGAAATGGTCATTATTTCCCCAATGTATCAGTCTTTTGCATTCACTTCCAGGCAGATTCTGCAAGGGAGAAGAGGCTTTTTGGTTAACCTTAAAAGCAGACAAAGGAAGCGATTCTTTGTGAGCTTGCGAGTGCCCGTCCTTCTGCTAAGTGCGTGTCTGAATACGAAGTGGGACTTAAGATTAAAGGGGTAGTCCGGTGGAAAACAATTTTCTTAACCCCTTAAGGACCAAAGGTTTTTCCGTTTTTGCACTTTCATTTTTTCCTCCTTACATTTAAAAAATCATAACTCTTTCAATTTTGCACCTAAAAATCCATATGAGTGCTTATTTGCGCCACTAATTCTACTTTGCAATGACATCAGTCATTTTACTCAAAAATCTACGACAAAACAGAAAAAAAAATCATTGTGTGACAAAATTTTGGGGGCTTCCGTTTCTACGCAGTACATTTTTCGGTAAAAATTACACCTTTATTCTATAGGTCCATAAGATTAAAATGATACCCTACTTATATAGGTTTGATTTTGTTGTACTTCTGAAAAATCATAACTACATGCAGTAAAATGTGTACGTTTAAAATTGTCATCTTCTGACCCCTATAACTTTTTTTTATTATTCTATGTATGGGGCGGTATGAGGGTTCATTTTTTGCACCGTGATCTGAAATTTTTAGCGGTACCATTTTTTGTATTGATCGGACTTTTTTTTATCTCTTTTTATTCATTTTTTCATGATGAAAAAGTGACCAAAAATGCACTATTTTGGAGTTTGGAATTTTTTATGCGTATGCCATTGACCGTGCAGTTTAATTAACGATATATTTTTTTATAATTCGGACATTTCCACGCGATATCACATATGTAAAAAATTTTTTTATTTACACTGTTTATTTTTTTAAAAGGGAAAAGGGGGGTGATTCAAACTTTTATTAGGGAAGGGGTTAAATGATCTTTATTCACTTTTTTTCCACTTTTTTTTTTGCAATGTTTAAGCTCCCATAGGGACCTATAACACTGCACACACTGATCTTTTACATTGATCACTGGTTTCTCAGAGAAATTCGGAGCTGTGGAGCTGTGTTAAGGTTTGTTTTTTTTGCACCATGAGCTGTAGTTTTTAATGGTTCCATTTGTGTAGTTCTGGCTTTTTGATAACTTTTTATTACGTTTATGTAACCAAAAATCTCCAAGTTTGGCATTTGAAATTTTTTGCATTTACGCCGTTCACTGTGCAATATCAGAAACATAATAATTTTAACCTCTTGGGGATGCAGAGCGTATCTGTATGTCCCGCGGTGACCCCGCGTCATAGCGTATCGGTCCCGGCATCTAACGGTAGTCGGGACCCGGGGCTAATACCGGACATCACTGATCGTGGTGATGTCTGGTATTAACCTTTTATACGCGGCGATCAAAGTTGATCGCCGCATCTAAAATGTGAAAAAAGCATTCCTGGCAGCTCAGTCGGGCTGATCGAGACCACCGCAGTGAAACCGCTGTATCCCGATCAGCGTGGACGCAAGCGGAGGGTCCCTTACCTGCCTCCGGCACGTCCGATCGGTGATTGATTGCTCCAAGTCTGAGATCCAGGCTTGAGCAATCAACAGCCGATAACATTAATCAATGCAATACTATGGCATAACATTGATCAGTGCTGGCAATCAATGTACTGCATGTTATAGCCCCCTATGGGGGCTATAACATTGCAAAAATAAGTGTGAAAAAAGAGTTAATAAATGTGATTTATCCCCTTTGCTAATAAGTATAAATATTTGTGGTATCGCCGTGTGCGTAAATGGCCGAACTATAAAATTATATTGTTAATTAAACTGCACGGTCAATAATGTACATGTAAAAAAAATTCCAAAGTCCGAAATAACGTATTTTGGTCACTTTTTGTACAATAAATTTTTTTTTTTATAAAAAGCGATCAAAAAGTCTGATCAAAACAATAATGGTACCGATAAAAACTTCAGATCATGGCGCAAAAAATTTACTCTCATACATCCCCATATGCAGAAAAATAAAGTTAAAGGGGTCAGAAGAGGACATTTTTAAACATTTTAATTTTCATATATGTACTTATGATTTTTTTTCCAGAAGTAAGACAAAATCAAACCTATATCAGTAGGATATCATTTTACTCATATGGACCTGCAGAATGAGGATAAGGTGTCTGAAAAATGCACTGCGTAGAAACAAAAGCCCCCCCAAATTTTCAATTTTGTCACACAATGATTTACATTTTTTGGTTTCGCTGTAGATTTTTGGGTAAAATGACTGATGTCATTACAAAGTACTGTATATTAGGTTAGATGCTTTGTAGCTTTTTGCATGAGCTTCAACTGGGAAATGAAGAGATCAAATTTTTTTTTAAGGGTACGTTCCCACACGGCGTATTTTGCTGCGTATTTTGCTGCGTATTTGCTGCGTATTTGGTGCTGCGTATTTTCCTACCCATTGACTTCAACAGGGAAAGTAAAATACGCAGCAGCAAATACGCAGCAAATACGCCGTGTGGGAACGTACCCTAACAACTTGAAAGAACTATCAAAATTCCAAAGAAGACATGTAGTTTCACAACACTAAAGTGTCTTTAAAAACATTACAACAGGTATGTCACAACTACCATTTGGAAGCTATATGACTGTATACAGATATACAGTGGCGTTGCTAAGGTTGGTGTCACCCGGTGTGATATAAAATGGTGTCACCCCATACCTACCCTCCCCCCCAGTAAGTTTTTAGCCTGTTGTGACAGGCGCCACTGATGTAGAGCAGTGTGAAAAATTCCAGTATAATAATCAAATATACCAATTGCCAAAGAATGGGAAAGCGCTAAAAAAGGTTTCACCAATTAAAACTACAGCTCCCAGTATGACCTAAGCAGTGGTGAGGTTATGCTGGGAGCAGGCCCGGTGCTGTCATAAGGCAAACCATGCGTCCGCTTGAGGGCGCATGGACTCGCAGCTGATGGGGGCGGAAAAATGAAGACTTTTTTTAATACTAAGACCCCCACCTGTGCGCCCCGCCGCCGCACAGCAGAGGTCACTGCCACCACTCCACCCTCTCTGGTTTTATTGCTGCGGCCCACCGAGTTTCCCGAAATGGAGCTTCGCTTGTGTAGGCAGAAATCTTTGCACCGGCCCTGGCTGGGAGTTGTAGTTTTACTCATCACAACTGCAGAACTTACAAGTGACTACAGCTCTGATGAGACATAATGAGGAAAATACACAATAATATCAGTGACTACAGGTGACTTCTCTATAGTCTTTCCTTATGCACCCTCATCATACATAAGGAGGATCATCCTCCTGCCAGTGGCACCCCATCATCCAGGATGGTGGGGGTGCTACTGGCAGAGTGATGATCCTCCCAATGGATTATGAGGGTGCTAAGGCCAGGATGATGGGGGTGCTACATCTGCAGGAGCATCCTCTCTCCAGTAGCACCCCCATCATCCCAGAGGATGATCTGCTGATAGATGATGGGGGTGCAGCACCCCCATAATTCATCAGTAGCACCCTCATCATACATAAGGAGGATCATCCTCCTGCCAGAGGCACCCCCCCCCCCATCATCCAGGAGGATGATCCTGCTGATAGATTATGGGGCTGCTACTCACAGGAGAATGATCCTGCTGATGGATGATGGGGGTGCTACTCACAGGAGAATGATCCTGCTGATGGATGATGGGGGTGCAGCACCCCCATCATTCATCTGTAGCACCCTCATCATACATAAGGAGGATCATCCTCCTGGCAATGGCACCCCCAGAGCCTCTCAGCACCCCTTTTCTCCCTGTTACATTAAAACATTAAATCATTGTTTCCCAACGAGGGTGCTTCCAGCTGTTGCAAAACTACAACTCCCAGCATGCCCGGACAGCCAAAGGCTGTCCGGGCATGCTGGGAGTAATAGTTTTGCAACAGCTGGAGGCACCCTGGTTGGGAAACACTGCATTAAATACACAGTTTTGCAGAGAGGTGTCACCAGCTCACCAGTCTCTTGTCTTCACTTTCTCCTCTCCCCGGGCGGCTCCAGGTCCAGGAATGTCGGGGGGTTGGGGAGGAATTTATCACCCATGAATCCTCAGAAGACGCGGAGCACATGAGGCAGGGACACGTCGGGGGAGGGAGCAGACGTGCGCACGGCACTTCTGTTCCCAGAAAGCATTGCAGGTCTTAAAGAGGCAGCTTCCTGGGGCTGGGGGATAGGATTGTGTCGGGGGCTGAAACTGCAGTGCGGCAGCCTGCAGGTCATGAAAGAAGCCTCTTCTGTCTGGGGATGCTGCAAATACCGGCTGAGTTGAGTGACGGTGTGCAGATGCGGGGGGGGGGGGGTTCTGCCGTTTTGTCACCCCTCAAGGCTGGTGTCACCCGGTGCGCTCCGCACCCCCAGCACCCAGGTCGCAACGTCACTGCAGATATATGACTGTTCATAAGATGTATAATCTAATGCAAGGAATACACAAATAAGATGATTTATGTTTGGAGAAGTCCAAAGGATGAATTCAAAACACAATATCACATAAAGCATTGAAGGACATCTGCATCCTAAATACACTTATCCCCTATCTACAGGATAGGGGATATGTGTCTGATCGCGGGGGTCCTATCCACCCGCTGGACCACCAGGGATGGTTTAAATCTCCCTTTAGATGCCGATGTGAACTTTGACAGCAGCGATCTAAAGGGTAAATAGCCGGCCACGGCAACCACCGCATGTCGGCTATTAACACCGGTCCCCAGCTACAGGAATCAGCTGGGGGCCGGCCGGCATGGCGCGGGCTTGAGTCGGGAGCCCACGCCATACAACGGTTGCCATCTCAGGATGAGCCGGCTCATCCTTAGACAGCAACCGGTTAAGGAGGATCCATTTTGGATTAATATAATGTTGCCCTTGAATTATCAAATAACTCATAGCTACTTATGGTTGACAAACAGTAGTGTAAAATTATCTGGAACAGAAAAATCATGACCAGGGCTAGAATTCCCATAAGATGTGTGGCCTGCATCAATCTCTGTTATCAGAAATAATTTGCTTGTGTGTAGCTTCCTGCAAGAAGATAGCACAATGGTGGTGGAGTATATAAGTATATAAGTCCTGCAATGACCAATGGGTTAATGGAGAGGTTGGGTTATTTAATCACTGAGTAAGGGGGATTAAATTACAATAAGAGATTCTCTGATGACTGACATAGTGTCATAGGGCTAACACAAGGCAAATATGGTGCCAATCTTCAAAAAGTGCTCGAGGTCTTCTCTAGGTAATTATAGATCAGTCATTTTAACATTCATTTTTGGAAAATTATTTGAAGAGCTCTTTACCTCTTTCTGTCATATGGCATGTAAGGCATATGTTGGGTAGGAAAGTATGGAGTTGGTTCATTAATTTAACAAGTCCCATATGCAATAAGTTCCAGCTGCTATCTGCGGCTGACACCCTCCAGCAGTGACTGGCGTTGGAGATCAATCCAATGCTGGTCATTTATTTCCCTAGATGACTGCGGCATTTAGGGGGCCAGAAAGCATCACGGGGGATCCCTGAGGGAGCAAGGTTGGGGAGTACGATTTTTTTAAAAATTATTTTACAAGCGGACCCAGTTCAATATAAAATCTATATATACAAAACTCAACGTGTGTATGTATGTATGTATGTGTGTATGTTCCAGCATCACGTCCAAACGGCTAAAGATATTAACATGAAACTTGGCACACATATTACTTATATGTCAACAACAAACATAGGGTAGTTGATTTAACCCTTACTCACTCCCATTTGCCAGGGGCGGGGTTTATGTTTAAAGTCTTATACAAGTCAATAGGAAATATATTGTCACGATTCGGCTGGCTGGAGGTGGATCCTCTGTGCCAGAGAGGGATTGGCGTGGACCGTGCTGGTGGACCGGTTCTAAGTTGCTACTGGTATTCACCAGAGCCCGCCGCAAAGCGGGATGGTCTTGCAGCGGCGGTAGCAACCAGGTCGTATCCACCAGCAACGGCTCGACCTCTCTGACTGCTGAAGATAGGCGCGGTACAAGGGAGTAGACAAGAGCAAGGTTGGACGTAGCAGAAGGTCAGGGCAGGCAGCAAGGATCGTAGTCAGGGGCAACGGCAGGAGGTCTGGAACACAGGCTAGGAACACACAAGGGAACGCTTTCACTGGCACAATGGCAACAAGATCCGGCGAGGGAGTGCAGGGGGAGTGAAGAATAAGTAGGGAGTGCACAGGTGAGAATACTGATTAGGCCTGCTGCGCCAATCAGTGGCGCAGCGGCCCTTTAAATGGCAGAGACCCGGCGCGCGCGCGCCCTAAGGAGCGGGGCCGCGCGCGCCGGGACAACACAGACGGGGAACGGGTCAGGTACGGGAGCCGAGATGCGCATCGCGAGCGGGCGCGTCCCGCATCGCGAATCGCATCCCGGCTGGGAGTAATATCGCAGCGCACCCGGTCAGCAGGTCTGACCGGGGCGCTGCGAATGAGAGAACGCTGCGAGCGCTCCGGGGAGGAGCGGGGACCCGGAGCGCTCGGCGTAACAGTACCCCCCCCTTGGGTCTCCCCCTCTTTTTGGAGCCTGAGAACCTGAGGATAAGACTTTTGTCCAGGATGTTGTCCTCAGGTTCCCAGGATCTCTCCTCAGGGCCGCAATTCTCCCAGTCAACCAAGAAGAATCTTTTACCTCTGACCGTCTTGGATGCTAGAATCTCCTTCACAGAAAAGACGTCGGAAGATCCGGAAACTGGAGTGGGAGAAACAACTTTAGGAGAGAAGCGGTTAAGGATGAGTGGTTTAAGGAGAGAGACATGGAAGGCATTGGGAATACGGAGAGAAGGAGGAAGAAGGAGTTTGTAAGAGACAGGGTTGATCTGGCACTTGATTTTGAAAGGACCAAGATAGCGTGGTCCCAGTTTATAACTGGGGACACGAAAGCGGACATATTTAGCGGAGAGCGATACCTTGTCTCCGGGGGAGTTCTTCTTTTTATATCAGCAAATCTTTTCATCCGGGATGAAGCCTGTAAAAGAGAATTTTGGGTCTCTTTCCATATGGTGGAAAGATCACGAGTCACTTCATCCACAGCGGGCAGACCAGAGGGCAAGGGAGTAGGGAGGGGAGGAAGAGGGTGACGGCCGTACACCACGAAAAATGGGGATTTAGCAGAAGATTCGGAGACTCTGAAGTTGTATGAGAATTTGGCCCATGGTAGGAGATCTGCCCAGTCATCCTGGCGGGAGGAAACAAAATGCCGTAAATAGTCACCCAGGACCTGATTAACTCTTTCTACTTGCCCATTGGATTGGGGATGATAAGAAGAAGAGAAGTTTAATTTGATCTTGAGCTGTTTACAGAGGGCCCTCCAGAATTTAGACACGAATTGGACGCCTCTATCCGAGACGATATGCGTGGGCAAACCGTGAAGGCGAAAAATGTGTACAAAAAATTGCTTTGCCAACTTAGGCGCTGAAGGAAGACCAGGAAGAGGAATAAAATGTGCCATCTTGGAAAATCGATCAACGACCACCCAAACAACTGTGTTGCCACGGGATGAGGGCAAGTCCGTAATAAAGTCCATACCAATCTGTGACCAAGGCTGTTCAGGAACAGGCAGAGGATGAAGGAGACCAGCAGGCTTCTGGCGAGGAGTCTTATCCCGGGCACAGACAGTACAGGCCCGCACAAAATCAACAACATCAGTCTCCAGAGTCGGCCACCAATAAAAACGAGAGATGAGTTGCAAGGATTTTTTGATGCCCGCATGGCCTGCGAGGTGGGAGGAGTGTCCCCATTTGAGAATCCCGAGACGCTGGCGTGGAGAAACGAAGGTCTTCCCAGGAGGAGTTTGCCTGATGGAAGCTGGAGAAGTGGAGATCAGACAGTCCGGAGGAATGATGTGTTGCGGAGAGACCTCTACTTCAGAGGCATCAGAAGAACGAGAGAGGGCATCGGCCCTAATGTTCTTGTCAGCAGGGCGAAAATGGATTTCAAAGTTAAAACGGGCAAAGA
The DNA here is from genome assembly GCF_029499605.1 of Hyla sarda. Lineage (NCBI taxonomy): Eukaryota > Metazoa > Chordata > Amphibia > Anura > Hylidae > Hyla > Hyla sarda. The sequence goes on from NC_079189.1 coordinate 482,811,109, forward strand.
ACAACGACCACCTAGCCTGGCGAGGGTTCAGTCGTTGGGCAGACTGGAGATAGGAGAGATTCTTGTGATCAGTGTATATGATAACTGGAAATTTTGATCCCTCCAGCAGGTGCCTCCATTCCTCAAGCGCCAATTTTATGGCCAGTAGTTCTCGATCACCAATGGAGTAGTTTCTCTCCGCCGGAGAGAAGGTCCTAGAAAAAAAAACACAAGTAACAGCATGCCCGGAATAATTTTTTAGTAGAAGGACAGCTCCAGCTCCCACTGAGGAGGCATCTACCTCCAATAGGAAGGGTTTAGATGGGACAGGTCTGGAGAGCACGGGAGCAGAAGAAAAGGCAGACTTGAGATGTTTAACCCCTTAAGGACCGGAGGTTTTTCCGTTTTTGCATTTTCGTTTTTTGCTCCTTGCTTTTAAAAAATCATAACTCTTTCAAATTTACACCTAAAAATCCATATGATGGCTTATTTTTTGCGCCACCAATTCTACTTTGTAATGACGTCAGTCATTTTGCCCAAAAATCTATGGTGAAGCGGGAAAAAAAATCATTGTGCAACAAAATTGAAAACAAAACGCTGTTTTGTAACTTTTGGGGGCTTCCGTTTCTACGTAGTACATTTTTCGGTAAAAATGACACCTGATATGTATTCTGTAGGTCCATACGATTAAAATGATACCCTACTTATATAGGTTTGATTTTGTCGGACTTCTGGAAAAAATCATAACTACATGCAGGAAAATTAATACGTTTAAAATTGTCATCTTCTGACCCCTATAACTTTTTTATTTTTCCGTGTATGGGGGGTATGAGCTCTCATTTTTTGCGCCGTGATCTGAAGTTTTTAACGGTACCATTTTTGCATTGATAGGACTTATTGATCACTTTTTATTCATTTTTAAATGATATAAAAAGTGACCAAAAATGCACTATTTTGGACTTTGGAATTTTTTTGCGCGCACGCCATTGACCAAGCGGTTTAATTAATGACATATTTTTATAATTCGGACATTTCCGCACGCGGTGATACCACATATGTTTATTTTTATTTTTATTTACACTGTGTTTTTTTTTTTACTGGAAAAGGGGGGTGATTCAAACTTTTAATAGGGGAGGAGTTAAACGATCTTTATTCACTTTTTTTTTTCACTTTTTTTTTGCAGTGTTATAGGTCCCATAGGGACCTATAACACTGCACACACTGATCTTCTATGTTGATCACTGATTTCTCATAAGAAACCAGTGATCAACGATTCTGCCGCATGACTGCTCATGCCTGGATCTCAGGCACTGAGCAGTCATTCGGCGATCGGACAGCGAGGAGGCAGGAAGGGGCCCTCCCGCTGTCCTGTCAGCTGTTCGGGATGCCGCGATTAGCCGCGGCTATCCGGAACAGCCCGACTGAGCTAGCCGGGAACTTTCACTTTCACTTTTAGCCGCGCGGCTCAGCTTTGAGCGCGCGGCTAAAGGGTTAATAGCGCGCGGCGCCGCGATCGGCGCTGCGCGCTATTAGAGGCGGGTCCCGGCTTCACTATGACGCCGGGCCCGCCATGATATGACGCGGGGTTACTGTGTAACCCCGCGTTATATCAGAAGAGCAGGACCAAGGACGTACCGGTACGTCCTTGGTCCTTAAGGGGTTAAATGCGTCTTCCGCTTGTGGAGACCAGGACTTGGGATTGGCATTTTTCTTGGTTAAAGCCACGATAGGAGCCACAATAGTGGAAAAGTGTGGAATAAATTGTCTGTAATAATTGGCAAACCCCAAAAAACGTTGGATAGCACGGAGTCCGGAGGGGCGTGGCCAATCTAAGACGGCAGAGAGTTTATCTGGGTCCATTTGTAGTCCCTGGCCAGAGACCAAGTATCCTAGGAAAGGAAGAGATTGACATTCAAAGAGACATTTCTCCATTTTGGCATAAAGTTGATTGTCCCGAAGTCTCTGAAGAACCATGCGGACATGCTGGCGGTGTTCTTCTAAGTTGGCAGAAAAAATCAGAATATCGTCCAGATAAACCACAACACAGGTATATAGGAGATCACGAAAAATTTCATTAACAAAGTCTTGGAAGACGGCAGGGGCGTTGCACAGGCCAAAGGGCATGACCAGATACTCAAAGTGTCCATCTCTAGTGTTAAATACAGTCTTCCATTCGTCCCCCTCCCTGATGCGGATGAGATTATAAGCACCTCTTAAGTCCAGTTTGGTAAAGATGTGGGCGCCTTGTAGGCGATCAAAGAGTTCCGAGATAAGAGGTAAGGGGTAGCGGTTTTTTACCGTGATTTTATTAAGTCCGCGGTAGTCAATGCAAGGGCGTAGGGAGCCATCTTTTTTGGACACAAAAAAAAATCCAGCTCCGGCAGGAGAGGAGGATTTGCGGATAAACCCCTTTTTTAAATTTTCCTGGATGTACTCTGACATGGCAAGAGTCTCTGGAGCAGACAGAGGATAGATTCTGCCCCGGGGTGGAGTAGTACCCGGGAGGAGGTCAATAGGACAGTCATAAGGCCTTTGAGGGGGTAAAGTCTCCGCTTGCTTCTTGCAAAAGACGTCAGCATAGTCCATATAAGCCTTAGGAAGACCGGATAGAGGGGGAACCACAGGGTCACGGCAGGGAGTACTGGGAACCGGTTTAAGACAGTCCTTGAGACAAGAAGTACCCCAGTTCTTGATTTCTCCTGTGGACCAATCAAGGGTTGGGGAATGGCGTTGAAGCCACGGTAATCCAAGAAGAATTTCAGAAGTGCAGTTGGAGAGGACCAAAAATTAAATTTTTTCGTGATGAGGTCCGATGCACATTAGGAGAGGTTCTGTGCGGTAACGCACGGTACAGTCCAATCTTTCATTGTTAACAGAATTGATGTAGAGGGGTCTGGCGAGACTGGTCACTGGGATGTTGAACCTGTTGATGAGAGAGGCCAAAATAAAATTTCCTGCAGATCCGGAATCCAGGAAGGCCATAGCAGAGAAGGAGAGGGTAGAGGAAGATATCCGCACAGGCACAGTAAGGCGAGGAGAAGCAGAGTTGACGTCTCGCCTTTGTGCGGAGTCAGCGTACGTCTTTCCAGGCGGGGAGGACGGATAGGACAATCCTTCAAGAAGTGTTTGGTACTGGCACAGTACAGGCACAGATTCTCCATGCGGCATCGTGTCCTCTCTTGAGGTGTCAAGCGAGACCGGTCAACTTGCATAGCCTCCACGGCGGGAGGCACAGGAACGGATTGCAGAGGACCAGAGGAGAGAGGAGCCGGGGAGAGAAACCGCCTCGTGCGAACAAAGTCCATATCCTGGCGGAGCTCCTGACGCCTTTCGGAAAAACGCATGTCAATGCGGGTGGCCAGATGAATAAGTTCATGCAGGTTAGCAGGAATTTCTCGTGCGGCCAGCACATCTTTAATGTTGCTGGATAGGCCTTTTTTAAAGGTCGCGCAGAGGGCCTCATTATTCCAGGATAATTCAGAGGCAAGAGTACGGAATTGGATGGCGTACTCGCCAACAGAAGAATTACCCTGGACCAGGTTCAACAGGGCAGTCTCAGCAGAAGAGGCTCGGGCAGGTTCCTCAAAGACACTTCGAATCTCCGTGAAGAAGGAGTGTACAGAGGCAGTGACAGGGTCATTGCGGTCCCAGAGCGGTGTGGCCCGTGACAGAGCTTTCCCAGACAGAAGGCTGACTACGAAAGCCACCTTAGACCTTTCAGTAGGAAACTGGTCCGACATCATCTCCAAGTGCAGGGAACATTGCGAAAGAAAGCCACGGCAAAACTTAGAGTCCCCATCAAATTTATCCGGCAAGGATAATCGTAGGCCGGAAGCGGCCACTCGCTGCGGAGGAGGTGCAGGAGCTGGCGGAGGAGATTGTTGCTGGAGTTGTGGTAATAGCTGCTGTAGCATCACAGTCAGTTGAGACAGCTGGTGGCCTTGTTGCGCTATCTGTTGCGACTGCTGGGCGACCACCGTGGAGAGGTCGGCGACAACTGGCAGTGGGACTTCAGCGGGATCCATGGCCGGATCTACTGTCACGATTCGGCTGGCTGGAGGTGGATCCTCTGTGCCAGAGAGGGATTGGCGTGGACCGTGCTGGTGGACCGGTTCTAAGTTGCTACTGGTATTCACCAGAGCCCGCCGCAAAGCGGGATGGTCTTGCAGCGGCGGTAGCAACCAGGTCGTATCCACCAGCAACGGCTCAACCTCTCTGACTGCTGAAGATAGGCGCGGTACAAGGGAGTAGACAAGAGCAAGGTCGGACGTAGCAGAAGGTCAGGGCAGGCAGCAAGGATCGTAGTCAGGGGCAACGGCAGGAGGTCTGGAACACAGGCTAGGAACACACAAGGGAACGCTTTCACTGGCACAATGGCAACAAGATCCGGCGAGGGAGTGCAGGGGGAGTGAAGAATAAGTAGGGAGTGCACAGGTGAGAATACTGATTAGGCCTGCTGCGCCAATCAGTGGCGCAGCGGCCCTTTAAATGGCAGAGACCCGGCGCGCGCGCGCCCTAAGGAGCGGGGCCGCGCGCGCCGGGACAACACAGACGGGGAACGGGTCAGGTACGGGAGCCGAGATGCGCATCGCGAGCGGGCTCGTCCCGCATCGCGAATCGCATCCCGGCTGGGAGTAATATCGCAGCGCACCCATCAGCAGGTCTGACCGGGGCGCTGCGAATGAGAGAACGCTGCGAGCGCTCCGGGGAGGAGCGGGGACCCGGAGCGCTTGGCGTAACATATTTATTACTGCATAACTTCCAAACGGCTGGAGATATTTCGATAATACTTGGTCACATGTTACTGATATGTCCACTTAAAATATAGGATAGTTAATTTAACCCTTAACTACCCCCATTTGTGAGGGTTGGGGGTTTTGTTTAAAGTCCCATGCAAATCAATGGGAAATGTATGTTCCCCCATAACTTCTGTACGGCTGGAGATATTTCAATACCTGGTCACATATTACAGGTCGGAATATGAGGATGGGATGAGAGGTCAAGATAGGAGGTCAAGATAGGAGGACGGGATGGTCGGGATAGGAGGTCGAGTTAGGAGGTCGGGATATGAGGACGGGATAGGAGGTCGGGATAGGAGGACCGGGATAGGAGGACCGGGATAGGAGGACCGGGATAGGAGGACGCAATAGGAGGACGGTATAGGAAGTTGAGATAGGAGGACAGGATAGGAGGTCGAGATAGGAGGACGGGATAGGAGGTCGAGATAGGAGGACTGGATAGGAGGTCGAGATAGGAGGACGGGATAGGAGGTTGTGATATGAGGATGGGACAGGAGGACAGGAAAGGAGGACGGGAAAGGAGGTCGAGATTGGAGGTCGAGATAGGAGGTCGGGGAAAGGAGGTGGAGATAGGAGGACGGGATAGGAGGACGGAATAGGAGGTCGGGATATGATGTCAGGATAGGAGGTCGGGATAGGAGGTCGGGATATGAAATCAAAAGCTTCCTCCTTTGTTTATTTTTCTCCCCAACAAGGATTAGGAAGGAAAAACCGGGCAACGCCGGGTACTCAGCTAGTACAATATAAAATACTACAAGTATTTAAAGGGGTCCTCCGCTTTTTTTTTTTAAATCAACTGGTGCCAGAAAGTTAAATAGATTTGTAAATTACTTCTATTAAAAAATCTTTACCCTTCCAGTACTTTTTAGCAGCTGTATGCTACAGAGGAAATTCTTTTCTTTTTTAATTTCTTTTTTGTCTTGCCAACAGTGCTCTCTGCTGACACCTGATGCCCATATGAGGAACTGTCCAGAGCAGGAGAAAATCCCCATAGCAAACCTATGCTGCTCTGGACAGTTCCTGACACGGACAGAGGTGTCAGCAGAGAGCACTGTGGACAAGACAAAAAAGAAATTCAAATATAAAAGAATTTCCCCTGTAGCATATAGCTGCTAAAAAGTACTGGAAGGGTAAAGATTTTTTTTTATAGAAGTCATTCACAGGTGCTATTTAACTTTATGGCACCAATTCATAAAAAAAAAAACGTTTTCCACAGGAGTACCCCTTTAAGAACTGCACAAAGAGAGTGGTAGAAAAAAATTCCTTCTCTCAATAGTTCCCAGTTATATCTGGTGTACCAAAGGTTCAGTATTGGTTCTGCTTATATTTAACTTATTTTTTGTTCATATAGAGGATGAAATTAACAGCTCTGTTTCTATCTTTTAAAGGGGTACTCCCCTGGCCAGCATTCTGAACATTTAGTTCTGAATGCTGTGCGCTCGCTGTGGGGGTCTGCCATGCCCCCTCGTGATGTCACCCCCAGGTCGACCACCTCAGTGCGTACAAAGTGTTTGGAACTAAATGTTCCAAATGCTGGCCAGGGGAATACCCCTTTAAAAGGACACTAAGCTTTTAAACACAGTACAGTCTATGAAAGATGTTCCTAAGTTACAAGCTGACTTGGGCACAATGAGCATTTAAAATAAGGTGGATAAATACACTGTTTAAAAAAAATAAAGGGAACACTTAAACAACACAATGTAAGTCCAAGTCAATCACACTTCTGTGAAATCACACTGTCCACTCAGGAAGCAACACTGATTGACAATCAATTTCACATGCTGTGGTGCAAATGCAACAGACAACAGGTGGAAATTATAGGCAATTAGCAAGACACCCCCAAAAAAGGAGTGGTTCTGCAGGTGGTGACCACAGACCACTTGTCAGTTCTTATGCTTCTTGGCTGATGATTTGGTCACTTTTGAATGCTGCCGGTAATTTTAACTTTAGTGGTAGCATGAGACGGAGTCTATAACCCACACAAGTGGCTCCGGTTAGTGCAGCTCATCCAGGATGGTACATCTATGCGAGCTGTGGGCAGGACGTTTGGCATTTGCTAGAGAACACCAAGATTGGCAAATTCACCACTAGCGTCCTGTGCTCTTCACAGATAAAAGCAGGTTCACACTGAGCACATATGACAGACGTGACAGAGTCTGGAGATGCCGTGGAGAACGTTCTGCTGCCTGCAACATCCTCCAGCATGACTGGTTTGGCAGTGGGTCAGTAACGTTGTGGGGTGGCATTTCTTTGGGGGGGGGGGCACACAGCCCTCCATGTGCTTGCCAGAGGTAGCCTGACTGCCATTAGGTACTGAGTTGAGAACCTTAGACCTCTTGTGAGACCATATGCTGGTTCGGTTGGCCCTGGGTTCCTCCTAATGCAAGACAAGATCTCATGTGGCTGGAGTGTGTAAGCACTTCCTGCAAGAGGAAGGCATTGATGCTATGGACTTGCCCGCCAGTTCCCCAGATCTGAGTTCAATTGAGCACATCTGGGACATCATGTCTCGCTCCATCCACCAATGCCACGTTGCACCACAGACTGTCCAGCAGTTGGCGGATGCTTTAGTCCAGGTCTGGTAGGACATCCCTCAGGAGACCATCCGCCATCTCATCAGGAGAATGCCCAGGCATTGTAGGGAGGTCATATGGGCTCGTGGAGGCCACACACACTACTGAGCCTCATTTTGACTTGTTTTAAGGACATTACATCAAAGTTGGATTGGCCTGTAGTGTGGTTTTCCACTTTGATTTTGAGTGTGACTCCATATCCAGACCTCCGTGGGTTGATAAATTTGATTTCCATTGATCATTTTTGTGTGGTTTTGTTGTCAGCATATTCAACTATGTAAAGATGAAAGTATATAATATGATTAGTTCATTCATTCAGATCTAGGATGTGTTATCTTAGTCTCCCTTTAATTTTTTTGAACAGTGTATGTCCTAAGGGGAGAGAAACTAGGAGAGTCACTAGGTGCGCAGAGAGGATCTAGGTGTGTAGTACTTGTAGATCATAGACTACAGAACAGTGTTCAATGTCAACCAGCTGTTTCTAAGGCCAGCAGGATATTGTCAAGTATCAAAAGAGGCATGGACTCCTGGGACAGGGACATAGTAGTAACACTTCACATTGCATTGGAATTCATCTGGAATATGCTGTTAACCACTTAAAGGGGTACTCCACCCCTAGACATCTTATCCCCTATCCAAAGAATAGGGGATAAGATGTCAGATCGCCACGGTGCCGCTGCTGGGGACCCCCGGGATCCCCGCTGCGGCACTGCGCTATCATTACAGCACAGAGCACGTAATGACGCGCAATACAGGGGCCGGAGCATCATTACATCACGGCTCCGCCCCTCGTGACATCACGGCCCGCCCCTTTCAATACAAGTCTATGGGAGGGGGCGCGGCGGTTGTCACGCCCCCTGCCATAGACTTGCATTAAGGGAACGGGCCGTGATGTCACAAGGGGTGGAGCCATGATGTCACACGGCTCCGTCCCCTGTATCGCCCGTCATTACGCACAGAGCGAATTCGCAGTGCCGCAGCGGGATCCCGGGGCTCCCCAGCAGCGGCACCGCGGCGATCTGACATTGTTACGCCGAGCGCTCCGGGTCCCCGCTCCTCCCCGGAGCGCTCACAGCGTTCTCTTATTCACAGTGCCCCGGTCAGACCTGCCAACCGGGTGCGCTGCGATAATGTTTCCAGCCGGGATGCGATTCGCGATGCGGGACGCGCCCCCTCGCGATGCGCATCTCGATTCCCTTACCAGACCCGTTCCCCGTCTGTGCTGTCCCGGCGCGCGCGGCCCCGCTCCTTAGGGCGCGCGCGCGCCGGATCTTTGCGATTTAAAGGGCCGGTGCGCCACTGATTGGCGCATCAGGTTTTCATCAGTACCTTCACCTGTGCACTTCCCTACTTATACCTCACTTCCCCTGCACTCCCTCGCCGGATCTTGTTGCCATTGTGCCAGTGAAAGCATTTCCTTGTGTGTTCCTAGCCTGTGTTCCAGACCTCCTGCTGTTGCCCCTGACTACGATCCTTGCTGCCTGCTCTGACCTTCTGCTACGTCCGACCTTGCTCTTGTCTACTCCCTTGTACCGCGCTTATCTCAGCAGTCATCGTGACAGTAGATCCGGCCATGGATCCCGCTGAGGTCCCGCTGCCAGTTGTCGCCGACCTCACCACGGTGGTCGCCCAGCAGTCACAACAGATAGCGCAACAAGGCCACCAGCTGTCTCAACTGACCGTGATGCTACAGCAGCTACTACCACAGCTTCAACAATCCTCTCCTCCGCCAGCTCCTGCACCTCTTCCGCAGTGAGTGGCCGCATCCAGCCTCCGATTATCTTTGCCGGATAAATTTGATGGGGACTCTAAATTTTTCCGTGGTTTTCTTTCGCAATGTTCCCTGCATTTGGAGATGATGTCGGACCAGTTTCCAACTGAAAGGTCAAAGGTGGCTTTCGTAGTCAGCCTTCTGTCTGGGAAAGACCTGTCATGGGGCACACCGCTCTGGGACCGCAATGATCCTGTCACTGCCTCTGTACACTCTTTCTTCACGGAGATTTGGAATGTCTTTGAGGAACCTGCCCGAGCCTCTTCTGCCGAGACTGCCCTGCTGAACCTGGTCCAGGGTAATTCTTCTGTTGGCGAGTACGCCATCCAATTCCGTACTCTCGCCTCCGAATTGTCCTGGAATAACGAGGCCCTCTGCGCGACCTTTAAAAAAGGCCTATCCAGTAACATTAAAGATGTGCTGGCCGCACGAGAAATCCCTGCTAACCTGCATGAACTTATTCATCTTGCCACCCGCATTGACATGCGTTTTTCCGAAAGGCGTCAGGAGCTCCGCCAGGATATGGACTTTGTTCGTGCGAGGCGGTTTCTCTCCCCGGCTCCTCTCTCCTCTTGTCCACTGCAATCCGTTCCTGTGCCTTCCGCCGTGGAGGCTATGCAAGTTGACCGGTCTCGCTTGACACCTCAAGAGAGGACACGACGCCGCATGGAGAACCTTTGCCTGTACTGTGCCAGTACCGAACATTTCTTGAAGGATTTTCCTATCCGACCTCCACGCCAGGAAAGACGCACGCTGACTCCGCACAAAGGTGAGACAGCTCTTGATGTGAACTCTGCTTCTCCACGTCTTACTGTGCCTGCGCGGATTTCTTCTTCTACCTTCTCCTTCTCAGCTATGGCCTTCTTGGATTCCGGATCTGCAGGAAATTTTATTTTGGCCTCTTTCATGAACAGGTTCAACATCCCGGTGACCAGTCTCGCCAGACCCCTCTACATCGACTCTGTTAATAATGAAAGATTGGACTGTACTGTGCGTTACCGCACGGAACCCCTCTTAATGTGCATCGGACCCCATCACGAAAAAATTGAATTTCTGGTCCTCTCTAACTGCACTTCAGAAATTCTTCTTGGATTACCGTGGCTTCAATGCCATTCCCCAACCCTTGATTGGACCACCGGGGAAATCAAGAACTGGGGTACTTCTTGCCACAAGGACTGTCTTAAGCCTGCTCCCTGTACTGTCAGTCAAGACTCTGTGGTTCCTCCGTTATCTGGTCTCCCCAAGGCCTATCTGGATTATGCTGATATTTTTTGCAAAAACAAGCAGAGACTTTGCCTCCTCACAGGCCTTATGACTGTCCTATTGACCTCCTCCCTGGTACTACTCCACCCCGGGGCAGAATCTATCCTCTGTCTGCTTCGGAAACTCAAGCCATGTCGGAGTACATCCAAGAGAATTTAAAAAAGGGGTTTATCCGCAAGTCCTCCTCCCCTGCCGGAGCTGGATTTTTTTTTGTTTCCAAAAAAGACGGCTCCCTACGCCGTTGCATTGATTACCGCGGACTTAATAAAATCACTGTAAAAAAATGCTATCCCCTACCTCTTATCTCAGAACTCTTTGACCGCCTACGAGGCGCCCACATCTTTACCAAGCTGGACTTAAGAGGTGCTTATAATCTCATCCGCATCAGGGAGGGGGACGAGTGGAAGACAGCATTTAACACCAGAGATGGACACTTTGAATATCTGGTTATGCCCTTTGGCCTTTGCAGCGCCCCTGCCGTCTTCCAAGACTTTGTAAATGAAATTTTTCGTGATCTTCTATATACCTGTGTTGTGGTTTACCTAGACGATATTCTGATTTTTTCTGCTAACCTAGAAGAACACCAACAGCATGTCCGCATGGTTCTTCAGAGACTTCGGAACAATCAATTATATGCCAAAATGGAAAAATGTCTCTTTGAATGTCAGTCTCTTCCCTTCCTAGGATACTTAGTCTCTGGCCAGGGACTACAAATGGACCCAGATAAACTATCTGCCGTATTGGATTGGCCACGCCCCTCCGGACTCCGTGCTATCCAATGTTTTTTGGGGTTCGCCAATTATTACAGACAATTTATCCCACACTTCTCTACTATTGTGGCTCCTATCATGGCCCTAACCAAGAAAAACGCCAACCCTTAGTCCTGGCCTCCTCAAGCGGAAGACACATTCAAACATCTCAAGAATGCCTTTTCTTCTGCTCCCGTACTCTCCAGACCTGACCCATCCAAACCTTTCTCATTGGAGGTAGACGCCTCCTCGGTGGGAGCTGGAGCAGTTCTCCTACAAAAAAATTCTTCAGGGCATGCTGATACTTGTGGTTTTTTTTCTAGGACCTTCTCTCCGGCGGAGAAAAACTACTCCATTGGTGATTGAGAACTACTGGCCATAAAATTGTCGCTTGAGGAATGGAGGCACCTGCTGGAGGGATCCAAATATCCTGTTATTATATACACTGACCACAAGAATCTCTCTTATCTTCAGTCTGCCCAACGGCTGAACCCTCACCAGGCTAGGTGGTCGTTGTTCATTGCCCGTTTTAACTTTGAAATTCATTTTCGCCCTGCTGACAAGAACATTAGGGCTGATGCCCTCTCTCGTTCATCAGATGCCTCTGAAGTGGAAGCTTCCCCGCAACACATTATTCCTCCGGACTGTCTGATCTCCACTTCTCCAGCTTCCATCAGACAAACTCCTCCAGGGAAGACCTTCGTCTCTCCACGCCAGCGCCTCAGGATTCTCAAGTGGGGTCACTCCTCTCACCTCGCAGGCCATGCTGGCATCGAAAAATCCATCCAACTCATCTCTCGATTTTATTGGTGGCCTACCCTGGAAACTGATGTTGTTGATTTCGTGCGGGCTTGTACAGTCTGTGCCCGGGACAAGACCCCTCGCCAGAAGCCTGCTGGTCTCCTCCATCCTCTGCCTGTTCCTGAACGACCTTGGTCTCAGATTGGTATGGACTTTATTACTGACTTACCTTTATCCCATGGCAACACAGTTGTTTGGGTGGTCGTTGATCGATTTTCCAAGATGGCACATTTTATCCCTCTTCCAGGTCTTCCTTCAGCGCCTCAGTTGGCGAAGCAATTTTTTATACACATTTTTCGCCTTCACGGGCTGCCCACGCATATCGTCTCGGATAGAGGCGTTCAATTTGTGTCTAAATTCTGGAGGGCCCTCTATAATCAGCTCAAAATCAAATTAAACTTCTCATCTTCTTATCATCCCCAATCCAATGGACAAGTAGAAAGAATTAATCAGGTTCTGGGTGACTATTTGCGACATTTTGTTTCCTCCCGCCAGGATGACTGGGCAGATCTTCTACCATGGGCCGAATTTTCGTACAATTTCAGAGTCTCCGAATCCTCTGCTAAATCCCCATTCTTCGTGGTGTACGGCCGTCACCCTTTTTCCCCCCCTCCCCACTCCCATGCCCTCTGGTTTGCCCGCTGTTGATGAAGTGACTCGAGACCTCTCCACCATATGGAAAGAGACTCAAAATTCTCTTTTGCAGGCTTCATCACGGATGAAAAAATATGCCGATAAGAAAAGAAGAATTCCCCCCATTTTTTCTCCCGGAGACAAGGTATGGCTCTCAGCCAAGTATGTCCGCTTTCGTGTCCCCAGTTATAAACTGGGACCACGTTATCTTGGTCCTTTCAAAGTCAAGTGCCAGATCAACCCTGTCTCTTACAAACTCCTTCTTCCTCTTTCTCTCCGTATTCCCAATGCTTTCCATGTCTCTCTCCTAAACCACTCATCCTTAACCGCTTCTCTCCCAAAGTTGTTTCTCCCACTCCAGTTTCCGGGTCCTCTGACGTTTTTTCGGTGAAGGAAATTCTTGCATCCAAGACGGTCAGAGGTAAAAAATTCTCTTTGGTTGACTGGGAGAATTGCGGCCCAGAGGAGAGATCATGGGAACCTGAGGACAACATCCTGGACAAGAGTCTTATCCTCAGGTTCTCAGGTTCCAAGAAGAGCGGGAGACCCAAGGGGGGGGGGGGTACTGTTACGCCGAGCGCTCCGGGTCCCCGCTCCTCCCCGGAGCGCTCACAGCGTTCTCTTATTCACAGCACCCCGGTCAGACCTGCCGACCGGGTGCGCTGCGATAATGTTTCCAGCCGGGATGCGATTCGCGATGCGGGACGCGCCCACTCGCGATGCGCATCTCGATTCCCTTACCAGACCCGTTTCCCATCTGTGCTGTCCCGGTGCGCGCGGCCCCGCTCCTTAGGGCGCGCGTGCGCCGGGTCTTTGCGATTTAAAGGGCCGGTGCGCCACTGATTGGCGCATCAGGTTTTCATCAGTACCTTCACCTGTGCACTTCCCTACTTATACCTCACTTCCCCTGCACTCCCTCGCCGGATCTTGTTGCCATTGTGCTAGTGAAAGCGTTTCCTTGTGTGTTCCTAGCCTGTGTTCCAGACCTCCTGCTGTTGCCCCTGACTACGATCCTTGCTGCCTGCCCTGACCTTCTGCTACGTCCGACCTTGCTCTTGTCTACTCCCTTGTACCGCGCTTATCTCAGCAGTCAGAGAGGTTGAGCCGTTGCCGGTGGATACGACCTGGTTGCTACCGCCGCTGCAAGACCATCCCGCTTTGCGGCGGGCTCTGGTGAATACCAGTAGCAACTTAGAACCGGTCCACCGACACGGTCCACGCCAATCCCTCTCTGGCACAGAGGATCCACCTCCAGCCAAGCCGAATCGTGACAGACATCTTATCCCCTATCCTTTGGATAGGGGATAAGATGTCTAGGGGCGGAGTACCCCTTTAAGGACGCAGGTTTTTTTTGTTTTTTTCGTCCTTACCTTTTAAAATTCATAACCCTTTCAATTTTCCACCTAAAAATCCATATTATGGCTTATTTTTTGCGTCACCAATTCTACTTTGCAGTGACATTAGTCATTTTACCCAAAAATCCATGGTGAAACGGAAAAAAAAAATAATTGTGCGACAAAATCAAAGAAAAAACGCCATTTTGTAATTTTTGGGGGCTTCCGTTTCTATGCAGTGCATATTTCGGTAAAAATGACACCTTATCATTATTCTGTAGTTCCATACGGTTAAAATGATACCCTACTTATATTGGTTTAATTTTGTCATACTTCTGGAAAAAATCATAACTACATGCAGGAAAATGTATACGTTTAAAAATGTCCTATTCTGACCCCTATAACTTTTTTATTTTTCCACGTACAGGGCGGTATGAGGACTCATTTTTTTGCGCCATGATCTGAAGTTTTTATCTGTACCATTTTTGTTTTGATCAGACTTTTTGATCACTTTTTATTTATTTTTTAATGGTATAAAAAGTGACCAAAAATACTTTTTTTTGGACTTTGGAATCTTTTTATGTGTACGCCATTGACTGTGCGATATAACCCCTTAAGGATCAGAGCGTTTTTTGCACATCTGACCACTGTCACTTTAAACATTAATAACTCTGGAATGCTTTTAGTTAGCATTCTGATTCCGAGATAGTTTTTTCGTGCCATATTCTACTTTAACATAGTGGTAAATTTTTTTGGTAACTTGCATCCTTTCTTGGTGAAAATTCCCCAAATTTGATGAAAAATTTGAAAATTTTGCATTTTTCTAACTTTGAAGCTTTTTGCTTGTAAGGAAAATGGGTATTCCAAATAAAAAAATTTTTGATTCACATATACAATATGTCTACTTTATGTTTGCATCATAAAATTGATGAGTTTTTGCTTTTGGAAGACACCAGAGGGCTTCAAAGTTCAGCATCAATTTTCCAATTTTTCACAAAATTTTCAAACTCAATATTTTTCAGGGACTAGTTCAGTTTTAAAGTGGATTTGAAGGGTCTTCATATTAAAAATACCCCATAAATGACCCCATTATAAAAACTACACCCCCCAAAGTATTCAAAATGACATTCAGTCAGTGTTTTAACCCTTTAGGTGTTTCACAGGAATAGCAGCAAAGTGAAGGAGAAAATTAAAAATCTTCATTTTTTACACTCACATGTTCTTGTAGACCCAATTTTTTAATTTTTGCAAGTAGTAAAAGGAGAAAATGTTTACTTGTATTTGTAGCCCAATTTCTCTCAAGTAAGCACATACCTCATATGTCTATATAAAGTGTTCGGCGGGCGCAGTAGAGGGCTCAGAAGGGAAGGAGCGACAAGGGGATTTTGGAGAGAACATTTTTCTGAAATGGTTTTTGGGGGGCATGTTGCATTTAGGAAGCCCCTATGGTGCCAGAACAGCAAAATTAAAAAAACAAAACACATGGCATACCATTTTGGAAACTAGACCCCTCGGGGAATGTGACATGGGATAAAGTGAGACTTAATACCCCACAGGTGTTTCATGACTTTGGCAAATGTAAAAAAAAAAAAAAAAAATTTGACCTAAAATGCTTATTTTCCCAAAAATTTACATTTTTAAAAAGGGTAATAGCAGAAAATACCCCCCAAAATTTGAAGCCAAATTTATCCCGATTCAGAAAACACCCCATATGGGGGTGAAAAGTGCTCTGCTGGCACACTACAGGTCTCAGAAGAGGAGTAGTCACATTTGGCTTTTTGGAAGCAAATTTTGCTCTTGGGGCATGCTGCATTTAGGAAGCCCCTATGGTGCCAGGACAGCAAAAAAAAACAAAAAAAAACACATGGCATACTATTTTGGAAACTAGACCCTTCGGGGAACGTAACAAGGGGTTAAGTGAACCTTAATACCCCACAGGTGTTTAGCGACTTTTGCATATGTAAAAAAAAAAGTTGTTTTTTTTACCTAAAATGCTTGTTTTCCCAAAAATTTTACATTTTTAAAAAGGGTAAAAGCAGAAAATACCCCCCAAAATGTGAAGCCCATTTTCTCCCGAGTACGGCGATACCACATATGTGACCCTAAACTTTTGCCTTGAAATACGACAGGGCTCCAAAGTGAGAGCGCCATGCCCATTTGAGGCCTAAATTAGGGACTTGCATAGGGGTGGACATAGGGGTATTCTACGCCAGTGATTCCCAAACAGGGTGCCTCCAGCTGTTGTAAAACAGTGGAGTACCAGACGTTTTTCATTTTTCTTGGGGAGGGGGGGGGGGGCTGTGTAGTGGTATGTGTATATGTAGTGTTTTTTTTACTTTTTATTTTATTTTGTGTTAGTGTAGTGTAGTGTTTTTAGGGTACAGTCGCACGGGCAGGGGTTCACAGTAGTTTCTCACTGGCAGTTTGAGTTGCGGCAGAAAATTTGCCGCAGCTCAAACTTGCAGCCGGATACTTACTGTAAACCTCCGCCCATGTGAGTGTACCCTGTAGGGGAACATCCAGCTGTTGCAAAACTACAACTCCCAGCATGCGCTGACAGACTGTACATGCTGAGAGTTTTAGTTTTGCAACAGCTGTAGGCACACTGGTTATGCATCACTGAGTTTGTGACCTAACTCAGTGTTTCACAACCAGTGTGCCTCCAGCTGTTGCAAAACTACAACTCCCAGCATGTACGGTGCATGCTGGGAGTTGTAGTTTGCAACAGCTGGAGGCACACCGGTCGTTAAACACTGAGTTAGGTAAAAAAAACTGAGTTTCACAACCAGTGTGCCTTCAGCTGTTGCAAAACTACAACTCTCAGCAATCACCGACAGCCAACGGGCATGCTGGGAGTTGTAGTTATGCAACCAGCAGATGCACCACTACAACATCCAGCATGCACTTTAGCTGTTTGTGCAAGCTGGGAGTTGTAGTTATACAACAGCTGAAGGTACACTTTTCCATAGAAAAAATGTGCCTCCAGCTGTTGCAAAACTATAAGTCCCAGCATGCCCATAAGGGAATGCTGGGAGTTGTGGTGGTCTGCCTCCTGCTGTTGCATAATTACAGCTCCCAGCATGGTCTTTTTGCATGCTGGGAGCTTTTGCTTAGCAACAGCAGGAGGCTGTCAATCACCTCCAACTGCTGCTCCCCAGGTCGGTCCCTCGCCGCCGCCGCTCCTGGGGCCCCGATCCCAACAGGGACGCCGGGGATCGGGGTACCCAACTCCCGGGGTCTTCTTCCCGCACCCGCTCACGTCCTCCGGAAGAGGGGCGGAGCGGGTTGCGGGAGTGACACCCGCAGCAGGTGCCCTGATTAGTCGGCCGGTAAACCGGCCGACGAATCAGGGCGATCGTGAGGCGGCACCAGTGCCACCTCACCCCTGCGGGCTATGGCTCTTCGGGGCCGTCAGAGACGGGCCCGAACAGCCTGTAATTCCGGGTCACCGGGTCACTGGAGACCCGATTGACCCGGAATCTGCCGCAGATTGCTGGGCTGAATTGCCCAGCGATCTGCGGCCATCGCCGACATTGGGGGACATAATGGCCATACGCCCTGTGTCCTGAAAAGGTTAATTAATTATATATTTTTATATTTCGGACATTTACGCACGCGGCCATACCACATATGTTTATTTTTATTGTTTTATTTTTTTTTATGAGAAAAGGGGGGTGATTCAAACTTTTATTAGGGAAGGGGTTAAATGATCTTTATTAACACTTTTTTAAACTATTTTTTTGCAATGTTATAGCTCCCATAGGGGCCTATAACATTACATACACTGATCTTTTACACAGATCACTGGAATGTATTAACATGCCTGTAATCAGTGTTATCGGTGCTTGACTGCTCCTGCCTGGATCTCGTTGATGGCCGCCGGGACCGCAGCGATATGCCGTGGGGTCACCACGTGACCCCGCGGCATATCGCGGGAGCCAGCGCAGGACGTAAATATACGTCCTTCGTCGTTAAAGGGGTACTCCGGTGGAAAACTTTTTTTTTTCTTTTTTTTTTCAATCAACTGGTGCCAGAACATTACAGATTTGTAAATGAACATTAACAGATTTGTAAATGACTTCTATAAAAAATTCTTAATCCTTCCAGTGCTTATCAGAGGCTGTATGCTACAGATGGGGACCCCCGGGATCTACCATGCAGCACCCACTAGAGATGAGCGAACTTACAATAAATTTGATTCGTCACGAACTTCTTGGCTCGGCAGTTGATGACTTATCCTGCATAAATTAGTTCAGCTTTCAGGTGCTCCGGTGGGCTGGAAAAGGTGGATACAGTCCTAGGAAAGAGTCTCCTAGGACTGTATCCACCTTTTCCAGCCCACGGGAGCACCTGAAAGCTGAACTAATTTATGCAGGATAAGTCATCAACTGCCGAGCCGAGAAGTTTGTGACGAATCAAATTTACTGTAAGTGCGCTCATCTCTAGCACAAACCTTTAGCGGCTTCCGGAACAGCTGGAGGTCCTCAGGCTGAGTCCATCTCGACCATGAGGACGGAGCATAGTGATGTCACGGCTCCGCCCCCGTGCGACATCACGCTCCGCCCCTTAATGCAAGTCTATTGGAGGGGCGTGACAGCTGTCACGCCCCCTCCCATAGGCTTGCATTGAGGGGGCGGAGCCTGATGTCACACAGGAGCGGAGCCGTGATGTCACTATACTCCGTCCCCGTGATCGCCAGTAATCAGACCCAGAGCGAACAAGGCGGGGAAGTTCACGGGGGTCCCCAGTGGCGGGACCCCCGCGATCAGGCATCTTATCCCCTAACCTTTGGATAGGGGATAAGATGTCTTATCGCCGGAGTACCCCTTTAAGTGAACATACTGTATAAAATGATTGCTTTGAATATTGAGTTAGAATGGAAGATTTAGATAAGCAGTAGCCTGGTTTAACCTTGGTTCAATCAGAATGACCCGCAGCTAAAATGCTCACAATTTTCCTTCCTCTGACGTTTATTGCATAATAAAATTCAAAAGACCCATTTGCATACACTGAAGAAGTGAAGAGATAATTAATAAAATGGTTCTATAGTTTATATGGTCACATAGTTACAACGTATAAAAAATAAACAAAAAAAAGTATTTGTTTATCAAGTTCCTCCAGGGTAGTGTGAGGTAAATATGAATCTTAAAGGGGTACTCCGCTGGAAAACATTTTAGTTTTTTAACCCCTTAATGACCACGGACGTAGATTTAGTGCGCTTCGTATCTACGGCTCCCGGACATCAGCCCGATCGGCGATTTCCAGAATTAACTCTTTAGATGTTGCCATCAACGTTGATCTCGGCATCTAAAATGGGAGAATACACTGCCGGTTAGCTCAGTGGAGCTTTTCGGGACCACTGCGGTGAAATCTCGATATCCCAGACAGCTGAGAGGACAGCAGGAGGTGTATTACCTTCTTCCAGGCTGTCTGATCGGTGTTTGATTGCTCCAAGCCAGAAATCCAGGCTTGAGCAATCAAGCGCAGAAAACACTGATCAATGCATTCCTATGGCAATGCATTGAACAGGGCCTGCAATCAGTATATGCAATGTTACAGCCCCTAGAGGGGGCTATAACACTGCATAAAAAAAGTTTAAAAAAATGTGATTTAATCATTTTAATTTTATGGACCTACAGAATAAAGATAAGGTGTCATTTTTACCGAAAAATTTACTGCATAGAAACGGAAGCCCTCAAAAGTTACAAAATTTAAATTTCCTTTAGGGGTTAAATCAACTGATGCCAGAAAGTTAAACAGATTTGTAAATTACGTCTATTTAAAAAATCTTAATCCTTACAGTACTTATCAGCTGCTGTATACTACAGAGGAAGTTCTTTTCTTTTTATATTTATTTTCTTTCTGACCACAGTGCTCTCTGCTGACACCTCTGTACAGAGCAGGATAGGTTTGATATGGGGATTTGCTCCTCCTCTTGACAGTTCCTGGAAATGAATGAGTATAATGCTTAGGTAATCACTTCTGACCATTCTTTCTAGCAATACATGGCACCCAGACCTTTTTCCCCATTTTTTGCATTTTCATTTTTTCCTCCTTTTCTCCTTGCCTTAAAATCCACAACTCTTCCAATTTCATAAATTTTCCATCTATAGCGCTTGTTGTTTGCGGGACATATTGTACTTTTTAATGACATCACTCATGTCATCACAAAATGTATGATTTTTGTTTTTAATTGACTTTTTGATCACTTTTATGAATTTTTCTTATAAAGTGACCAAAAATATGCAATTCTGGACTTTGGTATTTTTTTCCACTTATGCCATTGACCGTGCGGTTTAATTAACAATATGTTTTAATAATTCAGACATTTACGCACGTGGCGACACCACATTTGTTTTTAGGTTTTTTTACATTATTTTATTTTTACAATGGGAAAAGGGGGGGGGGGATTTAAACTTTTATTAGGGATAGAAGTTATACACATTTATTACTTTTTTTTTTTCTTTTAGTCCTCATAGGGGACTATATCATGAAATCTTTTGATTCCTAACACTGATTAATGCCGGGCTATTGCACAGCATTGATCTTTGTTATCTGTGCTCTGTTACTCTAACCTGCCAAAGCAGGCTGGAGCCACAGAGAGAAGATCAGACAGCAAGGAGACAGAAAGAGAACCTCCGGTCATCCTGTATGGTAACTGGGACCACGCAATTACCCTGTGGTGGTCCCAATCACCCATGGCAACCAACATTGAGTTGTCGGCTTCAGGTCCCATGATCAACTTTGAATGCAGGTTCTAAAAGGTTAATAGCCTTGCAGGGGGTGATTGCCGCTGCACGCTATTAGCTGCTGCCCCTGCCTGTTGATTCCAGCCGGGGGCAGCGCGGTATGTAGCAGAATGACGTCCCACAATGCTCCCCCCTTCCCACATCTTGGAAAAGTATGAACCTTTCTAATATAACCTTTCTTATATCCTTTGTCGTTTATCCCCTCGTTTAACCCTTTTTTTTTTTGCACTTTAGTTTTTTTTCTCACCTTCTAAAAATTATAACACTTTCAATTTTCCACCTACAGATCCATATGAGGGCTTTTTATTTATTTTTTTGCACCACCAATATTTGTAATGTCCTGATGGGACTTTTTGATAGCTTTTTATAAATTTTTTTAGGGTATACAAAATGACCATAAAATCACATTTATTAACTTTTTTTACACCATTTTTTTGTTCCCATAGGGGACTATTATATGCAATCTTCTGATTACATACACTGTTCTATGATATGCCATAGCATAACATTGATCAGTGTTATTGGAGCTCTGCTGCTCCAGCCTGGATCTCATGGAGGCATGGAGCAGCAAAGCGCTGATGGGACAGAGATGGAGGCAGGTAGGGACCCTCCTACATCCATTCAGCTCTTCGGGACGCCTCGATTTCACCATGGCAGTCCCAAACGGCCCAACTGAGCTGCCAGTAACGGTTTACTTTAGTTTTAGACGCGTCGATCAACTTTGATCGCCGCGTTTAACCCCTTAACGACGCAGGACGGACATTTACGTCCTGCGCCGGCTCCCGCGATATGAAGCGGGATCGCGCCGCGATCCCGCATCATATCGCGTCGGTCCCGGCGCTAATCAACGGCCGGGACCCGCGGCTAATACCACACATCGCCGATCGCGGCGATGTGCGGTATTAACCCTTTAGAAGCGGCGGTCAAAGCTGACCGCCGCTTCTAAAGTGAAAGTGAAAGTGACCCGGCTGCTCAGTCGGGCTGTTCGGGACCGCCGCGGTGAAATCGCGGCGTCCCAAACAGCTGATCGGACACCGGGAGGGCTCTTACCTGGCTCCCCGGTGTCCGATCGACGAATGACTGCTCCGTGCCTGAGATCCAGGCAGGAGCAGTCAAGCGCCGATAATGCTGATCACAGGCGTGTTAATACACGCCAGTGATCAGCATTAGAGATCAGTGTGTGCAGTGTTATAGGTCCCTATGGGACCTATAACACTGCAAAAAAAATGTAAAAAAAAAGTGTTAATAAAGGTCATTTAACCCCTTCCCTAATAAAAGTTTGAATCACCCCCCTTTTCCCATAAAAAAAATAAAACAGTGTAAAAAAAATAAAAAATAAACATATGTGGTATCGCCGCGTGCGTAAATGTCCGAACTATAAAAATATATCATTAATTAAGCCGTACGGTCAATGGCGTACGCGCAAAAAAATTCCAAAGTCCAAAAAAGCGTATTTTGGTCACTTTTTATATCATTAAAAAATGAATAAAAAGTGATCAAAAAGTCCGATCAAAACAAAAATCATACCGATAAAAACTTCAGATCACGGCGCAAAAAATGAGTCCTCATACCACCCCATACGTGGAAAAATAAAAAAGTTATAGGGGTCAGAAGATGACATTTTGAAACGTATAAATTTTCCTGCATGTAGTTATGATTTTTTCCAGAAGTGCGACAAAATCAAACCTATATAAGTAGGGTATCATTTTAACCGTATGGACCTACAGAATAATGATAAGGTGTAATTTTTACCGAAATATGCACTGCGTAGAAACGAAAGCCCCCAAAAGTTACAAAATGGCGTTTTTTTTTCGATTTTGTCGCACAATGATTTTTTTTTCCGTTTCGCTGTGCATTTTTGGGTAAAATGACTAATGTCACTGCAAAGTAGAATTGGCGACGCAAAAAATAAGCCATAATATGGATTTTTAGGTGGAAAATTGAAAGGGTTATGATTTTTAAAAGGTAAGGAGGAAAAAACGAAAGTGCAAAAACGGAAAAACCCTGAGTCCTTAAGGGGTTAAGGGATTAATGCCAGGCATCACTGTGATCAGTGATGTCCGGCATTAGCCACGGGTCCTGGGTCCTATGATGCGTGGTTAGCCGTGACCCCACGTTATAGTATGGGAGCAGGACAAGGGTGTACAGGTATGCCCAGGGTCCTTAAAGGGGTACTCCGCCCCTAGAAATCTTATACCCTATGCAAGGATGGGGATAAGATGTCTGATTGCAGGGGTCCTGCTGCTGGGGACCCCTGCGATCTCTCTCAGAGTATTTAGCTCTCCGGAGCTGATGACAGGGGCCAGTGTTTCATGATGTCATGGTTCCACCCCTCATGATGTCACGCCCCGCCCCCTTAATGCAAGTCTATGGGAGGGGACGTGGCAACAGCCACGCCCCCATCCATAGACTTGCATTAAGGGGGCATGGCATGATGTCATGAGCGGGCGGAGCCATGACATCACGAACCTCCAGTCCCTGTATCAAGAGTCATCAGCCACGGAGCAAACGGAGCTCTGGAGAGCTGATGACTCGGGGGGCTACAGGAGAGATTGCGGCGGTCCCCAGCAGCGGGACCCCTGTGAACCGACATCTTATCCCCTATCCTTGGATAGGGGATAACATGTCTAGGGGTGGAGTACCCCTTTAAGGTGTTAATATAAAATTGCTCTACAGACAAACGTCCAAATAATTGTGCCCAGATATAATGCACAAAAACAGTCTAGAAACTAAAAAACTATGCACTGGCAGCCACGACAATCATGTGCTACCTAGTGGCAGCCAATCTCTTAGGTCAATTATCTCTCGACATGTTTCCACCAACGATTTCGTTGGCTTCCTCAGGAGAGATATTAGAGGTGCTCCCTAAGTTATCAGAAGAGAGCTATATACCACAAGATTGCACGTATGCCCTTGTATCACTTTATGTTGAAGTCTTTACAACATGATCAATTAGTGACCCTCAGAGAATTACACATCTAAAATATGCTTAATAAGGTGCCAAACAGTGTCAAGTATTGCACAAAAGCTATTGCACATTTACTATATTGCACAAGTAAAGGCATATATGTAAGATACCAAGCCATATCAAATATTGCACAAAAACTATTGCACAGGTATATTCAGGTATATTGCACAAACTAAAGCTTAAATATTGCACCATAGAAAGGTTGTAAACAATACCTCACTTATTATTGGACAAAAACCGATCACACTTTATTGCACTTTCCCAAAGGCAGCAAATACAGTTATATATAAATTGTTAATTACCACTAGTTCATAGGTTATATGCAAACAAATGCACTGTGTTTTTCATCTGCATGCAGACTGATACCGTCTGCATGCAGTAGCTGCTAGGTATGCAGTAGGTGCTAGGTACTCACGGCACCCTGGGGACCTGTGGAGCCATATATTTCCTGTCCTGACTGTGGCAGTGGCCTGAAATAGCTATCAGCACACGCTTATGAGCTCCTTCTGAGGTGGCATCTGACATGCCATCTGACCCGCCCGGAGCTCTTGGTGCATTGAAAACGTCACGGCTGCTCCGATGCTTAGTATGATTAAGGCGTACCTGTCATAGTGCAAAAATAAAAAGTGATATGTTACTCAGTACCTAATCCTGATCACGCCGAGCGACGAAAGCCCTCACCGACCACGGGGTGTGCTCTGACAGCATATGTAAACAAAACGCTGTCAGTGGCTCAGCAATGCACTGATATAGTTGTTGGTGCTATCAAATGGTTACTTCCAATGTTTAAATTATTACAAACCCAGCTCTAAAATCAAAAAAGGTACAATAACACATAAAGGCATGAACATGCAATATGCAATGACATACACGCCATAAAATGGAGTTATTAAATAAAATTTAAATTAGGTAAGGGGATGGGACAGGTTACAGCCTTAATGAAAGAATGTATACATAAAGAAATGTTATTTAAAAAATTAAGATATTACCAAAGGTCATGGGAGAGGGTAATGGGGATAATCCCTCTAGCTAACCTGCCTCACCGATTGGGGGATCCCCTGATGGACAAAGATTTAGGGGAGGGGCCTAGATCTACACTGGCCCTAGTAGTACCTACACTCAGGGCCCTAGACCTAGGTGGAGTGGTCGTCCTTACAAGGATGTTCCCACACGGGAACCTAACCCCTATACACCCTATTTTACCCTAGTGTAAGCCGGGTTCCGCCGCTAACTCCTTTAAAGACTACTAAGGCCTTCCTGACTACCTATCGTGGACCTTCTAACTCCCAACTCCCCTGATCATGTCACCCAAAATAAAGCATGTGTAGTTAATATTTTCATTAATCCCACTAGGGGATAGGCTGTCTAATTCAAAGATCCATTTACCTTCCTTCTGTAACAACTGTCTGATCAGGTTTCTTCCTCTTGGGGTCCGACAGATGCTCTCTATCCCCTGAAACTTCAAAACGTTGGGGTTGCCTCCATGGTGTTGAACCACATGCTTCATCAATGACTTATTTCTTAGATTCCGTATGTCACCCACATGTTTCAAGCTCCCTCTCTTTTATTCTCTGATAGTCTTTCCCACATACTGTTTGGGGCAGGGGCAAATGGCCACATATATGACTGCTTTCGTACTGCAATTAATAAAGTTCTTCATGGGATAAATTCTCCCCGTATGCAGATTATCTGTTCTTTGAGTCTTAATCATAAATTCACAGGCTTTACAATGGCCACAACAGTAATTACCTTTAATCTCCTTTTTCCCCATCCCCATGTTGACACTGCTGGGTACACTCTTCAAAGGTGTAAAGTGACTGGCTGTCAATCTATCCTCTAGATTTCTCCCCTGTCTGTGTTATCTGTGGGTAATTGCCTATATAGTCTTTAAGGTCCATATCCATTCTCAATATGTCCCAGTGTATTTGGAAGATCAAGCGTACCAGCAGAGCGGCCTTATCATAAGTTCCTATAATTTTTGCCGTGCATTTATTTTCCCTTTTTATTCTCGGAATAAGCAGTTGATCCCTTGGGGTCTCTATTCTATATGCCTTTCTTAAAATATACTCAGAATATCCCCTATTGCGCAATCTATTTCTCAGATCTTCTGCCCTCTTTTTAAATTCCCCAGTACCCAAACAGTTTCTCCTAAACCAGAGATACTGCCCGTTAGGGATCCTCCTCTTAAGGGGAACTGGTTTGCAGCTCTCCCATCTCAGGAGACTGTTTGTTGCCATTTTCTTACTGTACACTGTGGTCTTTAGATTACCTTCCTTATCTTGGAAATGGGGATGTCCAAAAAGGGCAGTGCTGAGTTACTAATTTCATATAAATCTAGACTATAAAAGCGTGTTTACCTCCAAGACCTTATCGTTCACCATTACAAACCTGGGTTGCTTCCCACCAGCCCAGGAGCAGATTTGCATATGTGGGGGCACAAGGGCTCCCCATCGCAGTGCCCCTGTGCTGGGGGTAGAAGCGACCATTAAAAGCTGGGGGTAGAAGCGACCATTAAAAATGAAATAATTCCTCCAAAATACCAGCTAGTTCTTGCCAATACACAGTTGTGGGGTCAATTACCTCCTATGTATCTGTATCATTTCCACATAGGTACCACTGTCTAGGATCACAATATTATCTCCCGTGTCTGATTTCTTAATAACTAAGTTAACATCACTTTGTAAGCCACTGAGGGCTCACCATTCTGGTTTAGTCAGATTTTTACTTTTGCGGGTTGTAAAGCCGGCAAATCCTTTTCTACAAACTCCAGAAACACCTCAATACATGACGATGCAGTGGTAGATGGGCATCCAGTACTTTTGGGCTTACATTCTGTAAATGGTCCTTCACCACTCTCCCTTTTATTGACATCCAACAAACCAGCCAGATCCCTGACTAGTGGTAAATCATTCACTGTGATGCCCTGCTCCATGCATTCCCTTTGTTCTCTCAATTTGTGGAACTATTTCTGCAATTGAATAGATCAGTATTTCCCAACCTTTTTGGCTTGGGGCATCATTTAGAATTTTTTATTTTTTTTTGCAGGGCACCCTTACTGAATAATTTTGATAGTTCGGAAATTTACGCAGGCAGAAATACCAAATATATTTAATAATTATTGTTTCTTGCTTTTTTGAGTAAAATGGGTAATGGGGGTGATTAAAATTTTTATTGGAAGGGGTTTAAAAAAAAATTCCAAACAATTTTTATTTTTAACTCTCTATGTCCCCATAGGGGACTATCTATCGCAATCATTAGATTGGTAATACGATAATGATGCGAGCGCCGCTCCGGTGCTTTGGTCATTACAGGACTTAATTGTACGTCCTGGTGTGCGAAGTACCAGCACATCAGGACATACATTTATGTCCACTGTTGTTAAGAGGTTAAAGCAAGAAAAAAATGGCTCAAAATAAGCAATGAACAATACCTATACAGCAGGTGAGAAGTACTGAACACATCACCATTTTATTCATTTAATATATTTCCAAAGGTGCTATTGACATGAATTTCATCAGATGTTGGTAACAACCCAAGTAATCCATGTGTATAAAGAAAGCAGAACAAATAAGCTCAGAAATTAGGTTATGTCTTAAAATACTAAACGACACAGGGAAAAGTATTGAAAACATGGAGAAAATGAGGTGCAAAAGGGCATGGAAAGCCAAGACAACAGCTGAAATCTATAAGGAATTAAAAATCAATCCAGCCCCTTGTCAGTGCAAAGTAATATTAGCTAGTTCAGTCACAACTGATGGCCTACAAAAAGGTCTCATTGCCAAGGTGTCACACAAGACCACAAGAGCCAAGGACCACTTGTGGAGAGCTTCAAAAAGACCTGAAATTAGCAGGTACTGTTGTCTCAAAGAGAACATTAAGTAATGCACTCTGCCACCATGTCCTGTATGCACGCTCAACACACAAGACTCCATTGCTGAATGAATAGCATGTTGACGCTTGTTTGAAGTTTTATGCACGACATTTGGAAAATCCAGTGAAATAGTGGGAGAATATAGTGTGATCAGATGAGAGCAAAATTGAACTGTTTGAATGCCATAACACACACATTGGCCCTGATTTACTAAGAATGGAGTGTAGGTTTCTTTTGTGGGTTTTAATTCCCTACAACTTTTTTTTCCACTGTATTTACTAGGGTTTCCCTACATTTTGCTTTTTATTACACATGCTCTGATCTGTCGGGTTTTCCTCAGCTCAAATCCACCACATTTTATGTGGAAACCTTAGTAAATATGTTGTTTTTTGGTGAAAATTTTGGTGGCCACGCATCCTTTTCCCTATGATCACGCCCCTTTTTCGAGTTTTCCGGGTAAAATGCAGAGTTTGTTAGGTTTTTCAATTCTGGTGAAAATTCTGGCAAAAATTCTGGGGCAAACAGAATTTCTGACACAATGCACCAGAATCTGGCGCACAACCCGACAAAACATGTCAGGTTTACAATAGTAAATCAGGGCCCCTGTGTTTGGAGGAGAAATGGGACTGCACATCACCCTAAAAACATCATAGCAACAGTGAGTTTTGAAGATGGGAACATCATGGTGTGGGGCTGCTTTTCAGGAAATGGTGCTGGCAAACGTCACATCATTGAAGAAAAGATGAATGGGGATATTTAGAGAGACAATCTTGACAAAAATCTGCTGCCAAATTCCAGGATGATGAAGATGAAACAAGGATGAACATTTCAGCAAAACAATGATCCCAAACACACAGCCTAGGAAACTCTCAAATGGTTTCTAAGAAAAAACGAATTAAGCTGCTAGAATGGCCCAGGCACTCCCCTGACTTAAATCCCATTGAAAATCTATGAAAAAAGCTAAAGATCTTGATTCTTAGAAGAGGCCAAAGAATTGAAGAGGCCTTTAAGATTTAAAGACTGGGCCAAAAATCACACCAAAACATTGCATATGATTAGTTTCTACTTACAAAATATTAAATAAATGTCAAAAAGCATGTTCAATACTTATTGCCTGTGCCAGTCCAAATTATTACATATAATGTAATTTCTGAGTTTATTTGTTTTGTTATGGATTACTTATGTTGTTACCAAGACTTGGTGAAAATCTCATGTTAATAGCACCTTTGGAAATATATTTAGTGAGAAAAATGGTGACAGTTCAATACTTATTTCACCTGCTGTATATCTGTTGGCTATGTAGATTACAGTGCTCTATATGCAACAACATATAGATGACTTCTTCTCTAGTTGTAGTCATTCACTTTCCCTTTTATTGTCCATCTGGTTGAGGTTCATCATGACAATTTCTTAGAATCTGTAATGCAAACATATAAGCCTCTTCACTTTTCCAGCATTATCCTCCCCTTTTTCCCACAAATGCCTCCAGCCTCCTCCAAATGCCTCCTGCCTCTCCCACACTCATAATGGGGGAGAATTATCAAAACCTGTGCAGAGGAAAAGTTGCCCAGTTGCCCATAGCAACCAAACAGATTTCTTCTTTAATTTTTAAATGAAAAATAAAAAAAAGCAATCTGATTGGTTGCTATGGGTAGCTAGTCAACTTTTTCTGTGCACAGGTTTAGATAAATCTCCCCCAATGTCTCCAGCCTCCCCAAATGCCTTCAGCCTCACACACACACACACACACAATGCCTCCAGCCTCCCATCCCCCCTCTAATGCCTCCCACATACACACAATGTCTTCAGCCTCCCCATTATTGCCTTCAACCCACCGGCAACCATTATTGCCTCCAACCTCACAAACATCCGCCCAGCGCTATTGCCTTTAGCCTCTCCCCGACCCACCACTTTTGCCTCCAGACTCCCACCCACCAATATTTCCTCTATCCTGCCCCCAGACTCCCCAACATTGCCTCCAGCCCCCTCAACAATGCCTTCAGACCCCCTATCAATGCTTCCAGACCCCTCTATCAATGCCTTCAGACCCCTCCAGCAATGCCTCCAGACCTCGTAACAATGCCATCAGACCCCCAGCAATGCCTCCAGACCCCCTAGCAATGCCTCAAGACTGCCCCACCAATGCCCTCAGACCCTCTACAATGCTTTGGGGTCCCATCAAGGTCCCCAGAACCCCCACAATACCTCCAGGCCCCACAGCAATACATCGAAGCCCCCAGGAGTGCCATCAGACCCCAGCAATACCATTAGACACCCCTACAACCCTCCAGACCCCCCCAATTAATAACTCCAGGCCCCCTAACAACACCTCCAGATCCCCCAACAAATGTCATACACCCTCAGCAATGCCTTTAGACCCCCATTAATTCCCCAGCCCCCTCAAAAATGCATATAGACCCCTTACCAATGCCTCTGGACCCCCACCCCTACCCATGCCTCTGGACCCCCACTCCCACAAATCCATCTAGCATCCCAAGTACCTGTCCTTAGAGCACTTGAAGGGTCCACAGAAGGGGCAGCTGCACAGAGGATCCTCTCTGTACAGAGGGGTGGAAGGGTCCTCTCTGCAGTCACGTGGACACTTACTGCTTTGTATCTCTCTCTGCATGTTGGCTCCTTTCTGATGGAAGTGTCTAGTGTTTGAAGCTTCCCTCCAGGAGCGAGATCCTATTTTTTGTTTTATGGCTGCCATCTTGCCCACAGGAGCATGGTGGCACCCCTTGCAGAGCCTCAAGGCACTCAAGGGTGCTGGCGCACCTCGATTGGGAATCACTGGACTAGATTTTGGATTAGTTTACAATTAGGTCACAGCTCAGGTAAAAAAGAATGCTATCAATATGCAGTATATCCAGTTATACCTGAAGACTGCTATTTAGGATTACTGATTAATGTAGATAATATACTGTATAACCTACACTTTCACCTTTAGAAACAACACTGAACATTGCAAATGGTTGAAATCCTGCATACAGACATATATACTATTTTCTTACTGTACACTGTGGTCTCTAGATTACCTTCCTTATCTTGGAAATGGGGATGTCCAAAAAGGGCAGTTCTGAGTTATTCATTTCATTATGGTTTAGTGACTCAACAAAGGATTTAAAATGTTGCGAGCCTGCCCATAAAATCAACGCATCAACAATAAATCTAGACCATAAAAGCGTGTTTACCTCCAAGACCTTACCGTTCACCATTAAAAACCTGGGTCATTTCCCTCCAGCCCAGGAGCAGATTTGCATACGTGGGGGCACAAGGGCTCCCCATCGCGGTGCCCCTGTGCTGGGGGTAGAAGCGACCATTAAAATGGAAATAATTCCTGGTTAAGATGAACTCCAAAATGCGTAAGATAAAGCCACTGTGGTTCCTATATTACACACCCCTTGAGGCCAGGTAATATTCCATCGCTTTCAAACCTTGTGTATGTGGTATGCATGAGTAAAGCAGCTCGACATCAATACACCCCAGTAGGGTCCCTGAGTCCAATGAAATCCCCTTCAGTTTCTGGAGGAAATCCATGGTATCTCTGATATGTGAGGGAAGTGAGAGAACAAAACTCCTGAGTACCAAGGTTATGTGATAGGCCACCAATTCCTGAAACTATCAGCCTTCCCTTTAATGGAGTAAGGCCATTGGGGACCTTTCACGTAAAATTCTGGTGTAATAGGTGCTCTTGGTAGTAAAAAATCATATTCATCAGTGCTCAGGATCCTCTGATCTCTCGTCTCCTCCAATATACCAGCTAGTTCTTGCCAATACACAGTCGTGGGGTCATTTCGTGGGGTCATTTACCTCATATGTATCTGTATTATCAGGAAGTCTCATACACATTTCCACATAGGTACCTCTGTCCTGTATCACAATATTACCTCCCTTGTCTGATTTCTTAATAACTAAGTTAGCATAATTTTGCAATTCAATGAGGGCCCGCCATTCTGGTTTAGTCAGATTTTTACTTATACTGTACTCTGATGGAGGTGGCTGTAAATTATTTTCTACGAGCTCCAGAAACACCTCAATACATGACAATGCAGTGGTAGGTGGGCATCTAGTACTTTTGGGATTACATTCTGTAAATGGTCCTTCAACACTCTCTCTTTTATTAACATCCAACAAACCAGCCAGATCCCTGACTAGTGGTAAATCATTCACTGAGATGCCCTGCTTCTCGCATTCCCTTTGTTCTCTCAATTTGTGGAACTATTTCTGCAATTGAATAGATCAGTATTTCCCAACCTTTTTGATTAGGGGCATCGCTCCTAATTTTTTTTTCAGCAGGGCACCCTTATCGGATAATATTTTTTAACCTCTTAAGGACCAAGCCCATTTTATTTTTGAGTTTTTGCTTTTTTCCTCCTCGCCTTCTAAACCCCATAACTCTTTTATATTTCCATCCACAGACACATATGTTTTTTGTGCGGCCAATGGTTGTCTTTATTCTGTGGGTCAATACAATTAAAATGATACCCATGTTTAACTACTTTTCAATTATTGCTCTGCTTTTAAAAAATCTCAAACGTTTTTTTTTTTTTTTTTACAAAATAAGTATGTTTAAAATCTCCCCATTTTAACCACTTTTAAATTTTCAATTTTTCCGTATTAAGGTCTGGATGAGCGCTCATTTTCTCTATCGGCTCCATTGGGGGACACAGAACCTTGGATATATGCTGTTGTCTCTAGGAGGCTTGACACTATGGTAACCAAAAAGTCAGCTCCTCCCAGCAGAATATACCCACCTCCAGGCCATTGAGCAATTCAGTTTTTGCTTAGTGTCTTAAGGAGGTGGACACTGGTCGGGTGTACACTGGTCGGGTGTTCTCCAGACCAGGTCTCATATTTTTTATTTTTTAGGATTAGGGAATGTGTTAGTGCTTTATTCCTTTTTATTTCTGTTTTCAGGTTGGGACTCAGGAACTGTTTCCCCATTGCGAGAGGTGGCAGGCATCTCGCTATGAGCTTGGCTTGCTGCGAGTGAAAATGCTGACTGAAGACTACATTCTGAAGACTTCTTTAGGTAAGTTCTTCAGCATAGGTGAGTATGTTTTCTTTCCCTAGGTCTTGCAACAGCCTGAGACCCTCTGTTTTTTTGGACCTGTCTTTATTAAGTTGGGGCTGGCCGTGGGATACTTATTCTTCCCTGCAGGGGGATTCTTTTTTATTATTGGGGGACCAGTTGTGACAAGGGGAAGTGTGTTCACAGTAAGGGGCACTTTATTTGACTATTGTGTTACTGTATTCGCCGCAGGCTTGTCTCTGCAGGCGGGTGCGCCTTTTACTTTCACTTTCGGCAGCCGCGGCTGCAGACCGCACTTCGCCCGCTCCGTTCCCCGGGCGCATATGAGCTCACTAAGGCGGCGTGTGCGCTCGGGGTTTCGGAGTGGGCGCCATTTCTAAGTCCCGCTGTAATTCTTCGGCGGCTTGGCAGACGTTAGCTCCACCCACCAGGCCGCATAAGTGCTTCAGCAGCGCGAAATAGCCGCCAATCAGCGCCGTGAGCGCGTTTGGGGCTGTGCAGAGGGCCAATCACAGCGCCCTTGCCTCTGACCCGGCCTCTTCTTCCTAATTGGCCGGCGTCTCTTCTCTCTCCTCACAGCCACAGTGCGGCCCAGAACTGTTCCTCCCTCAAAGCAGATATCGGGAACATTAGTTACGCATTACACTTGTAAAAACTGCTCTGCAAAAATGCCAGGTTCTGCTGAACCCACTTGTTCTGCCTGCTCCACTGCTCCCCCAGACCCCCCTGCTATTTCTAACCCAGGTGCTCCTTCAGACCCTGGCACAGGTCTCCCGTTCTGTGGTGACTGCCTTGGAGAGGTCTACCCTTCACCGGCCCACTAGAAGGTCCTGTTCCCCTTCTCCCTATGCTTCACATAAGCGTAATAGGGGTGTCTCCTCTGACTCATCCCCTGAGTCTTCTGGCAGACACGGGCGTTCTCGCCCGACCGCTTCTTCAGGCCACACGCGTCACTCTTCCAGAGGACGTTCCCGGGGTCACTGCTCTGGCTCTTCTGAACCACGTTTCAGGTCAGATTCTCCCCCTTCTAGGGCCACCTCCACTCATTCGCACTCTCCTGGAGAGCTGGCGGACGAGGTTTCCATTTCGGCTTCTGACTCAGAGGACCGTTCGGACTCTGTGGACACTGTGAACTCATTGGTTATGGCCATAAGAGACACCTTTAACCTAGAGGACCCAGGAACTTCGGACGCAGTTCCAGAAGTATCCTTTCAACGTGCCCGACCGGCACCCAAAGTGTTCAGCTCTCACGCTGAATTTGATGCCATTCTAGAATCTGCCTGGAAGCACCCTGAGAAGAAGTTTCAGGGACTGAAGAAAGTTCAAGCACGATATCCTTTCGCCAAGGACCTTGTCTCCAAATTGACTTCCTCTCTGGCGGTGGATTCTCTGGTTTCCCGCCTCTCTAAAGCTACTACTTTGCCGCTGGCGGATGCAGCTGCCTTCAAGGATCCGGCAGACAAAAAGGTTGAATCCTTAGCGAAGTATGCCTTTGAAGCAACGGGTGCCTCCCTGCTTCCTCCCCTCGCCTTCACTTGGGTGTCTAAGGCCCTTTTGGTTTGGCTTTCCCAACTCCGTCAAGACATTCTTTCAGGTTCTCCCCCAAAAGAACTGTCTGCTCTGGCCCTCCAATGTTCCAAAGCTGGGGACTTTCTGTGTTCTGCTTCCTTGCACTCAGCTCGCTGCGCTGCCTTTGCCACCGGTAACCAAGTGGCCCTCCATCGTTCCATTTGGCTTAAAACATGGAACGCGGATGCTGCTTCTAAGAAGTCTCTCACCGAGATTCCTTTTACCGGTTCCTGTCTTTGAGATTATGAGATTATCTCTGATGCGTCAAGTGGCAAGGGCTCCTTATTACCTCAAAACAAGTCTAACATTTCTTTCCGCAGAAAGTCTTCTTCCTTTCGGACCTTTCAGACATCTGGCCCCTCTAAAGGGTCCAGCCAGGCGCCTTCACAGGACAAGAAGGCCCCCTTTTTCAAGGCGCGTCCTTCTTGGAAGTCGGACACCAACCATTCCGGATGTTTTGCGGCCAAATCAGGCAACCGCAAACCCACTTCTACATGAAGGGACGCCCCCCACCCGCAGCTTTTTCTCGAGTGGGAGGTCGCCTCTTGCTCTTTCGAGGCGTTTGGACCAGGCACATTCAGGACTCCTGGGTCAGGGACGTGGTGTCCAACGGATACCGGATAGAATTTGCCTAATTTCCGAGGGATAGTTTTTTTCAGTCCCGTGCTCCCCGATCTCCCTCGCTTACGAGGAAATTTCGGGAGGCTCTTCAGTCCCTTCTCACCCAGGGTATCATTGTCCCAGTTCCTCCAAGGGAACACTTTTGGGGTTTCTCTTCCAATCTTTTCGTGGTTCCCAAGAAAAACGGTTCTGCGCGACCAATCCTGGATCTCAAACGTCTCAACCAACATCTTCTTCTCCACCATTTCCGAATGGAATCTCTCCGTTCTGTAGTGGCGTCCATGGATCAAGGGGAGTTTCTTTCCTCGGTGGACATCAAGGATGCCTACCTCCACGTTCCAATTTTTCCCGGACACCAGCGGTATCTCCGCTTTGCGGTTCCAGAAGGTAATTATCAATTTGTGGCTCTCCCCTTCGGTCTGGCCACAGCGCCATGAGTTTTTACCAAGATTCTGGCGCCCGTGGAAGCTCTGTTACGGTCAAGAGGGGTAGCAGTGATACCCTACTTGGATGACCTCCTCATCAAGGCCTCCACCAGAGTCCAGGCTCTGGAGAGTGTGAGCCTCAAGCTTCAGACCTTCGGGTGGATGGTCAACAGAGACAAGTCAGTTCTCTCCCCCACCCAGTCTCTGATCTTCTTGGGGCTTCAGTTCGACTCGGCCTCGGCTCGGATTCACCTCCTGCCGGACAAACGTCTGGCCCTCTTGTCGGGAGTCCGCTCCCTCCGGATACCATCCCCGGTCACCATCCGTACTTGCATGGAAGTCCTGGGTCGAATGGTGGCAGCCATGGAGGCCGTACCCTTTGCCCAGTTTCATTACCGTCCTCTTCAGCTGGCGATTCTTGCCCGGTGGGACAGGTCTCCTCTCTCTTTCGATCGCAAGATTCTTCTCCCTCTTTGGACCCGTCGGTCGCTGCACTGGTGGCTCCACTCCCCCCTTCTTCTTCAGGGGTGTTCGTTCCTTCCCCTCCATTGGCAGGTTGCCACGATAGATGCCAGTCTGTCGGGCTGGGGGGGGGGGGTGTTTCAGGGATCTGACGGTTCAATTCCTCTGGCCTCCCCAAGTAGCCCTTCCTTCCATAAACATCTTGGAACTGAGGGCGATTTATCTTTGCCTGAAACATTGGGAGTCCCTGATTCAGGGCCACCCTGTCCGTGTCCAGTCGGACAACGCCACGGCTGTGGCGTACATCAACCGGCAGCACTCGCAGCTCAGCAGCCATGTCCGAGGTGACAAAGATCCTCCTCTGGGCGGAACAAGTTGTTCCAGCCATTTCGGCGATCCACATTCCGGGAGTGCTCAACTGGGAAGCGGATTTCCTCAGTCGGTCCTCGGCCGATCCCGGAGTGTGGTCCCTTCTGCCAGAGGTGTTCGCACAGATCTGCGACCTCTGGGGGACCCCAGACGTGGATCTCTTCGCGTCTCGACACAACCGGAAAATTCCGACGTTTGTGTCAAAATCCATGTGGATGCCCTAGTGATTCCCTGGTCGGGCTTTGTCCTCCCCTACCTGTTCCCTCCTCTCCCCCTCCTTCCCCGGGTTCTGAGGAAGCTCAAGGCGGAAGGAGTCCCAGCCATTCTGGTGGCTCCAGACTGGCCTCGAAGGGCATGGTACGCCGACGTGGTCTGACTTCTGGACGACTTCCGTTCCGTCTTCCTCTTCTTCCAGACCTACTGTCACAGGGTCCCCTTTGCCACCCCAATTTACAGTCGCTGCATTTGACGGCGTGGCGGTTGAGACCACGGTTCTGAGGGCCCACGGCTTCTCTCCCCAGGTTATTTGCACCATGCTCAGGGCTCGAAAGCCCTCTTCTGCGAAGATTTACCACAGTACCTGGCGGGCTTACTTTCGTTGGTGCGAAGCTCAGACCTTTTCTCCAGTTACCTTTTCCATTCCCCGTCTCCTCTCCTTTTTGCAGTCGGGGTTGGAACAAGGGCTGGCTCTCAGCTCCCTTAGGGGTCAGGTTTTGGCCCTTTCCATTCTCTTTCAGCGTCCTCTGGCTTCCAATTCCCATGTCCGGACCTTTCTGCATTGCGTGGCACACGCTGTCCCCCCTTACCAGTCCCCTTCTCCCCCTTGGGATTTGAACTTAGTTCTAGGTGCTCTCCAAGACGCACCTTTTGAACCTCTCAGTGAGGTTCCCCTTCGCCTCCTATCCTGGAAAGTAGCTTTTCTTATAGCCATTACTTCCATTAGGAGAATATCTGAACTGGCAGCTCTCTCCTGCCGTTCTCCTTTCCTGATGGTTCATCAAGACAAGGTTGTTTTCCGGCCAGATCCGTCCTTCTTACCTAAGGTCGTTTCGGCTTTTCATCTTAACGAGGACATCGTCCTCCCGTCCTTTTGTCCCACTCCTTCTCATGCCAGGGAGTGCTTACTCCACAAATTGGATGTGGTACGGGCTGTTCGGACTTATCTTTCTGTCACCTCTTCCTTTTGTCAGTGCGATTCTTTTTTCGTCCTTACGGAAGGTCGTCGAAAGGGACAGCCTGCTTCCAAGGCCACCATTTCTCGGTGGATCCGATGTGCTATTTCGGAAGCTTACCGCTGCAAGGGGGAGATCCCACCCTTCAGGGTTTTGGCTCATTCCACCCGCTCTGTGGGAGCATCCTGTGCTCTCCGAAACAAGGCCTCAGCCTCGCAGATCTGCAAGGCGGCCACCTAGTCGTCCTTGCACACTTTTTCGAGATTCTAACAGGTTCATACTTTCACATCGGCTGATGCTAGTCTGGGCCGTAAAGTGTTGCAGGCGGCGGTGGTACAGCCGACTGCCTGACCTTTTTTCTCTGCCCACCCAAGGGACGGCTTTGGTGCATCCCAAGGTTCTGTGTCCCCCAATGGAGCCGATAGAGAAAAGGAGATTTTTTTTAGACTTACCATAAAATCTCTTTCTCGAAAGATCCATTGGGGGACACAGCTCCCACCCTTTTCTGGAGTTCCTTTTCGGTTATCTGTCCGAGGGTGTGTTCAGTTAATTCTTCTTCTGGTTCTCGGACAGTTCATTTTTCCTTTTACTTGTCGTTCTCCTCCTATTGCTCTGGGACTAAAACTGAATTGCTCCGTGGCCTGGAGGCGGGTATATCCCACTGGGAGAAGCCGACTTTTTGGTTACCATAGTGTCAAGCCTCCTAGAGACAGCAGCATATACCCAAGGTTCTGTGTCCCCAATGGATCCTTCGAGAAAGAGATTTTACAGTAAGTCTAAAAAATCTCCTTTTTTTTGCACCATGATCTATAGATTTTTGTAATACCACTTTTGTGTATATGTGACTTTTTAAGTGCTTTTTATAAATTTTTGGGGTAATAGGATGCGACCAAAAAACAACAATTTTGGACTTTTTTTTAACATTTACGCCGTTCACCATGCGGGATCATTAACATTATATTTTGATAGATCGGACATTTACGCATGCAGAAATACCAAATATATTTAATAATTATTATTTTTATGCTTTTTTGGGTAAATGGGGTGATTACAATTTTTATTGGGAGGCTGGTCTGATGGCATTGTTGCGAGGTCTGGAGGCATTGCTAGGGGGTCTGGAGGCATTAATAAAGGGGTCTGGAGGCATTGATAGGGGGTCTGAAGGTATTGTTTAGGGGGCTGGAGGCAATGTTGGGGAGTCTGGGGGCAGGATAGAGGAAATATTGGTGGGTGGGATTCTGGAGGCAATAGTGGTGGGTCGGTGAGAGGCTGAAGGCAATAGTGCTGGGTGGATGTTTGCGAGGCTGGAGGTAATAATGGTTGCCAGTGGGTTGAAGGCTGGAGGCAAGAGTGGGGAGGCTGCAGACATTGTGTGTATGTGGGAGGCATTGGAGGGGAGAGGTTGGAGACATTGGGGGAGATTTATCAAAACCTGTGCACAAAAAAAGTTGATTAGCTGCCCATAGCAACCAATCAGATTGCTTGTTTTATTTTTCAGAGGCCCATTTAAAAATGAAAGAAGCAATCTGATTGGTTGCTCTGTGCAATTGGTCAACTTTTCCTCTGCACAGGTTTTGATAATTAGTGTTGCTCGCGAATATTCGCAATGCAAATTTTATTCGCGAATATCGCATATTCGCGAATTTGCGAATATTTGCGAATATAGCACTATATATTCGCAATTACGAATATTCGTTTTTTTTTTCCACAGTACAGATCACATTGATCATCCCTCTCTGCTTCCAGCTGGTGTGGTGTAAAGAAGGCTGTAATTTTCGCATATGCAAATTTCCTCTTATGTTAATTTTTGCATATGCGAATATGCGAATGTAGCGAATATATGAGGAATATTCATCCATATATTTGCGAAATATCGCAAATTCTAATATGGCCTATGCCGCTCAACACTATTGATAATTCTCCCCCATTATGAGTGTCGTAGAGGCTGGAGGTATTTGGAGGAGGCTGGAGGCATTTGTGGGGAAAAAAGGGGGGGGGATAATGCTGGAAAAGTATAAATACACCCTTAAGGTAGGGTCACATATATTGTATACCCCACCTATTTCACGCTGTGCAAGACAGCAGTGCAGCAGGAAATACAATGCATTTTCTACTATCCAGCATCAGCCCTGTGTGCACAGTGATGTTTGGAGGCTGCGCCAATGTGCATGTGAAGCATGGTCCCACCTCCATACCTCAAAACGCATGAAGGGCTGCCGCCAGGTAGCCCTGTCTGTCTGCACCTGGTGGGTCCCAGGTAATGATTAAAGATAGTGGTAACCACAAGTTGGGGTCTCTCCCCTCAAATCTCCTCAGGAAAGCCCCCTGAGCTTAATGTTATTGGTATGGCCTTTCTTTTTTAGGTCTTCCATGTGAAGCGCTAGATCCCTCAAAGCTTGTTTGTGGACAGCAACCCGTAGAGCCAAGTTAGAGACAGTCTGTTCCCGGTCAGCATTGCTCTGTTCCAGGGCAGTGATCAAGGAGGACACCAAGGTGATGGAGGCTTTGAAGTCGGCCATGTCTTTAGCATTCTGGTGTGCTAGCTGTGAGGAAAGATCAGCACAAGTGAGCAAGTCTTGCAGTACTACTAGTAAGTATTAGACCAAAGAATGCGGTAATTTAGACTAGGCTTGTATAGTGGAAATGTGCTCTTTGGTTCATTTGTAAACAATATGCATGCCAAAAGTACAAAACAGTATGATAAGCATTTAAGATTTCCATACTGTATGAATGCCACTGTGAACATTACAGATGTAAGTTATGTAATTGATCTGGGAAGAAGTATAATGTGTGTATTAAACAGGAGTTCTTTCTTATCAGCATGGGAAATCTCTTTTAGTTTGTGCATAGCTGGTGATTTGACAGATGAAGAGAAAGTACAGGCATTGGCAGTAACACCTTGTAGAGTGGCTTAGTGATCATGAGATCTGATAAACTGGTGTGTATATTATAAAGTAAGCTTTGCCCTTGCTGCTAGAAGAAGTATATACTGCATACACTCTGGATGAATACATTATTGTATGCACAGGGAAAACAAGAAAGTCAACACAAACAGCATGAAGAAAGAATGGAGCCAAGTTGTGAAATGTAGCAAACCAAGGATTTGTGCAAGAATTTGCAACTTTTTGAAGACTGAAACCAGGTGTACTCGATTAATAAATGACCCCTTAAGTGTGTGAGATTCTCCCAAAAGTATGAACCACAGAGAAACATCATAAACATATGCCCTAAATATGCCCTCTGATAGTACTCCTCTGTGTTCTCTCCTTTCTCATAGGACTCCTCTGAGCTCTCTCCTCTCAGACAGTACTCCTCTGTGTTCTCTCCTGTCTGATAGTACTCCTCTGTGCTCTCTCCTGTCTGATAGGACTCCTCTGTGTTCTCTCCTGTCTGATAGTACTCCTCTGTGCTCTCTCCTGTCTGATAGTACTCCTCTGTGCTCTCTCCTGTCTGATAGCACTCCTCTGTGCTCTCTCCTATCTGATAGCACTCCTCTGTGTTCTCTCCTGTCTGGTAGGACTCCTATGTGTCCTCTCCTGTCTGGTAGGACTCCTCTGTGCTCTCTCCTGTCTGATAGTACTCCTCTGTGCTCTCTCCTGTCTGGTAGGACTCCTCTGTGCTCTCTCCTGTCTGATAGTACTCCTCTGTGCTCTCTCCTGTCTGGTAGGACTCATCGGTGCTCTCTCCTGTCCTATCAGACACAGAGGATCGCTATCAGAAACACAGAGGAGTGCTAGCCCATCCTCACTTACTGGACTTTGTCCATGCCTGTGCTTAAGCTTGGACAAAGCTATGATTTTATAAGCCATGATTTCTTTAAAAAGAAATTAACATTTTCTTATAAAGTATATTAGAAAGGTTTATGTTTTTCTAAGATGTACAACATATAAAACATTTTTGGATCTGACAGTGTCCATTTAATATTGGTGGGAATGGGCCTTCCCCAGACCCATTCACACTATGGTATTTCAGCAGCCTTTTACACTGAGACTTCTCCATTTCTCTTATGGCCATGATGTTATTGGTGGTACAGTAGCGGGGACATGTTTTCTAATACCTGCAGGGTCAGACAACTAATGTTAATCATACAGTACATTTTATATTGCATCTCATCACCAATTCTGTAAATATTGTACCAGTGAAGGAATTTTTTGCATGCTATGTATAACAACACTATACATATCATATCCTATTAGGGCTTGGGTACCAGAGAGTTGTTATGATATCTATTAGTTGTAATAGGAAAATCAGCATAATTTTAAACATGCACATTGTGATGTTAAAACTTAAACCGTAACAACCAAATTTTACTAAGTGACCATTACATTCTTACCATATACAACTGTGGAATGTGGTAAACTTTTACAAGATAGTTTTTTAGGAGTTGTATTAGTGGTTTGTTTTAATTTTCATATTTGCAGTGAGCGAGTGCAATTTAGGTTTATTTGTAACAGTAGCAAGTGTAAATTGCCCTGACAAAGGAGCGCCGGCTTAATGTTGTTATTTAATTCTAAAGTCCAATATTGCCATCTGCTGGTCTTTTGGTTGTATTGCATATGGACAGTTAAAATTTATTAAACTGTGCAGTAAGACAGACAGAGCTCTCCTAATAGTTAACCAGAGACAAAATTCTGTGTTAAGATCTGTTTGGGGTTTTTCCTACTTTCGTGCTGTGCCTTGGGGGAAATATTATTAGGACGAAAAATAAGAAAAACTATGTTTGTTTTATTGTGATTACTTTTTCTTCTTTACCTTTTAAGTTAAAACATATTGTAAATGTATGTAAAACGTGTGCGGAAATGTATGCTTATGTGTGTGGTTTTGTATAGCAAAAAAAAGTACAAAAGGTGCGATTTTTTATTTTTTTTTGCTAACATTTTCAAATGATACATTTATGGCATAGATTTCTTTGTTGTGCACATTTAGCCACATATGCAACAAATGTATTGAGATGTTATTGCCTCTTCATACATTTATTGCATTTGACTCCAGAACAGTTTTCATTAGTAGTGTTGCTCGCGAATATTCGCAATTCGAATATTATTCGCGAATATCGCATATTCGCGAATTTCTCGAATATAGCGCTATATATTCGTAATTACGAATATTCGTTTTTTTTTTTTTTTCTTCACAGTACACATCACAGTGATCACCCCTCTGCCTCCAGCTTGTGTGGTGTAAAGAAGGCTGTAATACTACTGTGTGAGACTGGCACGCGAAAATTCGCATATGCGAAAATTAACATATGCTAATGTTCGCATATGCGAATTTCCACATACGCTAATTTTCTCGTGCGTGTATTTTCGCATATGCGAAAATAAAACGAGAATATAACGATTATGCGAATATTCGCGAATATATGACGAATATTCGTCCATATATTCGCGAATATTCGCGAATTCGAATATGGCCTATGCCGCTCAACACTATTCATTAGGATAGGTGTATGAAATGCTGTTCTTAATAAATTCTCCCAATAGTGTATACAATAGTAGGTACCGTTCAAGTAGCCAATTATTATCTATTCATTGTCGTCTGGCCAATGGCTTCTGGGGTACCCATGGCCACCCAAACAGGACAGTCACATACAGTTTTACAACAGTGCTTCAATTTTGAGTTAATCACAACAAAACTGCAGCAGGGAGGTTATTTAGACACACACACACATACACACACACACACACACGCACACGCAAACACACACACACACACATATGAATCTATATCTATCTATATGCATAAGATAATACTGTATACCTCTAAGAGTCATACAGTTACAAAATAAGAGTATACAGGGAGCAAATATAATCATCATACTGTTGCTGACCAAATCCTGTATACAAAGACCAATATTAACAAAACTAACAGTACAATAAACAAAAATGGTCAGCACCTCCAAAAAAATACTTTATATAACTGAAATACATGCAGAGTTGCACACAAGGGGCAAATAACACTGCCACACTATGACCTAGACTACCATTACCACTGACTAATGACTGGACTATACATGCTATACTGTGACTAAATAAAATCTACTATGCAAAGACCAATATTTCTACATACAGTGACCTACCATAAACCAAAAAAAGAAGTGCCATTAAAACATTCCTTTATTGAGTTAAATTAAATTACACCCAGAAACAATGTGTTGATTATAGATGTTAAAATTACTCCACGTGCAAAAGTCCAACAAGTAGTTCCTAAGTATATAGTTGTATTGCACAAACCTTGGACCAAAAAATCACAATACTGTACACAGACAGCCGCGACAATCATAAACTGCCTGGTAGCATGAATCTCTCAAAAGAATATGTAATCTCTCGACGCGTTTCTGCTTTTACATCAGCTTCCTCAGGAGAGATACTAGAGAGGGGAAAATACCATAATATTACAACCATGCCCTTGTGTCACGGTACAGTTATCACCCACAAGCACATACAAATCTCTATCCAAGATGGAGTAAGAGAAAACTTAAATAAGGTGCCAAGCAGAGTCATTGCATAGAATTATTGCACAGTTATTGCACATTTATTTATTTTATTTCTATAGCGCCTACAGATTCTGCAGCGCTTATGCACAGAATTATTGCACATCAGATCTATTGCACAAATGAAGATAAGATTATTGCACAAACATCAACAGTAAACAATCCCACACTTGTTATTGCACATGCCCAGAGCAGCTAAAGAAAACACATTTACTTTGCAAATTACATATTGCACAACCACAAGTTCATTGGTCTTATGCAACCACTGTGTTCCTGCTACATGCAGACCAGTTTTATCTGCACAACAACGCTGCTAGGTACTCACGATACCCTGGGGCCTGTGGAGTAGTATGTCTCCAGTTCTGACTGTGGCAGTGAGCGCCTGCTAGTGCCGCGTCTGACTTCATCGGGACCCGCCCAGAGCTGCTGGAACACAGTAACGTCACCTGCCCACTCCGATGCTCTGGTAATCGGGTCCCAGCATTTGTTCTGAGCAAGGAAAGTCACATGCCCTTGCGGCATGTCCTGGCAGCAATTGGAAACACCCTGCTGTCAGTTGTCCATAGTGATGCTGATCAAGCTGTCAGCGCTCATCCTAAATTATTTAGACTGGTAAAGCATCCAGCGTTATAGAAATTAATAATCCCAGCTCTTAGACTATTACACAAAGAAGGTTTTTATACTTAAATCAGCCCATGCAATACGCTATGAAGTCTTCCTCAGAAACAGATTTTTCTGATACAGAAAAAGGTAGAAGGGGGGGGGGATAAAGGTCGAGGTCGCCGTAGAAGAACAAATCAGAGGGCAAGGGGTTGCTTCCAGGGCTCTCAAACACATAGTCAGACCCGGCAGCAGCAAAGGGGGAACCAACAATGTGGCGACTTGTCTATTACCACTTCTTCATCTGCTCCCCCCCTTCTTCTTCCTCTGTTTAAGGGGTAGAGGCTAAATGCTAAAAAAGTTGAAGAGTTACAAAATATTAATCTCTCAGGTAGGGAGCTTTCATTGGAACAAGTGCGGGTCTT
The DNA here is from genome assembly GCF_029499605.1 of Hyla sarda. Taxonomy (NCBI): domain Eukaryota; kingdom Metazoa; phylum Chordata; class Amphibia; order Anura; family Hylidae; genus Hyla; species Hyla sarda. Next base: position 482,855,767 of record NC_079189.1, read on the forward strand.
GAGCAGGGGCCTTTCATTTGTCCCAACTGAAGACTTTAATGCATTTAATTGGACAAAGGACCTGCACTTGTTCATATGGAAGCTACAGCGGCATAAGTTCCACAAACTAAGAGAGTGTAGGGGATGGGACGAGCAGGGCATCTCACTGAACGATTTACCACTAGTCAGGGATTTGGCTGGATTGTTAGATGCTAGTGAAAGTGCGAGTGGTGAGGGACCATTTACAGAATGTAAGCCCAAAAGTACTAAATGCCCTCCTACCACTGAATTGTCCAATATTGAGGTGTTTTTAGAGCTTGTACAAAAAGATTTGCGGGCTTTACAACAGCCTCCATTTGATTATAGCAGTAATAAAAATCTTACGAAACCTGAATAGCGGGCCCTCAATGAGTTACAAAATTATGTAAATTTAGTCATTAAGAAGTCAGATAAGGGTGGCAATATTGTAATACTAGACAGAGATACCTATACGGAAATGTGTATGAGACTATTGGATGACACAGAGACATATGACGTGTTGCCAAATCACCCCACGTCTGATTATCGGAGAGAATTGGTTATCATCCTTGAGGTGGCAAGAGATCGAAAAATCCTGAGCACTGAAAAATGTGATTATCTGTTACCGATAGCAGCCATTACACCAGTATTTTACGGCTTACCAAAGGTTCACAAAGGCCTAACCCCACTAAAGGGAAGGCTGATTGTTTCAGGGATTGGTAGTTTGTCGCACAATCTCGGCACCTATGTGGATGAAGTGCCCAGGATTTTTGTTCTTTCCCTTCCCTCCTAAATAAGAGATTTGATGGATCTCTTCCAAAAGCTGGAACCTTACTTGTAGTGTTGAGCGGCATAGGCCATATTCGAATTCGCGAATATTCGCGAATATATGGACGAATATTCGTCATATTCGCGAATATTCGCATATTCGTAATATTCTCGTTTTATTTTCGCATATGCGAATATTCACGTGTGCGAAAATTAATATATGCGAAAATTTGCATATACAAAAATTATCATATGCGAAAATTCGCACGCCAGTCTCACACAGTAGTATTACAGCCTTCTTTACACCACACAAGCTGGAAGCAGAGAGGGGTGATCACTGTGATGTGTAGTGAAGAAAAAAAAAAAACGAATATTCGTAATTACGAATATATAGCGCTATATTCGCGAAATTCGCGAATTCGCGAATATGCGATATTCGCGAATAATATTCGAATTGCGAATATTCGCGAGCAACACTACTTACTTGGCAGTATTGAACTCTGGTACCTTACTTGGCAGTATTGATGTCAAGGCCCTTTATTTGTCTATACCACATACACAGGGTTTGAAAGTGGTGAAATATTACTTTGCCTCAGTGGGTGTGCAATATAGAAACCACAATGGCTTTATCTTACGCTTTTAGAGTTCATCTTAACCAGGAATTATTTCCTTTTTAATAGTCGCTTCTACCACCAGCGTAGTGGCACTGCGATGGGGAGCCCGTGAGCCCTCACGAATGCAAATCTGCTCCTGGGATGGTTTGAAGCAACCCTGGTTTTTTAATGGTGAATGGTCTTCGACGTAAACACGCTTTTATGGTCTAGATTTAATGATGATGTGTTGTTTTTATGGGCAGGCTGGCAACATGGTTTTAAATCTTTTGTTGAGTCATTAAACCATAATGAACAACAAATGGGGGATGACCCCCAAGAGGTACGCCCAACTAGAACCCCCCCCCCAAAAAAAGTGTTAAACTATAACCTTTATTGTAAACTAAAGATAAAACTGTGAAAAACTATTATAGTAATTCACCTTGCCACCACTAGGTGTCAGTATCACACAAGAGTTGATTAAAAACACAGCTTGTCATGCACTGAAAACTATATAGTTATTCATCATTGCCAAAATATGGTGTGCCACTTTGTTTTATGGGCTACTCGAATTGCTGCCTAATAATAGAACTAAGGCTGACCCAAAATGCTGCTGGTTAAAATATCATATTAGCCTAAATCCTGACTACGTTTCTCAGGAGAACCAGCTTCATCAGGGGACTGGCGGCTACTGAGTCCCGGAAGTGAACGCTCCCCTTATATAGACTCCCTTCGTGTCATCAGTAAGTGCCCATTATGTCCGACCAATTAGTGCGCATCCAACCATGTCACACTTATCTGTTTATGCAAAGGTCATCACTCAGTGCCACTCGTAACATCGATGCGCATGTCAGGGTCCACCCTTACTATGCGCTCACGGTATGTCAGTGCGCTTGTCTGACCGTACGCAAATGACATAGAACTTAAACATAGATACCCGCATTGCACTGTGATCATTGTGCATGACAGCGGACTAAAAAAAACTGTCCCGGGTATTCTAATGATAGAGTGCGCTTGCGTCTGGACTTATATATCTATGCCGGCATTGCGCTGTGAACGTGGCTGTGCGAGAAATTGCGCATGACAGCGAAGTTAGAGCTAATCCCAGGTAATTTGGTAATGGAACATGCGTGCGCTTGAACTTATCTATCAACATGTATTTTTCTTCCCTGTACATACATATTGATAGATAAGTTCAAGCGCACACACTGATCTTTTAGATTGATCATTGTTATCCCATAGGATAACATAGATCAATAATTTAGGCACTGAGCAGTCATTCGGTTATTGGACACCAAGAGGCAGGTAGGGGAACCCTCCTTGTGTCCCACAGCTGTTCGGGACGCCGCAAATTCACAGTGGCGGTTCCGAACAGCATACTGAGCTAGCCGGGAGTAGTTTAGTTTCACTTTAGACGCGGCAATGAACTTTGAACTCCGCGTCTAAAAGGTTAATAGCTATTAGCCACGGGTCCCGGCCGTTGTTAGAGGCCGGGCCCGACTTGCTATGACGTGGGGCTACGACGTGGCCCTGCGTTACAGAAAGGGATCGGACTCAGGGCGTACAGGTACACCCTTGGTCCTTAACAGGTTAAAGGCCTCAAGAGGTCCAGTAAAGCCTGGCCTGGTCTGTGGGAATGGCCTCCCACCCACACTACAGCCATTCCAGAAAAAGAGCCCTTTTAAGTTGCATGGCAGCTATACGAACTATGAACAGGTCTATAACCTACTGTTACTGACTAAAAATGCTCTTTTTCCCCACCAAACCCCGGGACTTCGGTGGCCGTACACTGCTCAAAAAAATAAACACTAACATAACACATCCTAGATCTGAATAAATGAACACATCCTAGATCTGAATGAATGAACTAATTGTATAAAATACTTTCGTCTTTACGTTGAATGTGCTGACAACAAAATCACACAAAAATTATCAATGGGAATCAAATTTATCAACCAATGGAGGTCTGGATATGGAGTCACATTCAAAATCAATGTGGAAAACCACACTACAGGCTGATCCAACTTTGATGTAATGCCCTTAAAACAAGTCAAAATGAGGCTCAGTAGTGTGTGTGGCCACCACTTGCCCTCATGACCTCCCTACAACACTTGGGCATGCTCCTGAGGAGGTGCAGATGGTCTCCTGAGGGATGTCCTCCCAGACCTGGACTAAAGCATCCACCAACTCCTGGACAGTCTGTGATACAACGTGGTGTTGGTGGATGGAGCGAGACATGATGTCCCTCAATCGGATTCAGGTCTGGGGAACAGGTGGGCCAGTCCATAGCATCAATGCCTTCCTCTTGCAGGAACTGCTGACACACTACAGCCACATGAGGTCTAGCATTGTCTTGCATTAGGAGGAACCCAGGGCCAACCGCAAATGCATTTGGTCTCACAATGGGTCTGAGGATCTCCCCTTGGTACCTAATGGCAGTCAGGCTACCTCTGGCAAGCACATGGAGGGCTGTGCAGCCCCCCAAAGAAATGCCACCCTTCACCATCACTGACCCACCACCAAACCGGTCATGCTGGTGGATGTTGCAGACAGCAGAATGTTCTCCACAGCGCCTCCAGACTCTGTAACGTCTGTCACATGTGCTCAGTGTGAACCTGCTTTTATCTGCGAAGAGCACAGGGCGCCAGTGGCGAATTTGCGAATTTTGGTGTTCTCTGGCAAATGTCAAACGTCCTGCACGGTGTTGGGCTGTAACCACAACCCCCACCTGTGGACATTGGGCCCTCGTACCACCCTCATGGAGTCTATTTCTGACCATTTGAGTGGACATATGCACATTGTGGCCTGCTGGAGGTCATTTGGCAGGGCTCTGGCAGTGCTCCTCCTACTCCTCCTTGCACAAAGGCAGAGGTAGCGGTCCTGCTGCTGGGTTGTTGCCCTCCTACGGCCTCCTCCAATTCTCTGGATGTAATGGCCTGTCTCCTGGTAGCGCCTTCATGTTCCAGACACTACACTGACAAACAGCAAACCTTCTTGCCACAGCTCGCATTGTTGTGCCATCCTGGATGAGCTGCACTACCTGAGCCACTTGTGTGGGTTGTAGACTCCGTCTCATGCTACCACTAGAGTGAAAGCATCGCCAGCCCTCAAAAGTGACCAAAATATCAGCCAGGGAGCATAGGAACTGAGAAGTGGTCTGTGGTCACCACCTGCAGAACCACTCCTGTCTTGCTAATTGCCTGTAATTTCCACATGTTGTCTGTTCCATTTGCACAACAGCATGTGCAATTGATTGTCAATCAATGTTGCTTGCTCAGTTGACAGTGTGATTTCACAGACGTGTGATTGTCTTGGAGTTACATTGTGTTGTATAAGTGTTTCCTTAATTTTTTTTGAGCAGTGTATATTTCAGTTTCTTTGCTGCAACTTAGCTGCATGGAAATGCCGAAGCATACTGCCGGATCGGCCTCCTTGACAACCCTGGAAGTTTACTAGTTGATACAGCAACCTACTTGGCACGTATCTACCTTCCACCACTTTACCTGCTGGCCGCCTACATATCCCCCCTTCTACCCAAGGCAAGGGGATTGGGCACTTGAACCCATTAGACAGTGGATCCTTGACAGGACATCTGCATTTGTATGATTTTTCCCAGCCCTGTGCTCCATTACAAACATAACATCCAGTAATTGCGTGGAACCACCTTGTCACCCTTGTATTATTTCCTTTATTCCTGTACATCCACTGTAGGGGGCATGGTCGGACACCAATCTGTACTATCTACCAGCCTGGTAATATCGTAAGGATTCCAGAGCCCATTAAGGCCAGACATTCCCTTTTCACAATAGAATAATTCCTTTCACAGTACGTGAGCATCCTGCTTAATTATTTAATGGCGTGCTCTTCCCCATTCACCTCCGGTCACATTACTGCCCATAAACAAACCTCTGAGGCATCGGTTTGTACAATGAATTCTTTTGAATAGTCGGGCGCCACTAACACTGGCTGACTACATAGGGCGGTTTTTAGGGCCTGAAAAGATTTGTCTGCCTCCTCGGACCATTAAACATCACCGCAGCTATGGAGGCAAAGTAATAACCCACAATCCCCAGGAATGTTCTTACTTGCTTTTTTTTGTCAGAGGTTGTGGCCACCTCTGAATTGCCTCCACCTTGTTTATCTGAAGTCTTATTGTGCCCTTACCCACAATGTACCCCAAATATTAAGCCTCCTCTAACCCAATGGCATATTTCTCGGGGTTAGCAGTAAACCCAGCTTCTCTAAGTGAATCAAGTACTGCTTTTGCCTTGGGACTCCCAGTCTGTACTAAATACCACAATATCATCTAAGTAGGTGGCTGCATAAAATCCTATCCATGGCTCTCTAGAATGTGGCAGGTGCCCCTTATAACCCAAAAGGCATTCTGTTGTAATGAAAGAGCCCATCTGGGGTGGAAAAGGCAGCTTTCTCCTCTGACAGGGGAATCTGCCAGTAACCTTTGGTAAGGTCCAGGGTAGTAATGTACCTGGCAGGCCCTAACATTTCAATTAGTTTATCTACCCTGGGTATTGAGTAGGAATCCCACTTAGACACTTCATTCAGGACCCATTTGGCTTAGGCACAATACAATGAGGCTAAACCAAGCGCTCTTAGATTCTTCAATAACCCCTAGGTACAACAGTGGTCACCTCTACTGCATCATCTTGGACATCCTCAGCTAGGCGAAGTGCGCTGAGAGACCGAGGATACAAGTCATTCTTAGAGTCATATTGAGGGGTTGACCAAAGTTCCCAAAATAATGCTAAATCACGTCCCACAACAAAAGGATGTATTAAGTCTCTCACTACCTCCACCTCATGGTTCAGAGTCCGGCAGGAAGTTTTTACAGTCACTTTGGCAATTGGGTAGTGTTTAGTGTCCCCATGTATGCACACAACCCCCACCTGCTTTTCTGGGGTAACCAGGATAGCCCACTTGGCACGTATCTACCTTCCACCACTTTACCTGCTGGCCGCCTACAACATATATGGCTGACCGACCGCTGGGCCCCCGCGATCTCCTGAATGACGCCCAGGCTCCTTGCATGGAACGAGCATTTTCGATAACAGCATGAAGCTGCGGCGACACCCCCCCTCCATACAGTTCTATGGCAGAGACGGAGATTGTCGAAAGCAGCGCTCCGGCTCTCCCACAGAACTGTATGGAGGGGGCATGTCGGCTGCCCTTTCTTGTGGTAGTCAAAAATGCTCTTTCCATGCAGGGAGCAAGGTGCACAATGGTCGGACCCCCCACGATCTAACACCTATCCGCTATCCTTAGGATAGGGGATAAGTTGTATATACCAGAGTTATCCTTTGCTGCTGCCTTCCGTACAACAGGTGGTGGGGGTGTAGGGAGGATAGCACTCACAGCTATAGTTCACCACTTATCCATCCTCTGATCAGGATTTTTTTCCCCCTGAAGTACTGAAGGCGGCTTTTCCTGAGGCACCCTCATCGTATGGGCACTCTAGACCGGCACCTACCCTTTCTATAGGTGATGCTGGCCCTGCCCCTATATCTCCCACAATGAAAGACTAAACCCATCTGAAGTTGACAGGGAAAGCCAGAAGACTGCTTGGAAAAAACTTCTTGTAGATTGGGCAGCTAAGAGGACAGAGTGATAAAATAAAGAGTGGTTCACCTGTCACCAAGAAAATTCTATCTAAGGCAACATTCTTACTGCCGGCTGTCTCCGGCAGTGCGAAGACCGTTATTTTAGGATCGAGAAAATAGTGCTTTCCCCTAAAATAACGGTGGCTATAGAATACAATGGGGTCCATCAGGATGCTCCGGCAAAATTACGTCTGACAAAATGCAAAAAAAAAAGGGAATTTGGCGGCCGAATTTGCCGGAGCATACCGGCAGTGTGAAAGGGGCTTAATCTATCAGCATCTTGTTATAGATCAGGAGAAGATGAGAAGATTAATTTATATCTTTGTAAGAAAAAAATTTACTCCTTAATTAGCGGCTATTAGGGAGGACGTAATGGATCGGTTTAATGTCCTGTGGGAACCCTGGATGTTGTCCTCCCACTGCCCACCTATGGAACACTGTTTTTCTTTATATTAGTTTGACTCCAGAAAGTCCAGTCTCTGGGGAAGTCATCCCTTATTCTTATTGTTCCACGTTGCTTTATGTCTTGATTTCTTTGTCGTACGCACTTTTCATGTCCCTATTTGGCGCCCGATCTTTGGGTATTGCATTTGTTAAGTATTCTCACCCCTGTTTTGTTTTATTGTACTTTCTGTTATTGCCTGGAAAGGCACTATGTATGTTTGGAGCATGTTTATTTGTACTGCAACTTTAAGGCTAGGCTTTTACTACGGAATTTCCACCTGCAATTTCGCTTTGAAATTGCAGGCTGAAATTCCGCTTGCTAAAATGTATAGTGAATGGTTTTCCGTTCACAAATTCACACTTCGGAAATTGTGAAGCGGAATTTGTGAACGGAAAATCCGCTTGGAAATTTCCACCTGAAGAAAGGCGTTGCTCTTTCTTCAGGCGGAAATCCGCGCGGAACACATTGCAGTCTATTGGAGACTGCAGTGTCCACGCGGTCCTAGCGACGACTGATTCAGTCAGCGCTGGCCGCACTCTGAATCTCCGGGCGGAAATTTTCTGCCCGGAGATTCCGTAGTCTCAACCCGGCCTAAGAATTAATAAAAGCTTCATGGTTCCATCCCTAAAAATTAACTCCTTGATCTTTTTATTCTTACCCGTTGAACTCTTTAAGAATGGAAAAATCAGAGATTTCAATTGATAAATGGCAAGTTATACTGAATGATAACTTAAAGGGGTGGAATTTTTTTTTTTTTAAATCAACTGGTGCCAGAAAGTTAAAGAAAGATTTGTAAATAACTTCTATTTAAAAAGCTTAACCCTTCCAGTACTTTTGAATTTCTTTTTTGACTTGTCTTGTCCTCTTTACTGACACCTGATGCCCGTATCAGGAACTGTCCTGATACTATAAGTAATCGATCAGTGATAAGGACCTATGGACAACAATCAAGTACAGTCAATATACTGAGCCATTAAAGGGAAACCGACAAGAGGGTAACCCACACTAAGCTGAATACATAGGCTTATAAAGTGGGTGACCCTATTTTAACCCCTTCCCTCTCGGGCCCTTTTTCATTTTTGCACTTTAGTTTTTTCTCCTCACCTTCTGAAAATCATAACACTTTCAATTTTCAACCAACAGACTCGTTTCATATTTTTTGTGCCACCAATTTTATAATAACATTAATAATTTCCCCACAAAATCTAATCTAAAAACCAGAAAAAAAATATTTGTGGTGCAAAATTGAAAAAAAAAAAACCCACCATTTTGTAAATTTTGGGGGCTTCCGATTCTACGCAGTGCAGTCTTCAGTACACCTTATTTTCATTCTGTAGGTCCATTCGGTTACAAGGATACCTAATTTATATAGGTCATTTTTTATTTTACTACTTTAACCCTTTAACCCCTTAAGGACTCAGGGTTTTTCCGTTTTTGCACTTTCGTTTTTTCCTCCTTATCTTTTAAAAATCATAACCCTTTAAATTTTCCACCTAAAAATCCATATTATGGCTTATTTTTTGCGTCACCAATTCTACTTTGCAGTGACATTAGTCATTTTACCCAAAAATGCACGGCGAAATGAAAAAAAAAATCATTGTGCGACAAAATAAAAAAAAAACGCCATTTTGTAACTTTTGGGGGCTTCCATTTCTACGCAGTGCATATTTCAGTAAAAATTACACCGTATCATTATTCTGTAGGTCCATACGGTTAAAATGATACCCTACTTAAATAGGTTTGATTTTGTCGCACTTCTGGAAAAAATCCTAACTACATGCAGGAAAATTTATACGTTTAAAAATGTCATCTTCTGACCCCTATAACTTTTTTATTTTTCCATGTACAGGGCGGTATGAGGACTCAATTTTTTGCGCCGTGATCTGAAGTTTTTATCGGTATGATTTTTGTTTTGATCGGACTTTTTGATCACTTTTTATTCATTTTTTTAATGGTATAAAAAGTGACCAAAATATGTTTTTTTTGACTTTGGAATTTTTTTGCGCGTACGCCATTGACCGTGCGGTTTAATTAATTATATATTTTTATAGTTCGGACATTTACGCACGCGGCGATACCACATATGTTTATTTATTTTTTTTTTTTTTACACTGTTTAATTTTATTTATGGGAAAAGGGGGGTGATTCAAACTTTTATTAGGGAAGGGGTTAAATGACCTTTATTAACACTTTTTTTTTACATTTTTTTTGCAGTGTTATAGGTCCCATAGGGACCTATAACACTGCACACACTGATCTCCTATGCTGATCACTGGCATGTATTAACACGCCTGTGATCAGCATTATCGGCGCTTGACTGCTCCTGCCTGGATCTCTGGCACGGAGCAGTCATTCGTCGATCGGACACCGATGAGGCAGGTAAGTGCCCTCCCGGTGTCCGGTCAGCTGTTCGGGACGCCGCGATTTCAGCCGGGTCACTTTCAGCTTTGACCGCCGCTTCTAAAGGGTTAATACCGCACATCGCCGCGATCGGCGATGTGTGGTATTAGCCGCGGGTCCCGGACGTTGATGAGCGCCGGGACCGACGCTTCATATCGCGGGAGCCGGCGCAGGACGTAAATATACGACCTACGTCGTTAAGGGGTTAAGGACCCAGCCAATTTTCACTGTAGGACCCGGCCATTTTTTGCACATCTGACCACTGTCACTTTAAGCATTAATAACTCTGGGATGCTTTTACCTTTCATTCTGATTCCGAGACTGTTTTTTGTGACCTATTCCACTTTAACATAGTGGTAACATTTTGTGGTAACTTGCATCCTTTCTTGGTGAAAAATCCCAAAATTTGATGAAAAATTTGAAAATTTTGCATTTTTCTAACTTTGAAGCTCTCTGCTTGTAAGGAAAATAGATATTCCAAATAAGAAAATGTTTCAATTCACATATACAATATGTCTACTTTATGTCTGCATCATAAAATTGACGTGTTTTTACTTTTGGAAGACACCAGAGGGCTTCAAAGTTCAGCAGCAATTTTGCAATTTTTCACAAAATTTTCAAATTCACTATTTTTCAGGGACCAGTTCAGGTTTGAAGTGGATTTGAAGGGTCTTCATATTAGAAATACCCCACAAATGACCCCATTATAAAAAATTGCACCCCCTAAAGTATTCATAATGACATTCAGTCAGCATTTTAACCCTTTAGGTGTTTCACAAGAATAGCAGCAAAGTGAAGGAGAAAATTCACAATCTTCATTTTTTACACTCGCATGTTCTTGTAGACCCAATTTTTAAATTTTTACAAGGGGTAAAAGGAGAAAATTTATACTTATGTTTGTAGCCCAATTTCCCTCGAATAAGCACATACCTCATATGTCTATGTAAATTGTTCGGCGGGCGCAGTAGAGGGCTCAGAAGCGAAGGAGCGACAAGGGGATTTTGGAGAGTAAGTTTTTCTGAAATGGTTTTTGGGGGGCATGTTGCATTTTGAAGCCCCTATGGTGTCGGAACAGCAAAAAAAACACATGGCATACCATTTTGGAAACTAGACCCCTTGAGGAACGTAACAAGGAATTAAGTGAGCCTTAATACCCCACAGGTGTTTCACGACTTTTGCATATGTAAAAAAAAAAAAAAATGTTCACTAAAATGTGTGTTTCCCCACAAATTTCACATTTTTGCAAGGGTTAATAGCAGAAAATACCCCCCAAAATTTGTAACCCCATCTCTTCTGAGTATGGAGGTACCCCATAAGTTGACCTGGAGTGCACTACGGGCGAACTACAATGCTCAGAAGAGAAGGAGTCATATTTGGCTTTTTGAGAGCAAATTTTGCTCGGGGGGCATGTCGCATTTAGGAAGCCCCTATGGTGCCAGAACAGCAAAAAAAAAACACATGGCATACCATTTTGGAAACTAGACCCCTTGAGGAACATAACAAGGAATAAAGTGAGCCTTAATACCCCACAGGGGTTTCACAACTTTTGAATATGTAAAAAAATAAAATAATGTTTTCACTAAAATGTGTGCTTCCCCCCAAATTTCATATTTTTGCAAGGGTTAATAGCAGAAAAGACCCCCAAAATTTGTAACCCCATCTCTTCTGAGCATGGAAATACCCCATGTGTGGACGTCAAGTGCTCTGCTGGCGCACTACAATGCTCAGAAGAGAAGGAGCGCCATTGAGCTTTTGGGAAAAAAATTTTTGGAATGGAAGTCAGGGGCCATGTGCGTTTACAAAGCCCCCCGTGGTGCCAGAACAGTGGACCCCTCCACATGTGACCCTATTTTGGAAACTACACCCCTCACAGAATTTAATAAGAGGTGCAGTGAATATTTACATCCCACTGGCGTTTGACAGATCTTTGGAACAGTGGGCTGTGCAAATGAAAAATTAAATTTTTCATTTTCACGGACCACTGTTCCAAAAATCTGTCAGACACCTGCGGGACGTAGATGCTCACTTTACCCCTTATTACATTACATGAGGGGTGTAGTTTCCAAAATGGGATCGAATGTGGGTATTTATTTTTTATGTCAGAACCGCTGTAAAATCAGCCACCCCTGTGCAAATCACCAATTTAGGCCTCAAATGTACATAGTGCGCTCTCACTCCTGAGCCTTGTTGTGCGCCCGCAGAGCATTTTACGCCTAGATATGGGGTATTTCTGTACTCAGGAGAAATTGCGTTACAAATTTTGGGGGTCTTTTTTTCCTTTTAACACTTGTGAAAATAAAAAGTATAGGGCAACACCAGCATGTTAGTGTAAATTTTTTTTATTTTTTTACACTAACAAGCTGGTGTAGCCCCAACTTTTCCTTTTAATAAGGGGTAAAAGGAGAAAAAGCCCCCCAAAATTTGTAGTGCAATTTCTCCTGAGTACGGAGATACCCCATATGTGGCCCTAAACTGTTTCCTTGAAATACGACAGGGCTCCGAAGTGAGAGAGCTCCATGCACATTTGAGGACTAAATTAGGGATCCCATAGGGTGAACATAGGGGTATTCTACGCCAGTGATTCCCAAACAGGGTGCATCTAGCTGTTGCTAAATTCCCAGCATGCCTGGACAGTCAGTGGCTGTCCGGAAATGCTGGGAGTTGTTGTTTTGCAACAGCTGGAGGCTCTGTTTTGGAAACACTGCCATACAATACGGTTTTAATTTTTATTGGGGGGGGGGGCAGTGTAAGGGGTGTATATGTAGTGTTTCCCACTAGGAGTTTGAGCAGCCGCAGCCCAAACTTGAAGCAGGAAACTTACTGTAAACCTACCTGTGTGAACGTACCCTGTACGTTCACATGGGTAACTACAGCTCCCAGCATGTACTGATCGCCGAAGGGCATGCTGGGAGATGTAGTTATGCAATAGCTGGAGGTACGCAACTACAACTCTCAGCATGCCGAGACAGCTTCCATCGGATACAGCCGCACGTCATCGCCGCCCGCCGATCTCCGTCGCCCGCAGCCTCCGTCGCCCGCCCGGATCGGTAAGTGGATCTTCGGTGACGGTCCTCATCTTTTCCCTGTTCTGCCCCGCCTATTGTGGGTGGGCAGGATGGGGAAAACGAAAGTTAACCCCCCCGCCCCAGATCTGCTATTGGTGGTCGCGTCTAGACCACCAATAGCAGGGATAGGAGGGGTGCCACCTCACTCCTATTGCTTCAGGGGGATCCTGGGTGTCTTAGACACCCGCGATCCCCCTTACATTCCGGGTCACCGGGTCACTATAGACCCGTAATGACCCGGAATCGCGCAAATCGCAAGTGTGAATTCACTTGCGATTTGCCGCGATCGCCGACATGGGGGGGTCTAATGACCCCCCTGGGCATTTGCACGGGATGCCTGCTGAATGATTTCAGCAGGCATCCCGGTCCGATCACCGCCCGGCGCACGGCGGGGACCGGAACTGCCCATAATGTCACTGTACATCATGGGTCCTTAAGACCCAGGGTGTCGGGACGTAACATTACATCATGGGTCCTGAACGGGTTAAAAAAATTATAACTACATGCACAAAATTATTATGTTTAAAATTGTCATCTTCTGACCCCTATAACTTTTTTATTTTTTTTCCCCATAATCTGAAGTTTTTTTTATCAGTACCATTTTTGTTTAGATGAGACTTTTTGATCGCTTTTCATAAATTTTTTTAGGGTATACAAAGACACAAAAAATACGCAATTTTGGACTTTGGAATTTTTTTCACGTGTACGCCATTGACCGTGCGGTTTAATTAACATTATGTTTTTATAGTTCGGACATTTACGCACGTGGAAATACCACATATGTTTATTTAAATTCTTTTTTTTTTTTTTACATATTTTTTATTTTAACCCCTTAAGGGCTCGGGGTTTTTCCATTTTTGCATTTTTGTTTTTTCCTCCTTACATTTAAAAAGTCATAACTCTTTCAGTTTTGCACCTAAAAATCCATATGATTGCTTATTTTTTGCGCCACCAATTCTACCTTGCAATGACGTCAGTCATTTTACCCAAAAATCTACGGCGAAATGAAAAAAAAAAATCGTTGAGAGACAAAATTGAAAAAAACCCCACCATTTTGTAACTTTTGGGGGCTTCCGTTTCTACACAGTACATTTTTCGGTAAAAATGACACCTTCTCTTTATTCTGTAGGTCCATACGATTAAAATGATACCCTACACCTCTGTCCATTTTAGGAACTGTCCGGAGCAGGATAGGTTTGCTATGGGGATTTGCTCCTACTCTGGACAGTTCCTAAAATGGACAGAGGTGTCAGCAGAGAACACTGTGGTCAGACAGAAAGGAAATTCAAAAAGAAAATAAATTCCTGTGGAGCATATAGCAGCTGATAAGTACTGGAAGGATTAAGACTTTTTAAATAGAAGTAACTTATAAATCTGTTTAACTTTCTGCCACCAGTTGATTTAAAAAAATGCTTTCCAGTGGAGTACCCCTTTAAGAACACAGCTTTTGACCTTGGACACAGCCTATTAAAGTTTTTGAGTTTTTTTCTGGCATTCTAAGAGCCATAACTCTTTAATTTTTCTATCCACAGAGCCATATAAGGGCTTGTTTCTTGCGAGACCAATTTTGTATAATGGAAATCCCTGCATATATGTTGTGGAGGTGCTGATCGGGCGGAGGGACTGCCATTGCTGTGATCCCTATTAATCACAGCACTTAATTAGAGAATATTAGAGAATACACAACAAACATGTATGTTGCTGTGCCCTGGTACTTAGTGCGCATGCAGGTTATGGTGGGTTTACCATCTATGAAGCAAGTGCCAGGGACCTGCTGCTAATGGTCGACATCAGAGATCTTGCTGATGATCGCCATAGACCCTTCATGGGTTATCCCAGCATCTAAAAGCTTAGGGACAGGTGCCGGTAGAATCAGTATGCTCATCGGACACTCGCAGTGAGATTTGGGATCATATGGGCTAAAATGAGAAGGTCGCATACCCTCCTACTGCAGGCCGGATTGGGGCTCCAGTAATTCAGCCAGCCAGGAAAAATCAGTGGATTGCCGACTTCCCTGTACAATGATAGAGTAAAAATAATGCTTTTAAAAGCCTTCCCCTAATAAAAATGAAAATCACCCCCTTTTCTCATTTTACATAAATAAATGAATAAATATAAACATATTTTGAATCGCCACATCTAGAATTGTCAAAAATACTAAAATTTAAAGTTTATGATGCGCACAGTACCGTAAATGGCATAAGGGTAAAAAAATACCAAACATCTGAAATTCTCATTTCTGGTAACATCATATGTCAGAAAAAGAAATAATAAAAAAAAAGTGATAAAAAATGTTGAAAATAAAAAAGGTACTGACGAAAACTACAGATCATGGCACAAAAAATTTGCCCCGTACAATAAAAATAGAAAGTAATGGGGATCAAAATAGGACAATTTTAAACCAACTTATTTGGTTTAAAAAGTTTAACTTTTTTCCAAAGTAGTACAATAATAGAATAACTATTTAAACATGGGTATTGTTTTAATTGTATTAACCCACAAAAGAAAGATATTGAGGGAGATTTATTAAAACCTGTTGCCCATAGCAACCAATCAGATTACTTCTTTCATTTTTCAGAGGCCTTTTCCAAAATGAAAGAAGCATTCTGGTTGCTGTGGGCAACTGGTCAACTTTTCCTGTGCGCAGGTTTTGATAAATCTCCCCATTGTGTCAGTTCTACCATAACATGCACTGTGTAAAAACTAAACCTCACCCCCAAAAAGTGACAAAACTGTCCAATGAAAAGCATCAATACAGAGTTCAATTTGTTCTGCAAAAAACAAGCCCTGATATGGGTCTGTAGATGGAAAAATAAGAATTATTATGTCTCTTAAAAGGTGAAGAGGAAAAAACAAACACACAAAAATGAAAATTGGCTTTGTCCTCAAGGTCAAAATTGGCTGTGTCTACAAGGGCTGTTTCCTTAAGGGTTTAAGGGGTGTGATGACAAATAGTGGTGGGATTGCCGATGTTTGTCATTGACTGTAAGTGCATGGCTGCTGATTACTATATATATTTTTTTACTTGTGTCTTGGTTTAACCCCTAGACAACACAGGACATACATATATGCCCTGGCTGCCTGGTACTTAATGCCCTAGGGTGTACATGTATGCACTGGAGCATTTACTATCTGTGGGCAAGCGCATGAACCAAGACACAGGTAAAAAAAATTATAATAACTGATTACATTTCACTATAAACGTGCCCTACATAGACAACAATAGACCTTAAAGGGGTTCTCCGGTGCTTACACATCTTATCCCCTATCCAAAGGATAGGGGATAAGATCACTTGATCGCGGAAGTCCCGCAGCTGGGGACACCCGTGATCATGCACGCGGCACCCCGTTTGTAATCAGTCCCTCGAGCGTGTTCGCTCCGGGTCTGATTACGGGTGACTACAGGGCCGGCGGCGTGTGACGTCACACCTCTGCCCCCGTGTGATGTCACGCTCCGCCCCTCAATGCAAGCCTACGGGAGGGGGCGTGATAGCTATAATGCCCCCTCCCATAGGCTTGCATTGAGGGGCGGAGCGTCATGTCACACGGGGTCGGAGGTGTGACATCACACGCCGCCGGCCCTGTAGTCACCCGTAGTCAAACCCGGCGCGAACATGCTCCAGGGACTGATTACAGACGGGGTGCCGCGTGCATGATCACGGGCATCCCCAGTTGCGGGACTCCCGCGATCAGGCATCTTATCCCCTATCCAAAGGATAGCACCGGAGAACCCCTTTAAGTGTCCTGTCATTTAAAAGAACATTAGACATACCACAGGTCTTGATATGAAAGGTTTTGATGGGTCGGGGTCTCAGCACTGAGGTCCCAACCGATGAAAATGTTTGCCATGTTTTTAAATGAGAGGGACACTTTAATTATTTCCCTTACAAATTCATCCTCTTCTTATATAGACTGCCTTAAATACAGTACACCTTTTATCACCAAAATGATGGAAAACAGCTGCAAATGGGTCTAAATATCTCATCTAGAATTAGGATTGTGATTCTTTTACCAATGTTAGACCAGCTAGCAAAGTTGCTAAAGGTTTGTTTCATGTGTACCCAGATTTATGCTTCTATTTCCACTCCTCAGTTTTTTTCAGTTCTGTAATAGGTTTACTATTTGTACTTGTTGTTTGATCATAACTTTTCACATGGAAAGCCGTATCATGCTGTGCAAGTGGAGCTGGTAATGAATGGATAGAAGGAATTAGGGTTTCACATTTTAGCCTTATTGTATCATAAATTTAATTGTAATTGCTCTATAAAAGCTTCCAGCTTCTTCTTCCCTTTCTCCAAAACCATAATATAATAAAGGGTTTATAAAGTGTTTCTGATGTGAACTTTATTTCCTTGCAGTAGGTGGAGACATTAAGCCATGAAATGGTGAATGCAGTATTTCATAGAGAAAATAGCTACCTAACCAGATTTTCATTTATGTTCTATATTTTAATGCAAATGTATCCTAGTATATTTTATATTATTCTGATAATTCAGTCACTTCTATAATTATCTACAGAAGTGAATATCATTAATATTATGTTGGATTAAGCAGTAATATGAATATTTCACGGTAAAGCTTAAATTTCAGATAATGCTTGCTGAATTCTCATGAAAAGAAATGAAGTACAGGGACTTGATGAGATTGTGTAATTTTACAATTAGATTTTTACAATTTTAGAGTGGGACGCTTTAATTGTAGTGGTCTTCATAGGCTTAAGCGCTTCTCTAAGGAGTTTAAATATGTTAAAGTGAAGTTTTGGAGACTTGAACGAAAACTTCAAGGTCTGTGTCTCTGTATTTACCATAAAAAGGATACATTTTCATATATTTCTGAAAACCCCATGTAAGGCTGTTCACATTTGAATTCTTTGCTTTCTGTCAGGAGTGAAGGTAGTTTTAACAGCCTAAACAACATCACTTACAGCAGTGGTTCCCAACCTTTTTTAATGTACCCCTTGGCAGCACATTTTAAAAAATTATACCCGCCCCATATTAGCAACATGTGTGTAATTAATATAGTTTCTATTATTTCAAATGCATATGCTTTCCTTCACTCCATAATCTCAACCTAAGCCCCCTCCTCCCCTCCCCATCTCTCCAGGATCCCTGACTTACAGGTGATGTCTTCTCTGATCACAGTCTTTATCTTTACTTTTTCTTCCGGACTAGACCTCCATTAAGATTTATATTGGCCAAAACTTGTGTCCATAGAGCCCACCAGACAAACATTTTAGTCCCTTTTACACAGTAATAGTGTCTGCTTTGTGCCCCCATGTAGATGTAGGACTCCACACTCTTCCCATAGATTTGTAGGCTCCCACATAGCTGTAGGCCCCCCTCCTGCTCCCATATAATTGTAGGCCCCTCTATCCTCCTATATAGTTGTAGGCGCCCTTTGTTTTCCCATAAAGTTGTGGCCCCTCTCTGCCCCTGCTTTGGTGCCCCACTGCTCTTTCAGTCTGGGGACCTACTGCTATTAACCATAGCAGTAGACCCCTGCCCCAGAGGAGCAGTGGAGCATGGGCGCTAACGTGGTAGTTACCATTCACAGCAGCATGATGCACATGCTTCTCCTCTGCTGTCACTGAAGAAGTGACCAGTGGCTATGGTTGCCATTACAGATTTCTTTTTGCATACCTCAGGATAACATAATGTTGTCCGAGCTAATAAATATAGGCAATTACAGTCTAGTAACTAAACTAAGCCAAATCCCAAGAAGGTCGGCACTGCAATCAATAGTTGGTGCCCGAGGACCAATGTAGCAAGAATCCAATAGAAAGAAGGGTCCCGGCACTCAGAAGTTTTTGAAGTCTCAAAGGTTTTTATTTATGCAACATGCATAGCATACAAGACAGGTACGCGTTACGGCTCAATAGCCTTTGTCAACCAGTACAGGTAACTGTTAGAATGCACCTTATATAATTACATCCGGTTCACAGATACCACGTCACTAATTACTATCATTCAAAGCACATGATGTACTATGATGATGTATATGAAAAACAATATAAAATGAAAAAAGTAAGAAGACAAATCATTGATAGGAAATTTTTCATAGCGGAGATTTCCGTAGAGTGTAGATTCATTTTCCGCTCTGTAAAAGAATTAGCAAATAAACACATTAACTAATGACATTCAGGTCAACATGTCTCTATAATAATCGCGAAAGTTCATAATCGCGGTTCATACCGCGCGGTTCCAGAGTCCCTAAACGATGTATCCAGAATGCTTCCTTTTGGGTGAGTAATTTTTTAATGTCACCACCTCTCCGTGGTTGCACGACCTCATCAATCACCTGATATTGTAATTGTGATATAGAGTGATTTTTATTGCTAAAGTGTGCAGGAATGGGAAGAAGAAGATTTTGACATCTGATGCTCGATTTATGGCGATTAATGCGGTCCCCCACCCGCTGGGTGGTCTCCCCCACGTATAGGAGACCGCACGGGCATTTTATTATGTATATGACATTACGAGACTGGCATGTGAAAAATTTGGTAATGGGAAATTTTTTTCCAGAATATGGATGTGTAATTTGGTTGCCTTTGATCACATTGCTACATTGGGCGCAGTTCAAACATGGATAAGTACCGGTGCGTTGTGTTCCTAAAAAACTTTGGCGACTTTTTTGTTTACCCCCAATGTCTGCTCTTATTAAAGTGTCTTTAATATTTTTAGATCGTTTATTGCAGATCAATGGTGGGGTTTTGAATTCTTCTATTTGGGGGTAAGATTTCTGAAGTATATTCCAATAATTTTTTACGATCTTATCTATTTTGAATGTAAGGGGATGGTATGTTCGAATGAATGGAATAATTTTGGTTTGCTTGTTTCGTTTTTCTATATTATGAGGGTAGGAGGTAACGGTGGGTTGGAGGACTTTTTTGGGGTAACCCCTTCTGCTGAATTTGTCCTCCAATTCTTTACATCTCACAGCACGTAATACGGGGTCCATCACTATCCTTTCTATTCTTTTTTTCTGGGAGATCGGAATAGATTTTTTCATGGAAGGGGGGTGAGCACTGGTGTAATGAAGTAGGCTATTTTTATCAGTGGGCTTGCGATATAAATCTGTACAGAGGCCTCCTTTTCCATCTTTCTGAATGAGTGTATCTAAAAAATTGACTTGTCGTTGGTCAGCCATCATGGTAAATTTTAATTCTGATCTTATGTTATTAATAAAAGAAAAGAACTCATCCAGTGTCGCACGTGGCCCCTCCCAAATGCATACAATGTCGTCAATAAATCGTCGCCAAATAATGGCATGTTTTTTAAAAAGATCACGTGAGTACACATATTGATATTCAAAATGCGACATGTATGCATTTGCATATGGAGGGGCCACGTTCGCTCCCATCGCCGAACCCCTACATTGCAAATAATATGTATCCTCAAACAAGAAGTAATTCTCTCTCAAAACAATATTCAACAGGTCAAGGAAAAAGTTTTTTTGGAACTCATTATAATCACTTTGGTCAAGAATCCACTTGGTAGCCTCACAACCCCTATCATGTTCAATTGCAGTATACAAACCAACTACATCAATGGTAACTAGCCATGTTTCATCTGTTATGTTTGTTACCCCTGACAACACCTTCAAAAAATCACCGGTATCCAATAAAAATGCAGGAGTTTTCTGTATCAAAGGAGTTAACATCTTCTCCAATAAAACAGAAAGAGGGGAAAGTACAGAGTCCATGGAGGAGACAATAGGGCGTCCCGGGGGATCGACCAAACTTTTATGAACCTTGGGCAAAATATAAAATACAGGTGTTATTGGATTCTGTATTTGTAAATAAGTGCACATCTTTTCATCGATCACCCCAAGGTCCCTATGTCTCTCTACCATGGACCCGATCTTTTTCTGAATTTTACCCAGAGGGTTATTTTCAAGTGGTAAATAAGTATCCGTGTCTGACAGCTGCCGCATCACCTCTTTTTTGTATGAAGTGGTATCCATAATGACAATGGAACCTCCCTTGTCACCGGGTTTTATAGTAATGCTGCGGTCAGCTGCCAGATCTGATAAAGCTCGTCTTTCTAGCACAGAGATGTTACCATGGACTCTGTAGTCCCCTCTTTTTATTTCTTTTACCAAATTATCAATGTCAGTTTTCACCAGCTTACAATAAGTTTCAACAGGATGATAATATTTAGGAGGCATGTAATGACTTTTTTGTTTAAGATTGAAATCCTCCAATTTGAGGATTCCTGGTGATGGCACCGACTCCTCAAGTCTAGTCGAGGAGTCATGTTGGGGTCTATCTGTGGAGAAATGGGCTTTTAAACGGATCATGCGAAAAAATCGCTCCAAGTCAATGTCCAGTTGAAAAGTATCTAATCTGTCCGTAGGACAAAATGAAAGTCCCCTTTGTAACACCCCTATCTCCACAGATGACAAGCATTTAGATGAAATGTTAATAACAATATTCTCAGAGGTTAAAGTCTCGGTATTACCTGTGACCTCGTTATCACCGGTCCGGTTGGTGCGCCGATGATGGCGGCCTCCCCGCCTCCCTGGCGTCCTCGCCTTCGCTGAAAAAAAGGGGGGCGTCGGTCTCGGCGTGCCTGGAACTCGCTTCCCGAGCTGGAGGAGGAGTATCCTCCCCTGCCTTGAGAGGAGGGTCCCCGTTGTACATATCCGGAGGTATCCCGCCATCGGTAGACTCGCTTGGCTAAATAATCTTCTGTATCCCGTAAGAATTTCTTTCTTTTCCTTTCCTCTATATCTTTCCTCAAGGTAGTCAGTTGTCCATCAAGATTTTCTTTAAGTTTCAGAAATTCCTCACTGTTCAAGGTGTCTCGTAGTTGTTGTTCAGTCGCCTCGACTTCTTTTTTAATCTCCGTAATCGCTTTTTGCAGGCGATCAACTGTTAGTACAATTATGTCCATTGAACATTTATTCAGAATTCTCTCAAAATCTTTGCAATAAAGCTCATCGTCAGCAAATAGAGTAGGTCGTAGATTTACTCTTAAGCCGCGCGGAATCCGTTCCGTGCGAAAATATTCTGTAAGAGTTGTATTATGTAATTCATAGGAGAGTAGACGGCGTGTCTCTTTTTCCCAGGCTCGTCTCCTCAATTCATGAGAAGGTGTCTGTAGGAAATCCGCTGAAGTGGTTGTCTGTGCGATTATCCTGGAGGCTTCATCCTCATTGTAAGATAACATAGACATTCCTCAGGTGCGTGCTCGTACCAAGTGAACGAAAGCCAAATCCCAAGAAGGTCGGCACTGCAATCAATAGTTGGTGCCCGAGGACCAATGTAGCAAGAATCCAATAGAAAGAAGGGTCCCGGCACTCAGAAGTTTTTGAAGTCTCAAAGGTTTTTATTTATGCAACATGCATAGCATACAAGACAGGTACGCGTTACGGCTCAATAGCCTTTGTCAACCAGTACAGGTAACTGTTAGAATGCACCTTATATAATTACATCCGGTTCACAGATACCACGTCACTAATTACTATCATTCAAAGCACATGATGTACTATGATGATGTATATGAAAAACAATATAAAATGAAAAAAGTAAGAAGACAAATCATTGATAGGAAATTTTTCATAGCGGAGATTTCCGTAGAGTGTAGATTCATTTTCCGCTCTGTAAAAGAATTAGCAAATAAACACATTAACTAATGACATTCAGGTCAACATGTCTCTATAATAATCGCGAAAGTTCATAATCGCGGTTCATACCGCGCGGTTCCAGAGTCCCTAAACGATGTATCCAGAATGCTTCCTTTTGGGTGAGTAATTTTTTGTAACTTATTGTAAGCTGGTGAAAACTGACATTGATAATTTGGTAAAAGAAATAAAAAGAGGGGACTACAGAGTCCATGGTAACATCTCTGTGCTAGAAAGACGAGCTTTATCAGATCTGGCAGCTGACCGCAGCATTACTATAAAACCCGGTGACAAGGGAGGTTCCATTGTCATTATGGATACCACTTCATACAAAAAAGAGGTGATGCGGCAGCTGTCAGACACGGATACTTATTTACCACTTGAAAATAACCCTCTGGGTAAAATTCAGAAAAAGATCGGGTCCATGGTAGAGAGACATAGGGACCTTGGGGTGATCGATGAAAAGATGTGCACTTATTTACAAATACAGAATCCAATAACACCTGTATTTTATATTTTGCCCAAGGTTCATAAAAGTTTGGTCGATCCCCCGGGACGCCCTATTGTCTCCTCCATGGACTCTGTACTTTCCCCTCTTTCTGTTTTATTGGAGAAGATGTTAACTCCTTTGATACAGAAAACTCCTGCATTTTTATTGGATACCGGTGATTTTTTGAAGGTGTTGTCAGGGGTAACAAACATAACAGATGAAACATGGCTAGTTACCATTGATGTAGTTGGTTTGTATACTGCAATTGAACATGATAGGGGTTGTGAGGCTACCAAGTGGATTCTTGACCAAAGTGATTATAATGAGTTCCAAAAAAACTTTTTCCTTGACCTGTTGAATATTGTTTTGAGAGAGAATTACTTCTTGTTTGAGGATACATATTATTTGCAATGTAGGGGTTCGGCGATGGGAGCGAACGTGGCCCCTCCATATGCAAATGCATACATGTCGCATTTTGAATATCAATATGTGTACTCACATGATCTTTTTAAAAAACATGCCATTATTTGGCGACGATTTATTGACGACATTGTATGCATTTGGGAGGGGCCACGTGCGACACTGGATGAGTTCTTTTCTTTTATTAATAACATAAGATCAGAATTAAAATTTACCATGATGGCTGACCAACGACAAGTCAATTTTTTAGATACACTCATTCAGAAAGATGGAAAAGGAGGCCTCTGTACAGATTTATATCGCAAGCCTACTGATAAAAATAGCCTACTTCATTACACCAGTGCTCACCCCCCTTCCATGAAAAAATCTATTCCGATCTCCCAGAAAAAAAGAATAGAAAGGATAGTGACGGACCCCGTATTACGTGCTGTGAGATGTAAAGAATTGGAGGACAAATTCAGCAGAAGGGGTTACCCCAAAAAAGTCCTCCAACCCACCGTTACCTCCTACCCTCATAATATAGAAAAACGAAACAAGCAAACCAAAATTATTCCATTCATTCGAACATACCATCCCCTTACATTCAAAATAGATAAGATCGTAAAAAATTATTGGAATATACTTCAGAAATCTTACCCCCAAATAGAAGAATTCAAAACCCCACCATTGATCTGCAATAAACGATCTAAAAATATTAAAGACACTTTAATAAGAGCAGACATTGGGGGTAAACAAAAAAGTCGCCAAAGTTTTTTAGGAACACAACGCACCGGTACTTATCCATGTTTGAACTGCGCCCAATGTAGCAATGTGATCAAAGGCAACCAAATTACACATCCATATTCTGGAAAAAAATTTCCCATTACCAAATTTTTCACATGCCAGTCTCGTAATGTCATATACATAATAAAATGCCCGTGCGGTCTCCTATACGTGGGGGAGACCACCCAGCGGGTGGGGGACCGCATTAATCGCCATAAATCGAGCATCAGATGTCAAAATCTTCTTCTTCCCATTCCTGCACACTTTAGCAATAAAAATCACTCTATATCACAATTACAATATCAGGTGATTGATGAGGTCGTGCAACCACGGAGAGGTGGTGACATTAAAAAATTACTCACCCAAAAGGAAGCATTCTGGATACATCGTTTAGGGACTCTGGAACCGCGCGGTATGAACCGCGATTATGAACTTTCGCGATTATTATAGAGACATGTTGACCTGAATGTCATTAGTTAATGTGTTTATTTGCTAATTCTTTTACAGAGCGGAAAATGAATCTACACTCTACGGAAATCTCCGCTATGAAAAATTTCCTATCAATGATTTGTCTTCTTACTTTTTTCATTTTATATTGTTTTTCATATACATCATCATAGTACATCATGTGCTTTGAATGATAGTAATTAGTGACGTGGTATCTGTGAACCGGATGTAATTATATAAGGTGCATTCTAACAGTTACCTGTACTGGTTGACAAAGGCTATTGAGCCGTAACGCGTACCTGTCTTGTATGCTATGCATGTTGCATAAATAAAAACCTTTGAGACTTCAAAAACTTCTGAGTGCCGGGACCCTTCTTTCTATTGGATAGTAACTAAACTAATACCACACAGACCTTGAATAAAATACTGGATACATTTTCCCAATAACAACCAATCACAGCTCAGCTTTCACTTTATCAGAACTCGCTAAGATATGAAAGCTGGGCTGTGATTGGTTGCTGTAGGCAACATCTCTCCATTTTTTTTTTTGCTTATTTATTGAGTTATTTGCACAGTACAGTAAGAAAAAGTAAGTGAACCTTTACATTTGAAACCTTTACATCATTCACACACACACACCCACATATACCAGATCCTCGTGGATTTGTAGTTGCTAATCTTACAAGGCAATCTAAAATACACAAGTATTGCCTTGCAAAATCCGCAGTTGCAGATCAGCTATTGCAGATTTTACTACTTTATATCCACATCAGATTCTGTGTGGATATTATTTCCTCCACCAAATTTTCCTGTAGCTGTATTTAGGTTTTGTATCTATTTTCATTTCATTAGTACCCTACAGCCCAATTTAGGTCATTCAACACTATATTGATAAAGTTTATACCAGGACTTTGACTTGGCCAATTGAAAACACAAATCTTTTCAACAAAATAACTTTAGTTCATGTTTTTGTCTTGTTAAGTTACCCAATTCCACTTCAGTTTGAGGTCATGGACTGCTGTCCTAACGCTCTGACCCTTATTTACTATGCTAAAACTGACTAGTTTTTGTTGGGTTATTTTAAGTTATTTTGGTGTATAGTGTTTGAGATATGTTGCCACCACTGTGCAACAGTGTGCAATAGGAAAATCTATTGAAAATCAAATAGGATGTAAAAAACTAAATTTTATTACCAACTGTGATGTACAGTGCACTAGCACCAGTATATTCTACAGTGCCATAGAATGCGCATACTCATACTGGCATGTTGCTGGACACTTAGGGGGACATGTATCATTGCATTTAGACCATTTTTCACGTCTACAAATTTTGCGCAATTGCGCTTTTTTTGCATAGAGCTGCGTTTTTTTTGGTGGACAGTTTTCTAAAGTTGTCACCAGTTTGGTCTACCGTACACCAACTAATCCAGTGGACTGGTATTTATCAATTGCGCAAAAAAAAAGTAGATGGTTTTTTTTGCGCAATTGCGCTTTTTTGCAAGAAAAGTAGTCTAAACCTAAGAGTGCTATCAAGGACTCGTAGAAAATGGCAGACGGTGGAAGATGCAGGTGGGGGATGCAGGAGCTGTCTCTCAGCACTGCAGTACTACAACTACTCCCATCATGGGACAGAATCTGTCCCATAATGGGAGTAGTTGTAGTACCGGAGCGCTGAGAGACGCACATCCCCTGTCTGCGGGACTCTATTGTGACTGTTAGGACTACTACTCCCATCATGGACAGACTCTGTCCAAGATGGGAGTTGTAGTCCTGAGGCTGAAGGACAGATCGCAGCAGGTCATTCTCCAGAGACCCGCTGCGATCTGCATTTATTAACTTAAAAAGCCGGCGGTACATGCGGCTCCACTGCACGGCACCGGCTCCTGTATACAGATGTCACGATTCATAATCCCCGCCTCCGGGAGAGGGGAGCTCTGATTGGTGGAAAGCTATTCACCACTATTAGCCAATCAGAGCTCCTGTCTTCTGGTGGGGATTATGAATTGTGACAGGTCTATACAGGGGAGCGAGTGGAGCCGCTTCTACAGTACAGTATATGATTGTTATGTGTACTGTACCCCCCCCTGACCCCTTCTATAGTGAGCGCTGGGACCGCTGTGTGATTGACAGGTCCCCAGCACAAGTGTCCGGCCCCACTGACCTTTATATGTTATACATCTTTATGATACACACTGCCCGTCCTCCTCTTCATTCTTCTCATACCGGAGACGAGCGGCTTCTGTATCATAGTCTATAGACAGAGCGCCCCCTCCCGGCCTCCACACTGCACGGGCCTGGGGTCAGACAACGGCAGGGGGCGCTCTGACTATAGTGAAAGCAGAAGCCGCGTGACTCCGGTATCAGAAGAATGAAGAGGAGGACGGGCAGTGTGTATCATAAAGATTTATAACATATAAAGGTCAGTGGGGCCGGACACTTGCGCTGGGGACCTGTCAATCACACAGCGGTCCGAGCGCTCACTATAGAAGGGGTCAGTATTAGTGTGGGGGGGGGGGGTACAATACACATAACAATTATATACAGTACTGTAGAAGCGGCTCCACTCGCTCCCCTGTATAGACCTGTCACAATTCATAACCCCCACCAGAAGACAGGAGCTGTAATTGGTGTATAGTGGTGAATAGCTTTCCACCAATCAGAGCTCCCCTCTCCCGGCGGCGGGGATTATGAATCGTGACATCTGTATACAGGAGGAGGGGGGAGGGGAGTGCAGCGTTGCCGCTGGCTTTTTAAGTTAATAAATGCAGATCGCAGCGGGTCTCTGGAGAATGACCTGCTGCGATCTGTCCTTCAGCCCGAGGACTACAACTCCCATCATGGACAGAGTCTGTCCATGATGGGAGTAGTAGTCCTAACAGTCACAATACAGTTTCGCAGCTGGGGGATGTGTAAGAGCCATCCCTCAGCACTGCGGTACTACAACTACTCCCATCATGGGACACAATTTCCCATGATGGGAGTAGTAGTCCAAGGGCAGACTGACGGATCTCAGGGGTCTCACTCTTGAGACCCCTTGCAACTTCTCCGCCCCTGCCCCCTAGTGATGACATAATTAGGGGGCGGAGCTTCACAGTCCAGGGCTGAAGCCAGGGTGGTAAGTATGGCTCTGTTCTCATTATGCGTTTTGCATAATGGGAACAGAGCCTTTTTGGCAGTGTGTTCCCAAACAGGGAGACTCCAGCTGTTGTTTACCTACAGCCTCCATGATGGGAGTTGTAGTTTAGCAACAATTGGAGGCTCCCTCTTTAGGAACACACTGCATTATGTGCGCTCTACCCAGGGGAGAGCGCCAAAAATGTCATTTCAGATAAGTGAATGCAGAGGACTACCTGAGATTCGGTGGAGTGTGACGATGACTAGCATTTTTTTTATGTCAATAAAAGGGTTAACGAGGGCTGTGGGGGAGTGTTTTTTTAAATCCATTTTTTATTTCATGTGTTGTTTTTTTTATAATTGAAATTTCAGGCTTAGTAGTGGAAGCCGTCTTGTAGACGGAATCTATTACTAAGCTGGGCTTAGCGTTGGCCCCGAAAACAGCTAGCGCTAACCCCCAATTATTACCCCGGTACTAACCGCCACAGGGGTGCCGGGAAGAGCCATTACCAACAGGCCCGGAGCATCAAAAATAGCGCTCCTTGGCCTAGGCGGTAACAGGCTGGGGTTATTTAGGCTGGGGAGGGCCAGTAACAATGGTCCTCGCCCATCCTGGTAATGTCAGGCTGTTGCTGATTGGTTGGTGTCTGATTGACACTGAAAATATGGGGAAGCCTATGTGTTGTTTTTTTTTGTAATAAAAAAAAGTGTGTGGTTCCCCATATTTTCAGTGTCAGTCAGATACCAACCAATCAGCAACAGCCTGACGTTACCAGGGTGGGCAAGGACCATTGTTACTGGCTCTCCCCAACCTAAATAACCCCAGCCAGGAGTGCTATTTTTGACACTCCAGGCCTGTTGGTACTGGCTCTTCCCGGCAACCCTGTGGCGATGGGTAACGGGATAATAATTGGGTGTTAGCGCTAGCTGTTTTTGTGGCTAACGCTAAGCCCGGCATTGAAAAAAAAATGTATTTAAAAAAAAAAACCACTCCCCACACAGCCCTCATTAAACCTTTTATTGACATTAAAAAAAAGCTGGTCATCATCGCAATACACTGAATCTGACGTCACCTGGTGAGTGCGCCCATACTGCAGTGTGTAACAGGGGGCCTCCAATTGTTCTTGTCTGCCTACTGTATCCTGTATATACAGTCATCTATAGATGGCTGTATATACAGGAGAGCGCACAAAGATTTAACTCAGAGCTGCAGTGTGGGTTAACTCTTTCCTTGCTGGGCTCCTGTATAGTATACATGGATACACTATGCCCCCTGTATACTATACAGCGGGCGGAGGTAAGTAGTGATGCTCTGCACCCTGTATATGAATATGCTATACATCACTCCTTACCTCCTTACACTCCGTGGGGCGGGCGCTCTGCACCCTGTATATGTATATGCTATACATCACTCCTCACCTCCTTACACTCCGTGGGGCGGGCGCTCTGCATCCGACCCATGGAGTAGTACCTGCAGTGAAAAAAATGCACACAGGGTACAAAAATGTTTGTTTCCGCACACCAGCAAAAATGCAAGAAAAAACACAAGGGGGGAGATTAATCAAAACCTATGTAGAGGAAGAGCGGTGCAGTTGCCCATAGCAACCTATCAGATTGCTCCTTTCATTTTTGTAAAGAAGCAATCTGATTGGTTGCCATGGGCAACTGCACTACTCTTCCTCTGTACAGTTTTTGATAAATCTCCCCCAAGAAAAATTACCAAAATGCAGGAAAAGCTGGGACCGTTTTTCAGGCGTTTTTGCTGGTGGACAAAAAAAAAACCTCAGTGGAATCCTGAAAAACAATAGAACAAAAGCCCAGCGTCCAGGATACACCACTATTCCTGTGAGGTGTAGAACAGGTCTACAAATAGAACTTTGTGGAGATTTAGACCATTGCACGAAATTTATCATGGGGCTTGCACAAGTTTGATAAATTTGGAGAAATTGCTCCAAATTTAGACCAAACAAAATGATCTACAAAAAACGTCTACCAACAACAACATTGATACATCTCCCCCTTAGACCTGTATAAATAAGAGCGATCTCTCTCCTGGAACTGTAACATTATGCAGGAAATACAAATGTATTAACAATTTTGGAACAACGAAATGACTGCACATGCACACATTGTACTTGGTTGTGGGACAGCATGGCCCAGTGCTGGGGGCTAGGTCTTGCAGCATTGTGGTGCCAGATCTTGTACTTGTAATGAATGAACTTGTAATGAAACCTCTCATTTTACCAAAAAATTTATGGCAAACCCAAATAAATATTTTTTTAGGGAGGAAATTTAAATGAAAACCACAATTTAGCACATTTTGGAGGGTTTACGATAAAAATGACATGTGTTCTTTATTCTGTGGGTTAATACGATAAAATGATACAACACAAATAAAGAAACATAGCCACACATCCACCATTTGTATTTTGATCTACTTGCTTCTCAGTATAAATCCTGTTAGTATACATTTTGATCAAAAAGTACAAACCCACTCGCCACCAAGGCCACCAAGTCAGAGTAGGCCCCTAACCTGACACTGGCGTGGCGCTGGGCAGCGACCACTGCCTCCGAGACACCATGCCCACAAGGGGGAATGGCCCAGTGGCCGAGCAGCCCCTCTGCTGCCCGACCCAGCCCCTGGCTTTCGGCCGCACCGACCCGCAGACAAAGCATCACAGAAACGATGGCCGCCACAGAGAACCACACCAGTGTGAACACTTACCATGTGCTCCCTACCAGGCAGCTGGGAGAATGTAAGGAGGAAACCCTTATGCAGTCTCCTGCTAATTAAAAACCCCTGGGCCGAAGTGGTGGAGTGGATTGCTGGCCATGGAAGAAGGGAGAGACTACAAATGTACAACACAAATAGAGAAACATAGCCGCACATCCATCATTTTTATTTTGATCTACTTGCTTCTCAGCATAAGTTCAAAAACTAACAGGTTGTTAGTATACGTTTTGATCAAAAAGTAAAAGCCCACTCGCCATGTCAAGGCCACCTAGTCAGAGTGGGTCCCTAACCTGACACTGGTGTAGCACCGGGTGGTGACCACTACCTCTGCGACACCATGCCCACAGGGAGAACGACTCATTGGCCAGGCAGCCCCACTGCTGTCCGACCAAGCCCCTGGCTTTGGGCCACACCACCCCACAGACAAAGCATCACAGAAACAATGGCCGCCACAGAGAACCACACCAGTGTGAACACTTACCATGTGCTCCCTACCAGAGGGCTGAGAGAATGTAAGGAGGAAACCCTTATGCAGTCTCATGCTAATTAAAAATGCCTGGGCCGAATGGGTGGAGTGGAGTGCTGGCCATGGAAGAAGGGAGTGAATACAAATGTACAACAAAAATAGAGAAACATAGCTGCACATCCACCTTTTGTATGTTGATGTACTTTTTGTTCAAAATGTAGACTAACAACCTATTAGTTTTTCAAATTATGCTAAGAAGCAAGTAGATCAAAATACAAATGGTGGGTGTGCGGCTATGTTTCTCTTTGTGTTGTGCATTTGTAGTCTCTCCCTTCTTCCATGGCCAGCACTTCACTCCACCCATTCGGCCCAGGCATTTTTAATTAGCATGAGACTGCATAAGGGTTTTCTACTTACATTCTCCCAGCCCTCTGTTAGGGAGCACATGGAAAGTGTTCACACTGGTGTACTTCTTTGTGGTGGCCATTTTTTCTGTGATGCTTTGTCTGTGGGGTGGGGTGGCCCAAAGCCAGGGGCTTGGTCAGGCATCAGTGGGGCTGCCTGACCACTGGGTCATTCCCCCTGTGGGCATGGTGTCTAGAAGGCAGTGGTCGCTGCCCGGCGCTACGCCAGTGTTAGGTTAGGGACCCACTCTGACTAGGTGGCCTTGACGTGACGAGTGGGCTTGTACTTTTTGATCAAAATGTATACTAACATCCTGTTAGTTTTTTTTTTATTATGCTGAGAAGCAAGTAGATCAAAATACAAATGGTTGATGTGTGGATATGTTTCTCTTTGTGTTGTATGATTAAAATGATACCCATGGCTAGATACTTTTCTATTTTTGTACCGCTTAAAAAAAATCTCAAACTTTTTGTACAAAATCATTAATATAAAATCGCCCTATTTTGACCACCTATAACTTTTTAATTTTTCCGTATATGGGCTGATATGAGGGCACTTTTTTGTGCCGTCATCTGTACTTTTTATTGATACCACATTTGCATATATAAAACTTTTAGATCACTTTTTATAATTTTTTTGGGGAATAAAACGTGACAAAAAAGCAGCATTTTTGGATTTTTAAATTTTTTTTACGTTGACCCTGTTCACCGTATGGGATCATTAACAATACAATTTTGATAATTCAGACATTTATGCACGCGGCGATACCAAATATGTTTATAAAAAAAAATTACGCTTTATGGGAGTAAAATGGGAAAAAGGGACAATTTTAATTTTTATTGGGGAAGGGGATTACTTTTTATTTTTAAATTTTTCAACTTTTTTTTTTACACTTTTTATGTTCCCATAGGGGACTATCAATAGCAATCAGTTGATTGCTAATACTGTTCAGTGCTATGCATAGGGCACAGCAGTGATCAGTATTATCGGCTATCTTTTGCTTTGGTCTGTTTGATCTCAGACCAGAGCAGAACATCTGAGGAGACAGCCAGAGGTAGGTGAGCCATTACAGATGATCGGATCCCCTCGGCAGTGCTGCGGGCAATCCAATCATCTATTTTAACATGCGCATTGCCGCAGATGCCGTGACCTGTATTGATCATGGCATCTGAGGGGTTAATGGCGGACATGCGTGCGATCGTGGATGTCGGCCATTACCGGCTGGTCTCCGGCTGCTGATTGCAGTCGGGACCTGCAGTGTATGATGCGAACACCACTCCGATGCTCGCGGTCATACACAGGGCATAAATGTATGTCCTGGTGCGCTAAGTACCTCCGCATCAGGACATACATTTACGTCCATCTTTGTTATGGGGTTAAGGAATTTCGTAAATAAAGTTTTTTGTTTTATAGCGTCAGCCTGCCCTTTACCAGCCATAAATTCAGTTGGGTTTCTCCACAATGGCACTTGCTGATTAAAGTTCCGAAGAGGCTATGACTGCATAGTGGCTTTTTGTATGGCAACATTCTAATACTAAATATCAAGATACAGTTTAGAGGAATACTTTAAGCTGTCTACCACTTTCCTGTGAACTGCAGCTTTCATTTGACTAAAGTTATAATTTAAAAAAATTTACTAGCCCTAGCCGAGACTTCAATGAACAGGGTGTCAGCATAATTGGATATTTAAGCAGAGTCTTTTAATCTACAAAACACTAACTCATACTTGGGTATCTCCTGGTACTTTAAACAATGACAGTTAAATGGGTTATCCCCCATAAAGTTACTTTAGTACTTACCTGCCAGACAGTAATAGGCATGTTTAGGAAGGATCAGTTCTTGTCTTGGGGCTAATTGGTTGTGTTGTGAGTCCACCATAACACTGTTACTTTTATTTTGTGAACTGGCTATGTCCTGTTAAAGTTCCTTCCCTCAAACTCTAAGTCTCAGGATCCCTTGTGTGAGGTCACTTTTCTCCCTCCCACACATCAGCCGCCCCACCCATTTCAGCACAGCCGTGTATGCTGTGCTGTGCGTGAAACTACAATTTCCTGCAGCCCTGTTGAGCGTGATTTCCCTCCCACCCAGCAGTCGCTCCACCCATTGAAGCAAAGACATGCTCCCTTTCAACACCTGACTACTGATGTCTCGGGCTGCACTGCAACCTTGGAAAAGCCTGAGACAACACTCATTTTGTATGCTGTTAAAAATTAACATCAAGGCAAAGATCACATAATAATTGCGAGGCCACCATGAAACACAGGTACAGACACTATATTATGAACTAAACTAATTTTACAGCCCCTGTAGCATAGTCGAATAAAACAAATCCCAGAATACTCTCTTAAAATAAAATACACAGTGACTGCTGTGCCAGAAGAATAATTAAATAATTAAATACCTATTCATTACCTCCAGTTCTAAGAAAAGTTTACCTTAAGCAGACCTGTGAAATATGAGAAATTCCTTGCCAGTCACATGTTGCCAAAAATATTTGTTGGCTAGTGTGTCCCTAGCAACCACTGTCAGACATGACTCAATTGATCAGCTGTAATATAGTTTTAGAGTGTTCTCGGAAAAGCATCTTGGTTTCAGTCAAGTCATGTCAATTTTATGTCTCAGACTGTTCTATTAAAGAGTGGTAGAGAGAAAAACTAGGAGCAGAACTTTTCTGAGTGCTTTATTGTTTAACTTACTTGGATTTGTTTTTCTTTGCAAAAGTATTATCCCAATGTATCTACAATGACACATTACTTTAAACCTAATATTGTGCAAAACCTATTATAATTCTAAAACATATTTTATGTAGTCTTCTACAAATGTACCAAATCAATATTTTGCTATAATAATTTTATTAAATAGAACTAAATTCATTTTTCTTTATTTAATTGGTTCTTCTACTTGCTAAATATAGTTTTTCATTACAGCTCATAAGCTACTTCTTCCTCTAGAACAATGTTTCCCACTGGTCTTGTCTTAAAGATTTCTTCTTTATTACACAGGTGATTTAATTAGTTTTACTAAATCAGTAACTAGCACATGTGCTTTCTCCGTGGGAAATCCACAAGACATGACCTATTGGGGTTCTTGGGAATCATTGCTCTTCAACAACCGCTAGCTTCAGTAAAGCCAATAACTTTAAACTATATAAATCCCTATAATAAGAGCTAGGCTTTTTGAGCTTTGAGCCTTATTTTCATACATAAATGGCTAAAAAAGGACCAAAAGCAAAAATGGCTAAAAAGACTGTGGGTGGAATTTATCATTGGTTTTACCCTAGTTTTGTGGTGTACATTTGCCACAGAGTTTGCTTTAGAAGGTTTTTCAAAAACAACATACCAACTCCTGATTTCAGTTGATATCATGTTCAGGATTTTATGTGCAACTTTTCAGTTTGTTGCATCTTTTGTCGCAACTGCGTTAACTCGGACAGCATTTTAAAAAGTTCCACATTTTGTTGTAGAGGAACACCATACAAAGAGGAGTACTGAAGAAATGTGATCTGCACCATATTTATCACGTGCCCTACACCATGTTATAAATTTGGTGCAGGTACACAGGTTCCACCACACAAATTAATGGGGTAAAAGATGTTCACCTACACCACTCTTGATTGTTTCCCCCCAGTATGTGCACACAAAAACATACAAAAAGAAGGCTGTAGAGAAGGCTGTAGAAAAGTGTGTAAACATAGCCTGAGACTCTTATGTGTTACCCCTTCCCGCAGAATGTCATATATAAACGCCGGGTTGTGCAGTGCGTTCGCGCATCCCGGCGTTTATACATGACATTCAGTTAACCCGGCGATGCGCAGCATCGCACGGGTTAACTGGCAGAAGTCCCGCTGTTTCCAGCAGGGGACAACTTCTGCTTCACCCCCAGGACCATCCATTGATGGTCCTGGTCAGCGATCACTGTGATTGGTCCCTGTGGACCAATCACAGTGATCTGGGGTGAAAGTTCAGATCCCCCGCACTGCCCGCCCCTGGAAGTCGGGCAGAACGGGGGACGAAAGCTGCAGGGGCTCGCGGGGACCTGCGGCATTCGGGGGGAACACGTGGGGACCGGCGGACTTACCTGGAGCAGCGGCGGGACCGAGGAGCAGCGGCAGGACCGGCCACGTGGACGAGCAGCGACGGGTAAGTATGTAGTCCTCAGAGGCAGCAGTGAAGATCTTCACTGCTGCTTCTAGGAGTCTGAAAACTACAACTCCCAGCATGCCTAGACAGCCTTTGGCAGTCTGGGCATGCTGGGAGTTGTAGTTTTGCAACATCTGGAGGGCCCCAGTTTGGAGACCATTGTATAATGGTCTCCAATCTGTGCTCTTCCAGCTGTTGCAAAACTACAACTCCCAGTATGCACTGACTGTCCAGGCATGCTGGGAGTTTTAGTTCAGCAACATCTGGCCCTTCAGATGTTGCCGAACTACAACTCCCAGCATGCCCTTCAGCTGTCTGGGCATGCTGGGAGTTGTAGTTTTGCAACAACTGGAGACACACTGGTTGGGAAACATTGTCTGTTTCTAACTCAGTGTTTCCTAACCTGTGTGCCTCCAGCTGTTGCAAAACTATGACTCCCAGAATGCACTAACAGACCATGCATGCTGGGAGTTGTGGTTTTGCAACAGCTGGTGCAACCCCCCCCCTGGGCGAGGCTTTTACAGTGGGTTTCTCGCATCTTGAGATGCAGCAAATTTTGCGCTGGGAAACTCGCTGTAATCCCCCGCCCATGTGACTGTACCCTAAAAACACTACACTACACTAACACAATATAAAATAAAAAGTTAAAAACACTACATATACACATACCCCTACACAGCCCCCCTCCCCCAATAAGAACGTCCGGTACACCACTGTTTCCAAAGCAGAGCCTCCAGCTGTTGAAAAACAACAACTCCCAGTATTGCCGGACAGCCGTTGACTGTTGACACGCATGCTGGGAGTTTTGCAACAGCTGGAGGCACCCTGTTTGGGAATCACTGGCGTAGAATACCCCTATGTTCACCCCTATGCAAAACCCTAATTTAGGCCTCAAATGCACATGGCGCTCTCACTTTGGAGCCCTGTCGTATTTCAGGGCAACAGTTTAGGGTCACATATGGGGTATCGCTGTACTCGGGAGAAATTGCGTTACAAGGTTTGGGGGGCTTTTTCTTCTTTAACCCTTCATGAAAAGGAAATGTTGGGGTCTACACCAGAATGTTAGTGTAAACATTTTTTATTTTTTACACTAACATGCTGATGTTGCCCTATACGTTACATTTTCACAAGAGGTAAAAGGGAAAAAAGCCCCCCAAAATTTGTAACGCAATTTCTCCCGACTACAGAGATACCCCATATGTGAGCGCAAAGGGCTCTGGGGGCGCACAACAAGGCCCAGAAGGGAGAGCGCACCATTAGTGTTGCTCACGAATATTCGCAATTCGAATATTATTCGCGAATATCGCATATTCGCGAATTCGCGAATTTCGCGAATATAGCGCTATATATTCGTAATTACGAATATTCGTTTTTTTTTTGTTTTTTTTTTCACAGTACACATCACAGTGATCACCCCTCTCTGCTTCCAGCTTGTGTGGTGTAAAGAAGGCTCTAATACTACCGTGTGAGACTGGCGTGCGAAAATTCGCATATGCTAATTTTCGCATATGCTAATTTTCGCATATGCGAAAATTAACACACACGAATTTTCGCATACACGAATCTTCGCATATGCGAAAATACAAGGAGACTATAACGAATATGCGAATATTCGCGAATATATGATGAATATTCGCCCATATATTCGCGAATATTCGCGAATTCGAATATGGCCTATGCCGCTCAACACTACGCACCATGTACATTTGAGGTGATTTGCACAGGGGTGGCTGATTGTTACAGCGGTTTTGACAAACGCAAAAAAAACAAAACCCCACATGTGACTCCATTTCAGAAACGACACCCCTCACGGAATGTAATGAGGGGTGCAGTGAGAATTTACCCCCCACAGGTGTCTGACGGATCTTTGGAGCAGTGGTCCGTGAAAATGAAAACTTGTACAGCCCACTGTTCCAAAGATCTGTCAGACACCAGTGGGGGGCAAATGCTCACTGTACCCCTTGTTACGTTCCTCAAGGGGTCTAGTTTCCAAAATGGTATGCCATGTGTTTTTTTTTTTGCTGTTCTGGCACCATAGGGGCTTCCTAAATGTGACATGCCCCCTGAGCAAAATTTGCTCTCAAAAAGCCAAATATGACTCCTTTTCTTCTGAGCATTGTAGTTTGCCCATAGTGCACTTCAGGTCAACTTATGGGGTACCTCCATACTCAGAAGAGAAGGGGTTACAAATATTGGGGGGTATTTCCTGCTATTAACCCTTGGAAAAATGTGAAATTTGGGGGGAAACACACATTTTAGTGAAAAAAAATATTTTTTTTTTTACATATGCAAAAGTCGTGAAACACCTGTGGGGTATTAAGGCTCACTTTATTCCTTGTTATGTTCCTCAAGGGGTCTAGTTTCCAAAATGGTATGCCATGTGAGGGTTTTTTGCTGTTCTGGCACCATAGGGGCTTCCTAAATGCAACATGCCCCCCAAAAACCATTTCAGAAAAACGTACTCTCCAAAATCCACTTATCGCTCTTTCCCTTCTGAGCCCTCTACTGCGCCCACCGAACACTTTACATAGACATATGAGGTATGTACTTACTCGAGAGAAATCAGGCTACAAATATAAGTATACATTTTCTCCTTTTACCCCTTGTAAAAATAAAAAAATTGGGTCTACAAGAACATGCGAGTGTAAAAAATGAAGATTGTGAATTTTCTCCTTCACTTTGCTTCTATTCCTGTGAAACACCTAAAGGGTTAAAATGATGACTGAATGTCATTTTGAATACTTTGGGGGGTGCAGTTTTTATAATGGGGTCATTTATGGGGTATTTTTAATATGAAGACCCTTCAAATCCACTTCAAACCTGAACTGGTCCCTGAAAAATAGTGAGTTTGAAAATTTTGTGAAAAATTGGAAAATTGCTGCTGAACTTTGAAGCCCTCTGGTGTCTTCCAAAAGTAAAAACTCGTCACTTTTATGATGCAAACATAAAGTAGACATATTGTATATGTGATTAAAATTTTTTTTTATTTGTAATATACATTTTCCTTACAAGCAGAGAGCTTCAAAGTTAGAAAAATGCAAAATTTTTTAATTTTTCATCAAATTTTAGGATTTTTCACAAGGAAAGGATGCAAGTTACCACAAAAATTTACCACCATGTTAAAGTAAAATATGTCACGAAAAAACAATCTCGGAATCAGAATGATAACTAAAAGCATTCCAGAGTTATTAATGTTTAAAGTGACAGTGGTCAGATGTGCAAAAAACGCACTGGTCCTTAAGGCCAAAATGGGCTTGGTCCTGAAGGGTTTAAAGAGTATTGTTGCGGACCATTGTTCTGCCATTGTCTTATCCATCAGATTAATGTCATGTTGATTGGTTTATTTATTCTTCTATTGACACTGAGTTTTATCTAGTACTATCAGAGGAGATATTTGATATAGGATCTATTTTATTCTGGACGACATGTCAAAAGTTTTTATAAATGACTATAACACTTCAACTGCAGCAGGTAAGGGCTCCAGCATTTTCACGAATGGTAATGGAGGGAAGCAGAGGACTTACCTACTGCCCACCACACTATCCTTCTGACCATTACTTAAAGGGGTTGTCCGCTGCCCTGCCTTCCGGAGCTCCACTCGCAGCGTCCGGAAGTTCATTACTCCGAACGCTGTGTGCGGGCTTACGTGTTTGAGGCTGCCCCCTCGTGACGTCACGCCCGCCCCCTGAACGAAAGTCTATGGGAAGGTCGCGCCCCCTTCCCATAGACTTTTGTTGAGGGGGCGGGCGTGACGTCACAAAGGGGCGGGTGTGACGTCACGAGGTGGCACCCTCGAACACAGAAGCCCGCACACAGCATTCGGAGTAATGAACTTCCAGACGCTGTGAGTGGAGCTCCGGAAGGCAGGGAAGAGGACAACCCCTTTAATATTCAAGCAGTAAGTTTACAATACAGTAGTTTATCTCTGTTAATGAAATCTTCTAATTCCATTCTTGACATGGTCTTGCATAAGAATTTTCCATTATTGCTGACAAAAATAACAGAAAGACCACTGTCGCACACACTGACGGAAGTTTACTACTGATTTGAGTGTCCGACATGCCGACCACAGTTTGTGAATTGTTTTATTTTTTTGTGGTATTTACTTTTTTAGCACATGCTTGTTGATAAATTTGGGTATTAGTCCTAATAGGTTAAAGGATAGTAAAGGATAAAGTGTCCAATAATGATTTTAAAATGTTAAGAATATTTATGAAACAATAATGCTCACTATGGTGTCTTCTGCAGGGCCCTTGCACCCCAAATACCAGGGATTTAAATAGATATAATAGAATAAATGAAATAAAATAAATGTTCATATATAGTAAAAGATGCTCATATAATAATACAGTACGTGAAAGATCCTTCCTCAATTGGCAACCTAAGTAAATATTAGCGAAGATAAGAAAAAGCAGGGACGTCGCTCACCAGGATACTGTGCAATTTATTTTATTCAACGGTGCAGTGACATGGAGCACGGACGTTGCAGGTAGGACTCAGCTCATCAGCAAAAGACTGGGTTACAGCTGTTGCTTGTGCATATCACGCTTCTTCAGACCCTACCTGTTCCGTAATGCATCACCCTTAAGAATCCTCCCTCTGGTGACACACACGGGACAGGTGCGTGCTTAATTAATCAAGTAAATATGAAAACAACAATATCGTAAAGCAAAGGACACGATAAAGATGACTAACAAGTACTATAACAATACTGTTCAAAATACAAAACATGAAAAATGAATAATGAACTTATAAAATTAACTGTTCAGAGGAACACACTGTAGTCGACTCTCTCATTGAGTCCGAGGCTGCCCGCAGCATTTCATTTTATAATCCATTTTGCTTCAGTTTGCAACAAAAGTTTCTTTTTATCTATATTTTCTCTGCTGGGGACAACCTCGAGTCCCTGAAAGAACAGATCACCCCAGATACCTCCATGTGTAGAATTCATATGTTCAATAAAGCGTGCTGCGCCTTTTTCGTTCTAACTGACTAGACATGCACTGAGTCCCTCCTGTCCGTAGTGCCTGGTATATGTTGGGCGGATGCACTCTGCAGCACTGTAGTCCCCCTATATTTTGCTCACTTTACCCTGATGGTACAGGGATAATGAATTGGAAGTCTCAAGTGGAGTGGGGATTGACACCAAGTGCCTTTTGCTGGTAATACCAATGTATGCTGATGTGGAATTAGCCTTTGGACACGGTTCCTCAGATGGATCAGATGATGCTGGCCAGCAGAGTAGGGGAAATTCAGAGAGCGCACGCTCCACTTCTATGCTTGCGGTAAGATTTACAGTAATGCGGATCTTCAAGTTTGCCAATATGGGGATATGAGCAAAAGTTTGGGTATTGGCTATACGCGTTTCAGGGAGCCAGGTCCCCTCTTTCAATAGCTGGTAGTGGCAGTTGTATAAGTTGTATAAGTGTCCAATAATGATTTTAAAATATTAATCATTTTTATTAAACAATAATGCTCACTATGGTGTCTTCTGCAGGGCCCTTGCATCAGACATTCCACGGATTTAAATAGATAAAATAGAATAAATGAAATAAAATAAATGTTCATAAACTTGAAGATCTGCATTAATGTAAATCTTACCGCAAGCACAGAAGTGGAACGTGCACTCTCTGAATTTCGCCTACTCCGTGGGCCAGCATCATCTGATCCATCTGAGGAACCGTGCCCAGAGGCTAATTCCACATCAGCATACATTGGTATTACCGGTAAGAGGCCAACCCCCACTCCTCTTGAAACTTCCAATTAATTATCCCTGTGCCGTCAGGGTAAAGTGGGCAAAAAATAGGCTGACTGCAGTGCTGCAGAGCGCATCCGCCCGACATATACCAGGCACTACGGACAGGAGGGACTCAGTGCTAATCCCCATCCCACTCATCCGTGGTATGTCTGGTGCAAGGGCCCTGCAGAAAATACCATAGTGAGCATTCTTGCTTAATAAATATTCTTAATATTTTAAAATCATTATTGGACACTTTTTCCTTTATCATCCTTTAACCTAGTAGGACTGTTAATATTTTTTGGTTTGTTTCATGTAGTATGTGACATGTTGGGTAATGTGTACCACAGTATCCTCGGTTTAGGATTCTTGATTTATGTAGAGCTCCCACAACTCTTTTTCTTAGTAAATTTGGGTATTTACCTATCAAGATACAAAATACACAGTAAGTTATGTCTGTTTTTTGTGCAGCTTGTGCCAGAAATGTA
Organism: Hyla sarda; assembly: GCF_029499605.1. Classification (NCBI taxonomy): domain Eukaryota; kingdom Metazoa; phylum Chordata; class Amphibia; order Anura; family Hylidae; genus Hyla; species Hyla sarda. The sequence goes on from NC_079189.1 coordinate 482,897,472, forward strand.
CCTTTTTCATTAGTAAACTCATTTTTAAAACCTAAAGGTCATGCCTCTTTTTGACCCCTGTGTCAAAAAAAGAGTGTAGTAAATGTGGCCAAAAGTATAGTAAATTGCACCAAATAGCACCAAACTTTTTGGACATTTCTTTCAGAAACCGTTCCCAGATTGGGTATAGTTCTGCAGCTCAGTTCCATTGAAGTGAATTGAGCCATGTTGTAAAACCACACAAAACCTGGGAACAAACATGAAGCTGTTTTTGAAAGAAATTAGCTCTGTTTTTCTATTCCTGAAAGATAAGTTACTGAAAACCACAGGCTTACCTTCAGAAGACATCTGCTCGATATGCATTTTTATTTTATGTATGATAAAACAGTAACCTACGTTTCTCCTAAATATTTTGTTCCTTTATAATAGTTATAGATTTATTTTGTATTTTATGTCATCCTATGCAATACAACTAAAGATAAACTGCACTATGGGTATAAATAATAATCATCATAATAATTATCATAATTATAACAATAATAATAACAACAACAACAACAATAATAATAATAATAGTATATAGCACAAACAAATATAAGTTGCTGATGCATATACAAACATGGAACAATAGCATGATGCTAGATGTAATGTAAATGTACTTAGAATAGTAAACAGTTTTGGCCTTGTTTTATGAGAGAATGTTCTGGAGTAGTAAATAAAAGATGGGCTAAGGCCAGGCCAGCATTTACTGTTTCATTATTAACTAGCTGAGTACCAGGCAATGCCCGTTTTTTCTTTCCTAATCCTTGTTGGGGAGGAAAAGCAACAAAGGAGGAAGCTTTTGACCTCATATACCATCCTCATATCCCGTCCTCATATCCCGACCTCATATCCCGACCTCATATCCCAACCTCATATCCTGACCTTATATCCTGACCTCATATCTCATCCTCATATCCTGACCTCATATCTCATCCTCATATGCTGACCTCATCCTTATATCCCGACTTCATATATCATCCTCACATCCTGACCTCAATTTCTAATTTCATATCAAGTCCTCATATCTAATCCTCCTATCCCGTTCTCATATCCTGTCCTCATGGAGCGTGGCATATGGAGAGGTTTTGGCTTGCAAGCCAGACTGATGCATCACCAGGAGATGCGGAGTGTGTCGAGTAATATACCGGAAGTCCCATATACTTGCATTGGACTTGAAACAAAAACCCCATCCTTCACATAAGGAAGTAGGTTAGATTTAATTTAACTATCCTATATTTTTATTTAACATATAAGTAACATATGCACCAAGTATTATCGAAATATCTCCAGCCGTACAGAAGTTAAGCTAGAACATACATTTCCCATAGACTTGCATGGGACTTTAAACAAAACCCCCGACCCTCACAAATGGGGGTGGGTAAGTCTTAAAGGGGATATCCAGGAAATTATTTTTTTTTTTTTTATATATCAACTGGCTCCAGAAAGTTAAACAGATTTGTAAATTACTAAAAGTAAAAAAGAAACAACAGTGGCACCAATACCTTAAGCCTCCTAAGACCACGAGATGGAGACGGCGTCCCGCTAGTCTGGAAATCCACCCTGGCAGCGGAGGTGCTAGGACAATAAAGACCGTAGTCACCAAATAGTAGTAAATAAAGAAAAAAGGTGTCCTGCACTCACCGCTTCAGTCCAGGTAATCCTGCTCCCATCTCGGGTCACGACTTGAAACGGAGGACATGGATAGTGGAGCGCTCAGAGGCGACTGCCGGCGGTTTCACGCATAGGAATGGGCTTCATCCGGCCTCGAGGCCGGATGAAGCGCATTCCTATGCGTGAAACCGCCGGCAGTCGCCTCTGAGCGCTCCACTATCCATGTCCTCCGTGTTCGAGTCGTGACCCGAGATGGGAGCAGGATTACCTGGACTGAAGCGGTGAGTGCAGGACACCTTTTTTCTTTATTTACCCTTTTTTCTTTATTTACTAAGATTTGTAAATTACTTCTATTAAAAAATCTTAATCCTTTCAGTACTTATGAGCTTCTTAGGTTAAGGTTTTTCTTTTCTGTCTAAGTGCTCTCTGATGATACGTGTCTCGGGAACCACCCAGTTTAGAAGCAAATCGCCTTAGCAAACCTCTTCTAAACTGGGCGGTTCCTGAGACAAGTGTCATCAGAGAGCACTTAGACAGAAAAGAACAACCTTAACTTCAGAAGCTCATAAGTACTGACAGGATTAAGATTTTTTAATAGAAGTAATTTACAAATCTGTTTAATTTTCTGGAGCCGGTTGATATATATATATATAAAAAAGTTTTTTCCTGGATAACCCCTTTAATTTATCTATCCTATATTTTTAGTTGACATATCAGTAATATTTGTACCAAGTATTATCGGAAGTGATTCTGTAACATACATACATTTACACATACACACATTGGGGGGGGGGGGGGATTTATCAAAACCAATCACCTTGCTTCTTTCATTTTTAGAAAGGCCTGTGAAAAATGAAAGAAGCGATCTGATTGGTTGCTATGGGCAACTGGACAATTTTTCCTCTGCACAGGTTTTGATAAATCTCCCCCATTGAGTTATTTATATATACAGTCATGGCCGTAAATGGCCGTAAATGTTGGCACCCCTGTTTTGCTATACACTTGTTTATTCCCTTTGTGTGTATTGGAACTAAACCAAAAAAGGGAGGAAAAAAAGCAAATAGGACATAATGTCACACCAAACTCCAAAAATGGGCTGGACAAAATTATTGGCACCCTTTCAAAATTGTGGAAAAATAAGATTGTTTCAGGCATGTGATGCTCCTTTAAAGTCACCTGGGGCAGGTAACAGGTGTGGGCAATATAAAAAATCACACCCCTGAAATCAGATAAAAAGGAGAGAAGTTCACTTAGTACTTGCATTGCGTGTCTGTGTGCCACACTAAGCATGGTCAACAGTAAGAGGAGAAGAGAACTGTACTTGAGAACCAAAATTGTGGAAAAATATCAACAACCTCACGGTTACAAGTCCATCTCCAGAGATCTAGATTTGCCTTTGTCCACAGTGCGCAACAATATCAAGAAATTTGCAACCCATGGCACTGTAGCTAATCTCCCTGGGCATGGACGGAAGAGAAAAATTGATGAAAGGTGTCAAACCAGAATATTCCGGATGGTGGATAAGCAGCCACAAACAAGTTCCAAAGATATTCAAGCTGTCCTGCAGGCTCAGGGAGCATCAGTGTCAGCGCAAACTATCTGTCAACATTTAAATGAAATGAAACGCTATGGCAGGAGACGCAGGAGGACCCCACTGCTGACACAGAGACATAAAAAAGCAAGACTACATTTTGCCAAAATGAACCTGAGTAAGCCAAAATCCTTCAGGGAAAACGTCTTGTGGACAGATGAGACCAAGATAGAGCTTTTTGGTAAAGCACATCATTCTACTGTTTACCGAAAACGGAATGAGGCCTACAAAGAAAAGAACACAGTACCTACAGTGAAATATGGTGGAGGTTAAATGATGTTTTGGGGTTGTTTTGCTGCGTCCAGCACTGGGTGCCTTGAATGTGTGCAAGGTATCATGAAATCTGAGGATTACCAACGGATTTTGGGTCACACTGTACAGCCCAGTGTCAGAAAGTTGGGCTTGCATCCGAGATCTTGGGTCTTCCAGTGGGACAATGACCTGAAACATACGTCAATGGATGGTCCCAAAGCGCTGGAGAGTTCTGAAGTGGCCCGCAATGAGTCCAGATGTAAATCCCATTGAACACCTGTGGAGAGATCTTAAAATTGCTGTTGGGTAAAGGCGCCCTTTCAATAAGGGAGACCTGGAGCAATTTGCAAAGGAAGAGTGGTCCAACATTGTGGCTGAGAGGTGTAAGAAGCTTATTGATGGTTATAGGAAGCGACTGATTTCAGTTATTTTTTTTCCAAAGGGTGTGCAACCAAATATTAAGCTAAGGGTGCCAATAATTTTGTCCAGACCATTTTTGGAGTTTGGTGTGACATTATGTCCAGTTGGCTCTTTTTCCTTCCCTTTTTTGGTTTAGTTCCAATACACACAAAGGGAATAAACAAGTGTATAGCAAAACATGTGTTGCTGCAATCCTTGAAAAATTTCAGGGGTGCCAACATTTACAGCCATGACTATATATATGTATATAGATTAAAGACTAAAGGAGTACTCCACTGAAATTTTTTTTTTAAATCAACTAGTACCAGAAGGTTAAACAGATTTGTAAATTACTTCTATTTAAAAATCTCATTCTTTCCATTACTTATCAGCTGCTGTATGCTCTACAGGAAGTTCTTTTCTTTTTGAATTTTCTTTCTGTCTGACCACAGTGCTCTCTGCTGACACCTCTGTCCATGTCAGGAACTGTCCAGAGCAGGATACGTTTGCTATGGGGATTTGCTCCTGCTCTGGGCAGTTCCTGACATGGACAGAAGTGTCAGCAGAGAGCACTGTGGTCAGACAGAAAATAAATTCAAAAAGAAAATAACTTCCTCTGTAGTATTCAGTAGCTGATAAGTACTGAAAGGATTACGTTTTTAAATAGAAGTAATTTACAAATCTGTTTAACTTTCTGGCACCAGTTGATTAAAAAAAAATGTTTTCCAGTGGAGTATCTTTGTAAACCAGAAGTGGATCTTAAACAGGAAAAGTATAAATAATGAACTCTTCTTTATGATCATTTCCCAGATTTAGCTTAAGGAAGCATTATAAACTACGTCAACACTGCACAGTGTAAACAGAGCCAAAGATCGCAGGGCTATGTGAAAAGGGGAAGTTTTTATTGTTTGAAAAATAGGTTAAAGACAGATGTTTGTTAGAATGGATGTACAGAAAATTTTAGAAAAATGTTGTCTTGGAAGCAAAAATTTGAAAAGGTTCTAAAAGTCAAAGAGGAAAGTATAAGTGATGAGTAGAGAGGTTGCATTTGAGGTGGCATCTAAAGATCTGGGAAGCAAAACATAGATAGAAAAATTTTCAGACAGCTTAGTAGTTCAGGAAAAGGATTTTGAACTGTCAGGGCCACTTTCAAGGGGTACAGCCAGTATTCCAGTAAGGGACCCGGGCCCCCACTGCACCCCCCTGCAGCAGCTACAGCATGGAAGCAAGGGACTGCTGCGCTCTCCTGCTTCCAGGGCCGGCCAGTCTGCGACTCCTAAACCTATAAGCTCTTCTTACAGACATGTCTATAGTTCAATGCGGCACTTGGAGGGAAGAGGCTATGGACCGTGCTGGAGCCAGGTAAATAATTTTTTTTTTTTTTTTATCTGTTGTTATCTAAAGGGGCTGCTGGCTATAACTACCTAATGGTTCTGCTGGCTTGGTATTATTGGTAATATTGATCTCAGTATACAGGATTTGGTCAGTAACAGTATGTTGGTAATATGTATGGTAATTCAAAAAGGAAAAGCGTATGTAGACCAAAATATCTAAAACTCATTAAGCTTTATCAGTACAAAATGCATAAAAATAAGACAAACACTTAAAAGCACATAAAATAAGACATACAACTCAAAATCCACAAGGGCAGGAAGGGGGGGATCTGGTCAGGGTACATCAGATTCATGTGTACATTGCCACAGGTACAGAGATAAGTAAGTATTGGGGAAATACTACAAAATGCCTAGAGTAAATAAATCAGTAAGCCAGGAAAAGATTAAATCCTGATTAATAGCCCCATGATAAGGTGCACAAAAACTAAGTGGATTTCACCCGTAAAAAAATATATATGCAGACTGAAACTGGGAACCCAACAGGACGTAAATGAAGTATAAGCAATAAATTACCTAGTGGAGAGGGTGAGAGAGGGGGCGAAGCCTATCTTGGTGAAACGTCGGGCTACGGCGGTCTGGTCTTACACTCTCTCACCCTCTCCACTAGGTAATTTATTGCTTATACTTCATTTACGTCCTGTTGGGTTCTCAGTTTCAGTCTGCATATATATTTTTTTACAGGTAAAATCCACTTAGTTTTTATGCACCTTATCATGGGGCTATTACTCAGGATTTAACCTTTTCCTGGCTTACTGATTTATTTACTCTGGGCATTTTGTTGCATTTCCCCAATACTTACTTATCTCTGTACCTGTGGCAATGTACACGTGAATCTGATGTACCCTGACCAGATCCCCCCCTTCCTGCCCATGTGGATTTGGAGTTGTATCTCTTATTTTATGTGCTTTTAGGTGTTTGTCTTATTTTTGTGCATTTTGTACTAATAAAGCTTAATGAGTTTTTGATACTTTGGTCTACACACGCTTTTCCTTTTTGAATTAGTAATTATTTAGCGTAGGATCTCATTATTGCGTAGTTTTTTTTTGGTGTAACTCATTAATATGTATGGTAATAATATTTCCTTTTTTCTCTTCTCATTGAAATAAAGGGCTCTTGTTTTTATTGTCCTGTGTTTACATTTTTTATAGATAATGGGGAACATAGCGGGAAGGCCCTGGGGGCGGCCACAGGGGGGTAGGGGTTGGGGGGGCCCAGGCCTTGAGCTGTGTAAGGGTTCCCAACATTTCTGATGGCAGCCCTGTGAACTGTACTTGCAGCTTTGGTTCTGTAGAGATGACATGTGAAAGGTCAGTGAAATACATGTTTCCAATGTAACATTGCTAAATTCTATCATAGCTGCAAAGTCATCAGAAAACATGCAAGAGGTGGGGGGCAGGGTATAGGTGGATAGAAGGGTTAAAGGCTATACATACTCTTGCATATCACAGACAAAGATAATTACAGGGATGAAGACAGAGACTATGTCAACAAGGCACCCATATCCCTGTGTCATAGTGCTTAAAACATAACTTTTAATCAGATATATTAAAATGTACCAATCGAACAAGAGAAAAAGAGAGCCCCCCTCCCCGGAAAAACAAAAAAATAAAATGGTAATAGGTCACCAAAAGAAGGCTCAGTAGAAGAAAGAAGCACGTTGGCAAAAATCGCAATACTAATCAAAGCAATCCAAAACCTCAGGACCTCTGTGGGATCTTTGCCTATTATACCCAGTATGAGGTACAAGTAAGATAGAATAAACCCAGAAAAATATTGTCCTAACAGATTTTCTCTGGAAGGTGGGGGGTTAATCAGGGGACTGGAACTGAGATAACAAAAACAAACTTTGATAATCATGGCACAAAATATAAATCTATATATATAAAACTCAATGTATGTGTGTATGTTCCAGCATCACGTCCAAACGGCTAAAGATATTAACATGAAACTTGGCACACGTTACTTATATGTCAGCAACAAACATAGGATAGATCATTTAACCCTTACTCACCCCAATTTGCCAGGGTCGGGTTTTTTGTTTAAACTCCCATACAAGTCTATGGGAAATATATGTTACTGCATAACTTCCAAAAAACTGGAGATATTTCGATAATACTTGGTCACATGTTACTTATATGTCCACTTAAAATATAGGATAGTTAATTTAACCCTAAACTACCCCCATTTGTAAGGGTCAGGGTTTTTGTTTAAAGTCCCATGCAAATCAATGGGAAATGGATGTTCCCACGTAACTTACGTATGGCTGGAGATATTTCAATACCTGGTAAAAATATTACTGGTCGTGATAGGAGGACGGGATAGGAGGTCGGGATAGGAGGTCGGGATATGAGGATGGGATAGGAGGTCGAGATAGGAGGTCGGGATAGGAGGTCGAGATAGGAGGTCGAGATAGGAGGTCGAGATAGGAGGTCAAGATATGAGGTCGAGATAGGAGGTCGGGATAGGAGGTCCGGATAGGAGGTCGAGATAGGAGGACGGGATAAGAGGACGGCATATGAGGACGGGATAGGAGGTCAAGATAGGAGGTTGAGATAGGAGGTCAAGATATGAGGTCGGGATAGGAGGTCGGGATAGAAGGACAGGATAAGAGGACGGCATATGAGGATGGGATAGGAGGTCAAGATAGGAGGTCGAGATAGGAGGTCAAGATATGAGGTCGAGATAGGAGGTCGAGACAGGAGGACGAGATAGGAGGTCGGGATAGGAGAACGGGATAAGAGGATGGCATATGAGGACGGGATAGGAGGTCAAGATAGGAGGTCGAGATAGGAGGGCAAGATATGAGGTCGAGATAGGAGGTCGAGACAGGAGGATGGCATAGGAGGTCGGGATAGGAGGTCAAGATAGAAGGTAAAGATAGGAGGACGAGATAGGAGGACGGGATAGGAGATCTGAATAGGAGGTCGGGATAGGAGGGCGAGACAGGAGTACAGGATAGGAGGTCGAGATAGGAGGACGGGATAGGAGGTCGGGATAGGAGGTCAGTATAGGAGGTCGGGATAGGAGGTTTGGATAAGAGGTCAAGATAGGAGGACAGGATAGGAGGTCTGGATAGGAGGACGGGATAGGAGGACAGGATAGGAGGACGGGATAGGAGGTCGGGATATGGGGTTGGGATATGACAAGAACATATGAGGACGGGATATGAAGTCAAAATCTTCCTCTGTTGATTTTCCTGCACAACAAGGATTAGAAAGGAAAAACCGGGCAAAGCAGGGTACTCAGCTAGTATACAAAGAAATATCAGGCCATGTTGTGATGGCATTGATAACCGGCCTCCAGTCAAGCCACTTACTGTTACCAATTACCGTCTTCCATCCACGCATGGGGTAGTAGTTTGTGGCTCAATTAGAACCCATTTATCAATTCCATCACATTTTGGCCTGATATTTATTTGTATCCATATATTTTGCATGATGATTATCTAATTTTTTTTGTCACACCTAAGAGAAGCAAGCTGTGGCAGAGAGTAGCTTAACCCCTTCCCGACCTATGACATACCTGTACGTCATGGGTGGCAAGGTGTTCCCGACCCATGACATACAGGTACGTCATGAACATTACTGCCGCTACTCGCGGCACCCCGCAGCGCCCGGAAAGATGGTGGCTATCACTGATAGCCAGCCATCTTACCGTGCGACCACGGGGGGTTTCATCCCCCACCCCCCCCAGCGATCGCTGCTATCAGCTGGTCAAATCTGACTAGCTGATAGCAACGTTTCGCTATCAGAATACTTAGCAGCGCGGTGTGTGAGTCCCGATCATGGGGACCCGTCCCCCGGCGTCACTTACCCGTCCGAGCGGTGTCCCGAGCGGTCCCGGCGGTCCCGGCGTCCTCCATGCGGTCCTGGCTGCGCTGCGTCCCGGAGGTGAGTTTCCGGCAGCAGGGCGGCATCTTCATTGGCAGCAGTGAGATCGCCGTAAAGCGATCTCACTGCTGCCTCTGAGAGTTTCAAAACTGCAACTCCCAGCATGCCCAGACAGCCTTTGGCTTTCTGGGCATGCTGGGAGTTGTAGTTTTGCAACATCTGGAGGTCCACAGTTTGGAGGCCACTGTATAATGGTCTCCAATCTGTGCTCTTCCAGATGTTGCAAAACTACAAATCTCAGCATGCTCAGTCTGTCCAGGCATGCTGGGAGTTGTAGTTCTCTAACATCTGGAAGAGCACAGATTGGAGACCATTATACAGTGGTCTCCAAACTGTGGACCTCCAGATGTTGCAAAACTACAACTCCCAGCATGCCCAGACTGCCCAAGCATGCTGGAAGTTGTAGTTCGGCAACATCTGATCCTTCAGATATTGCCGAACTACAACTTCCAGCATGCCTGGGCAGTCTGGGCATGCTGGGAGTTGTAGTTTTGCAACAACTGGAGGCACACTAGTTGGGAAACATTGTCCGTTTCCTACCTCAGTGCCTCCAGCTGTTGCAATTGTTGCAAAACTATAACTCCCAGCATGCACTGACAGACTATGCATGCTGGGAATTGTAGTTTTGCAACAGCTGGAGGCACACTGGTTTGGAAACACTAAGTTTGGTTGCAAAACACTTGAAAGTTTATTACTTAACTTAGTGTTTCCAAACCAGCGTTCCTCCAGCTGTTGCAAAACTACAACTCCCAGCATGCACGGACAGCCAAAGGGCATGCTCGGAGTTTGCAACAGCTGGATGTTTGCCCCCCCCCCCCCAATGTGAATGTACAGGGTACACTCACATGGGCGGAGGTTTACAGTGAGTGCTGCAAGTTTGAGATGGCGCAAATTTTGCGCTGCAGCTCAAACTTCCAGCGGCAAACTTGCTGTGAACCTCTGCCCATGTGACTGTACCCTAAAAACACTACACTACACTAACACTAACCTAAAATAAAGAGTAAAAAACACTACATATACACATACCCCTACACAGCCCCCCTCCCCCCAAAAAATGAAAAACGTCTGGTACGCTACGGTTTCCAAAACGGAGCCTCCAGCTGTTGCAAAATAATAACTCCCAGTATTGCCGGACAGCCATTGACTGTCCAGGCATGCTGGGAGTTTTGCAACAGCTGGAGGCACCCTGTTTGGGAATCATTGGCATAGAATACCCCTATGCAAATCCCTAATTCAGGCCTCAAATGCGCATGGCGCTCTCTCACTTTGGAGCCCTGTCGTATTTCAGGGCAACAGTTTTGGGACACATATGGGGTATCGCCGTACTCGGGAGAAATTGCCTTACAAACTTTGGGGGGCTTTTTCTTCTTTAACCCCTTATGAAAAGGTGAAGTTGGGGTCTACACCAGCATGTTAGTGTAAAAAAATTAATTTTTTACACTGACATGCTGGTGTTGCCCTATACTTTTCATTTTCACAAGAGGTAAAAGGGAAAAAAGACCCCCAAAATTTGTAACGCAATTTCTCCCGACTACGGAGATACCCCATATGTGGGCGCAAAGTGCTCTGGGGGCGCACAACAAGGCCCAGAAGGGAGAGTGCGCCATGTACATTTGAGGCGATTTGCACAGGGGTGGCTGATTGTTACAGCAGTTCTGACAAACGCAAAACAATAAATATCCATATGTGACCCCATTTTGGAAACTACACCCCTCACAGAATTTAATAAGGGGTGCAGTGAGCATTTACACCCCACTGGTGTATGACAGATTTTTGGAACAGTGGTCTGTGAAAATGAAAAATAAAATTTTTGATTTGCACAGTCCACTGTTTCAAATATCTGTCAAACGCCAGTGGGGTGTAAATGCTCACTGCACCCCTTATTAAATTCCATGAGGGGTATAGTTTCCAAAATGGGGTCACATGTGGGGGGGGGGTCCACTGTTCTGGCACCATAGGGGCTTCCTAAATGGGACATGCCCCCCAAAAACCCTTTCAGAAAAACTCACTCTCCAAAATCCCACTGTCGCTCCTTCCCTTCTGAGCCCTCTACTGCGCCCACCGAACACTTTACATAGACATATGAGGTATTTCCTTACTCGAGAGAAATTGGGTTACAAATTTTAGGGTGATTTCTCTCCTTTTACCCCTTGTAAAAATTCAAAAATTGGGTCTACAAGAAAATGCGAGTGTAAAAAATGAAGATTTAGAATTTTCTCCTTCACTTTGCTGCTATTCCTGTGAAACACCTAAAGGGTTAAAACACTTACTGAATGTCATTTTGAATACTTTGGGGGGTGCAGTTTTTATAATGGGGTCATTTATGGGGTATTTCTAATATGAAGACCCTTAAAATCCACTTCCAACCTGAACTGGGCCCTGAAAAATTACGATTTTGAAAATCTTGAGAAAAATTGGAAAATTGCTGATGAACTTTGAAGCCCTCTGGTGTCTTCCAAAAGTAAAAACTTGTCAATTTTTTTATGCAAACACAAAGTAGACATATTTTATATGTGAATCAATATGTAATTTATTTGGAATATCCATTTTCCTTTCAAGCAGAGACTTTCAAAGTTAGAAAAATGCTAAATTTTCAAAATTTTAATGAAATTTTTAGATTTTTTACCAAGAAAGGATGCAAATATCAGTGAAATTTTACCAATAACATAAAGTAGAATATGTCACGAAAAAACAATCTCGGAATCAGAATGATAAGTAAAAGCATTCCAGAGTTATTAATGTTTAAAGTGACAGTGGTCAGATTTTCAAAAAATGCCCAGGTCATGAAGGTGAAAATGGGCTGGGTCATGAAGGGGTTAAAAGAAACCTGCTGTAGCACAGGAGAAAGATGCCGAGCTGTTGGAACCTCTAATGGTCCTTGTCCCTGCTAATAGGATTGTTCATGTTCTTATAAGGTTCTGCAACTATCAAATGTACTATGTCACTAAGTTTATTCTACCATTTGAAAGATTGTAATTTCACTATTGTACGGAAATAAAGTTGTTGGTTCAAGCACACATTGGCCTGAGTTACTAAGTGTTGTGTAGTTTTCTTTGTGGGTTTTAATTCCCTGTAATTTTTTTCCACAGTATTTACTAAGGTTTCCCTACATTTTGCACTTTTCCCTACATTTTACTTTTTTTTTTTTATTACACATGCCCTGATCTGTCGAGTTTTCCTCAGCTCAAATTCACCACATTTTCCGTGGAAACCTTAGTAAATATGTAGTTTTTGTGTGAAAATGTTGGAGATACGCCCCTTTTTCGGGTTTTCTAAATAAAATGGAGAGTTGGTCGTGTTTTTATCAATTCTGGTGCAAATTCTGGTGCAGACAGAATTTCTGGCGCAATTCACCAGAATCTGGTGCACAACTTGACAAAGCATGTAGGGTTTACAATAGTAAATCAGGGCCATTGTGTACCATTCCATAGTAGAACTATCCTTACAATCCACTGCAGACTGCTGTGCCATATGTACACTCTGATATGGTGCAGACTGTGTGATCTGCAGCCACTTCCTTACTACACATCACATACTGCAAGCCTTTGGTCAGGTGCTTAGTGGCGGTGGCAGGATTCGGAAGCACCCAATTTCATATCAATGGCCTAACCTAGGTATAGGGGTGCATATTGTCTATTTCCATAGACATCTAATCTGTACATAATATAGCTTATTACTTGAGCCTTTGTATAGGATTCTGTATGACGATTATATATTTATTTATATATATATTTATATATAACAGAAAATCCAATAGGAAGCAAACAGTGGTACTCCAGCAGTTTCAAGAAGAAGAAGAAATTCCTTTATTCACCCATATGGTGCTACGTTTCGACACACTCAATGGAGTCTTTATCAAGTATTGAGTGGGTCGAAACATAGCACCATATGGGTGAATAAAGGAATTTCCTCTTCTTCTTGAAACTGCTGGAGTGCCGCTGTTTGCTTCCTATTGGATTTTCTGTTGTTCATATACCTTTGGTCAAGGTTGGAGCTGGCTGAACACCCGCATTGATACCTTATATGCTTGAAGCCTTGTCACGGTGCTCCTTCATCATATTATCTATTATATATATTTATATATATACATATATATATATATATATATATATATATATATATATTATATGAAAAGACATTATATTATGTATATAGAGAGTAAAATGATAATCCCTTCTGACAGTCACAACCCAATTGTAATAGTGAGCATATGGATATATCGTGCAATTTTGCACTGTATTTACGCAATTCTGGGGGTCTCTTAACTATTATAGCAGTTGTTTATCTTATATAGTGATATATATAATGTAATTAATTAAAAAAATCCTGACACTCGCGCCTTTTACTATTTATAAAAACATTGGGCCAGATTTATCAAACTGTGTAACCAATAGCAACCAATCACAGCTCAGCTTTCACTTTACCAGAGCTCCTTAGCTGAGCTGTGATTGGCTGCTGTGGGAAAATCACTCCAGTTTTTCTCTCACACAGATTGATAAATCTGGGCCATTGAATCAATAAGATTATTTATATTATATTAAAGGGGAATTCCAGGCCAAAACTTTTTTTTATATATCAACTGGCTCCGGAAAGTTAAACAGATTTGTAAATTACTTTATTTAAAAAAATCTTAATCCTTCCAATAGTTATTAGCTTCTGAAGTTGAGTTGTTGTTTTCTGTCTAACTGCTCTCTGATGACTCACGTCCCGGGAGCTGTGCAGTTCCTATGGGGATATTCTCCCAGCATGCACAGCTCCCAGGATGTGACATCATCATTGAGCAGTTAGACAGAAAACTTCAGAAGCTAATAACTATTGGAAGGATTAATATTTTTTAATAGAAGTAATTTACAAATCTGAATAACAATGAAAATCTATAGCTTATGCCTCTAGGACCTCACCAATGGTGCATAATGGTGTGGGCAATAATAGATATAACAGCGTTTACTCAGAAATTGTTTTTTAATTCAGATTATAAAATATAAATATGTAAAACAATGACAAAATATCACATTACACTGGCACTATCTAATGAAAATCCCACTGGGCCCTAGTGAGATATCCAAAATAGAATGTAAAAAAAATAAATATAAAAATGAATTAGTGTTCTAATAAGTCCATGAATCTGCAGATAAAAAAAATAAAAATAAAATCCGCAAAAGGTGTAGATAGATATTTGGTTTTGTGGCAAAATAATTTTGTAACATAAAGTCAAATGTAACAAAAAGTCAGTGATCAAAAAATGAATGGATCATACAGAGTATCTCTCACCACTGCTTCTGGCTTACTCTGTATCATCCATTCATTTTTTGATCACTGACTTTTGTTACATTTGACTTTATGTTACAAAATTATTTTGCCACAAAACCAAATATCTATCTACACCTTTTGCGGATTTTATTTTTATTTTTTTTATCTGCAAATTCATGGACTTATTAGAACACTAATTCATTTTTATATATTTATTTTTTTTACATTCTATTTTGGATATCTCACTAGGGCCCAGTGGGATTTTCATTAGATAGTGCCAGTGTAATGTGATATTTTGTCATTGTTTTACATATTTATATTTTATAATCTGAATTAAAAAACAATTTCTGAGTAAACGCTGTTATATCTATTATTGCCCACACCATTATGCATCATTGGTGAGGTCCTAGAGGCATAAGCTATAGATTTTCATTGTTATTCATTATTGTTGCCGGTGGGGTCCGGCTTTAGCTTTGACTGCCTCGGTCCTTCTGTTGTGAGCTGCACCTAATTTTAAATTTTAAATTTTAAGTTTTTAATTTACAAATCTGTTTAACTTTCCGGAGCCAGTTGATATATATAAAAAAAGGTTTTGCCTGGAATACCCCTTTAATCTCTAAAAGAATAACAGACTGAGGGAGGTTTATTAAAACCTGTGCAGAGGAAGAATGGTGCAGTTGCCCATAGTAACCAATCAGCATGCTGCTTTCATTTTTAAAGAGGCCTGTGAAATATGAAAGAAGCGATCTGATTGGTTGCTATGGGCAACTCAGCAACTTTTCCTCTGCACCGGTTTTCATAAATCTCCCCCACTGAGTAGAAATGTAACCTATATTTATTCTATAATGTCTTTCTCTGCCTCTTTCCCTTCTACTTCTTCCATTTAGCCAGGCCAGATCTTTTATTTGAGACCTACAAGCAATAGGTAGAATGATGATTACATGTTTCTCTTAATGAATGGTTACCTTAATAACTGGATACACAAGCTTTAGAGGAAATAATTGCAACTATAATTTAAAGCTGACTATATAAAATTACAGATTTCTTGTAATTCATAATTCCATATTTATTCAATAAAATGCTATTACAAAACTTTTTTTGTTTTGTTTGTGCTTTTGTGCTTTCATTCTTTGTGCTTTTCTTCCTTTTCAGAATTCTCTGTTTCTTTGTAGAATTTAAAGTTGCATACTAAATATGAGAGCGGCCTGAATATAGGGGTACTCCAGAGGGAAAAAATATATATATATTTTTCAAATCAACTGGTGCCTGAAAGTTATACAGATTTATACATTACCTATATATAAAAAAAAAAAAAAAAAAATCAGCCTTTCAGGACTAAGGACGTTGTGTAGTTCTTCCCAGTCTGACCACAGAGCTCTCTGCTGCCCCCTCTGTTTATAGTCAAAAACATGCTGACAGTTTGTACAATCTGTTAACCTTGACTTATCCAGGTTGTGTTCTACTTACTACTAGATAATTTTAACCCCTTAAGGATGCAGGGCATACCTGTATGCCCTGCGCCTGCTCCAGCGAAATAATGCGGGGTCACGCAGGGTCGGTCCTGGTGGCTAACGGTAGCCGGGACCCAGGGTTAATAGCACGTGTCACACGAACACGGTGATGTACACTATTTACCCTTTAGACACGGTGATCAAAGTTGATCGCCACATCTAAACTGTAAAAAAAGCATTACCAGCAGCTCGGTCAGGCTGATTGGGACTACCACGGTGAAACTGCGTTGTCCCAATCAGCTAGGACGAAGCAGGAGGGTCCCTTACCTGCCTCTGGTGCGTCGAATCGGTGATTGCTTTCTCCAAGCCTGAGATCCATGCTTGAGCAATCGACTGACGATAACACTGATCAATGCAATACTATGGAATAGCATTGAACAGTGCTGGCAATCAATGCATTGCAAAAAAAGTGTAAAAAAAAGAGTTAATGAATGTGATTTAACCCCTTCCCTAATAAAGTTTGAATAACCCCCCTTTTCCCATTTAACCCCTTAAGGACCGGAGGTTTTTCCGTTTTTGCATTTTCGTTTTTTGCTCCTTGCCTTTAAAAAATCATAACTCTTTCAAATTTACACCTAAAAATCCATATGATGGCTTATTTTTTGCGCCACCAATTCTACTTTGTAATGACGTCAGTCATTTTGCCCAAAAATCTATGGTGAAGCGGGAAAAAAAATCATTGTGCGACAAAATTGAAAAAAAAAACGCTGTTTTGTAACTTTTGGGGGCTTCCGTTTCTACGTAGTACATTTTTCGGTAAAAATGACACCTGATATGTATTCTGTAGGTCCATACGATTAAAATGATTCCCTACTTATATTGGTTTGATTTTGTCGGACTTCTGGAAAAAATCATAACTACATGCAGGAAAATTAATACGTTTAAAATTGTCATCTTCTGACCCCCTATAACTTTTTTATTTTTCCGTGTATGGGGCGGTATGAGGGCTCAATTTTTGCGCCGTGATCTGAAGTTTTTAACGGTACCATTTTTGCATTGATAGGACTTATTGATCACTTTTTATTCATTTTTAAATGATATAAAAAGTGACCAAAAATGCACTATTTTGGACTTTGGAATTTTTTTGCGCGCACGCCATTGACCGAGCGGTTTAATTAATGATATATTTTTATAATTCGGACATTTCCGCACGCGGTGATACCACATATGTTTATTTTTATTTTTATTTACACTGTGTTTTTTTTTTTATTGGAAAAGGGGGGTGATTCAAACTTTTAATAGGGGAGGAGTTAAATGATCTTTATTCACTTTTTTTTTGCACTTTTTTTTTGCAGTGTTATAGGTCCCATAGGGACCTATAACACTGCACACACTGATCTTCTATGTTGATCACTGGTTTCTCATAAGAAACCAGTGATCAACGATTCTGCCGGATGACTGCTCATGCCTGGATCTCAGGCACTGAGCAGTCATTCGGCGATCGGACAGCGAGGAGGCAGGTAGGGGCCCTCCCGCTGTCCTGTCAGCTGTTCGGGATGCCGCGATTTCACCGCGGCTATCCCGAACAGCCCACTGAGCTAGCCGGGATGCTTTCGGTTTCACTTTAGACGCGGCGTTCAACTTTGAACGCCGCGTCTAAAGGGTTAATAGCGCGCGGCACAGCGATCAATGCCGCGCGCTATTAGCCACGGGTCCCGGCCGTTGTTAGAGGCCGGGCCCGACCCGCTATGACGCGGGGCCACGCCGTGGCCCCGCGTTATAGATCGGGAGTGGACACATGACGTTCCAGTACGTCATGTGTCCTTAAGGGGTTAAAGAAAAAAATGTAAATAAAAATAAATATAAACATATGTGGTATTGCAGCATACATAAATGTCCGAACTATAAAAAATATATCATTAATTAAACCGCACGGTGAATGGAGTACACGGCAAAAAATTCCAAAGTCCAAAATAGTGTATTTTTGGTCGCTTTTTATACCATAAAAAAATGAATAAAAAGCGATAAAAAAGTCAAAACAAAAATAGTACTGATACAAACTTTAGATCACAGCGCAAAAAATTAGCCCTCATACATCCCCATATACAGAAAAAGAAAAGTTATAGGGGTCAGAAGAGGACATTTTTAAACGTATACATTTTCGTGCATGTAGTTATGATTTTTTCCAAAAGTACGACAAAATCAAACCTATATAAGTAGGGTATCATTTTAACCATATGGACCTACAGAATGAAGATAAGGTGTAATTTTTACTGAAAAATGCACTGTGTAGAAACGGAAGCCCCTAAAAGTTACAAAATTAAGTTTTTTCTTTAATTTTGTCGCACAATGATTTTTTTTCCGTTTCATCGTGGATTTTTTCGGTAAATGGACTAATGTCATTAGTGGTGCAAAAAAGAATCAAAAATATGGATTTTTTGGTGGAAAATTGAAAGGGTTATGATTTTTAAACGGAGGAAGGAGGAAAAAACGAGGGTATTAAACTTTTGTGACAAGACCAGCACCGGAACTTGGGTGTTAATCACTGGAGGCTTCAGAAGGACAGAGGAATCAGCAGGACAAGGAACAACAGGTGGTGCTATAATTGACATCAATGTTAAGTTGCTATTAATAAATTGATTATTGTTATACATATTGGCCCTGATTTACTAAGAGTGGAGTGAAGTTTTCTTTCTGGGTTTTCATTCCCAACAAGTATTTTTCCATGGTATTTACTAATGTTTCCCTACATTTTGCATTTTTTTTGCACATGCTCTAACCTGTAGGGTTTTCCTCAGCTCAAATTCACTACATTTTCTGTGGAAACTTTAGTAAATCTATTGGGATTTTTTGAAGATGTCAGAGACCCCCCTCCCGCTTTTTGGTGGTCATGGTTTTCTGAGTAAAATGGAGAGTTGGTCAGGATTTAAAAAATTTTGGCGCAAATACTGGTGCATATACAATTTGAGGCGCAATGCACCAATTTTCTGGAGAACAACCCAACAAAACAGGTTGGGTTTGCAAAAGTAAATTAGGGCCATTGAGTAAATATCACCAATAATACTTGTGGGGATACAAAGGATAGGGGATAAGATGTCTGATCTCGGGGGTCTCGCTACTGGGAACCCCCGCGATCTCTCCTGCATTACCCAGTTTCATCTGCTGCACGGAATTAACTTTGCTCCGTGCCTGATGATGGGAGACACAGGGGCCGGAGTATCGTGATGTCACGGCCCCACCCCTTCATGATGATGTCACAGCCATGCCCACTCCCATAGACTTGTATTGAGGGGGTGGGGCGTGATGTCATGACGGGGAGGAGCCATGACATCACCATACTCTGCCCCTGTATCGCCCATCATCAGGTACGGATCGAAGTTCGCTCTGTGCAGCAGATAACACGGGGTACTGCAGGAGAGATCGTAGGGGTCAGGATTGGGGATAAGATGTCTAGGGGCGGAGTACCCCTTTAACCTTTGCTTTGAACAATACATACATTATAAATTCCTTAGAAATAGACTGCTATGGTGTGAGATTTTCAATTCGGTATTTAGATAACTTTAAACATAATTAAATATTAAGGAGTAGTTAATGTTGAGAAGACAGTGAATTATCTGCACACAAATAGGTTTTCATACTGGAAGTGGGTTATCTTATTTTTGACAGCTTTCCTCTCACATTTTCATATATCAACACATTTCTAGTGCAATTAGAAGTGTGAAACTCTTTTTTACTATGAGGAAATATCAGGAAAAAATACACAGTTCACAGTTTCCTAAAATGTGTATTCAGCTTCTTTTTCTTTCTCAGAAAAGCTAATTAAAATGAAGAAACAGAAAGATAATAAAGATTAGACATCATTCTGAACTCCAGGCGAATCATGCATACATTTCTAAAGATATCCTAATGGTAAAAAGAGCTAGAAAAGAGGCTTTATGTACGCTTGGAACCCCAATGGGAGAACCTAAGAAACACTATATACCAGTCAGACAAATACCACACCCATATAACAGAATACATTTTTATGTGAAATTTGGAAGATAAGTTGGTATTCTGTACCTTGGACGACGTCCAATCGGACCGGCCAGTCAGTCTGCCCCTTGCACCCCCTTTGCGAGTGGCACCCAGGGCCGCCCCCCCCCCCCTTGGTACACCACTGCCTGTACTAGGCCTCTATGGCTGCCATTTGTGATCTGATTCAATGCAATACACTGGACATTATATAGACTGACACTGAAAAGTTGTCTGCCAAATACATTGATGGTTTTATTCACCTGAAATTTCCACTATAGACAAGCTTTTCACTGATCCTTACCTCATTATGAAGCCTGCAGATAAGGGTGATGTGATTGTGGTGATATGTATATTAACCCCTTAAAGACACAAGGTTTTTCCGTTTTTGTACTTTTGTTTCTTCCTCATCACCTTCTAAAAATCATAATGCTTTCAATTTTGCACATATCGACCCATATGAGGGCATTTTTTTTGCGCCACCAATTGTACTTTATAATGACATCAATCATTTCACCACAAAATTTATGGTGAAACTAGAAAAAAAATATTTGTGGGGCAAAATAAAAATAAAAAATCCAGGCAGGAGCAGTCAAGCGCCGATAACACTGATAACAGGCGTGTTAATACACGCCAGTGATCTGTGTAAAAGATGAGTGTTTGCAGTGTTATAGGTCCCTATGGGAGCTATAACATTGCAAAAAAGAGTAAAAAAAAAGTGTTAATGAAAGTTAGAATCACCCCCCTTTTCCCATTAAAAAAATAAAACAGTGTAAATAAAAATAAACATATATGGTATCACCGCGTGCATAAATGTCCGAACTATAAAAATATATCATTAATTAAACCGCACGGTCAATAGCGTAAACGTAAAAAAATTCAAAATTACAAATAAGTGTATTTTGGTCACTTTTTATACCATTAAAAAATGAATAAAAAGTGATCAAAAAGTCCGATCAAAACAAAAATGATACCGATAAAAAATGATCACAGTGCAAAAAATGAGCCCTCATACCGCCCTGTACGTGGAAAAATAAGAAAGTTATAAGGGTCAGAAGAGGACATTTTTAAACGTATACATTTTCCTGCATGTAGTTATGATTTTTTCCAGAAGTCCGACAAAATCAAACATATATAAGTAGGGTATCATTTTAACCGTATGGACCTACAGAATAATGATAAGGTGTCATTTTTATCTAAATATGCACAGTGTAGAAACGGAAGCCCCCAAAAGTTACTAAATGGCGTTTTTTCTTCGATTTTGTCGCACAATGATTTTTTTTCCATTTCGCTGTGGATTTTTGGGTAAAATGACTATTGTCACTGCAAAGTAGAATTGGTGACACAAAAAATAAGCCATAATATGGATTTTTAGGTGGAAAATTGAAAGAGTTATGATTTTTAAAAGGTAAGGAGGAAAAAAACGAAAATGCAAAAACTGAAAAACCCTGTGTCCTTAACCCCTTAAGGACCGTTTTTTTTTCCGTTTTTGCATTTTCGTTTTTTGCTCCTTGCCTTTAAAAAATCATAACTCTTTCAATTTTGCACCTAAAAATCCATATGATTGCTTATTTTTTGCGCCACCAATGATGTAATGATGTCATTCATTTTGCCCAAAAATCTACGGTGAAACGGAAAAAAAAATCATTGTGAGACAAAATTGAAAAAAAAAAAACGCCGTTTTGTAACTTTTGGGGGCTTCCGTTTCTACCTAGGACATTTTTCTGTAAAAATGACACCTTCTCTTTATTCTGTAGGTTCATATGATTAAAATGATACCCTACTACTTGTCGTACTTCTGGAAAAAATCAGAACTTCATGCAGGAAAATTTATACATTTAAAATTGTCATCTTCTGACCCCTATAACTTTTTTATTTTTCTGCGTATGGGGCGGTATGAGGGCTCATGTTTTGCACCGTGATCTGAAGTTTTTAACGGTACCATTGTTGCATTTATAGGACTTATTGATCGCTTTTTATTAATTTTTTCATGAAATAAAAATTGACCAAAAATGCCCTATTTTGGACTTTTGAATTTCTTTGCGCGTACGCCATTGACCGTGCGGTTTAATTAACTATATATTTTTATAATTCGGACACTTCCACACGCAGCAATACCATATATGTTTATTATTTTTATTTACACTGTGTTTTTTTTTATGGGAAAAGGGGGGGGGGGGGTGATTCAAACTTTTAATAGGGGAGGGGTTAAATGATCTTTATTCACTTTTTTTTTTGCAGTGTTATAGCTCCCATAGGGAACTATAACACTGCACACACTGATCTTTTACATTGATCACTGGTTTCTCATAGGAAACCAGTGATCGATGATTCTGCCGCTTGACTACTCATGCCTGGATCTCAGGCACTGAGCAGTCATTCGGCAATCGGACAGCGTGGAGGCAGGTAGGGACCCTCCTGCTGTCCTGTAAGCTGTTCGGGATGCCGCGATTTTGCCGCGGCTATCCCGAACAGCCCACTGAGCTAACCGACATGGTTTCACTTTCACTTTAGGCACGGCGTTCAACTTTGAACGCCGTGTCTAAAGGCTTAATAGCGTGTGGTACCGCGATCAATGCCGCGCGCTATTAGCCATGGGTCCCGGCCGTTGTTAGAGGCCGGGCCCGACCCGCATTATGGATCGGGAGCGGACACATGACGTTCCAGTACGTCATGTGTCCTTAAGGGGTTAAGGGGTTAAGGACCAGGCCAATTTTATTTTAGCGTTTTCGTTTTTTCCTCCTCGCCTTCTAAAATCCATAACTTTTATATTTCCATCTACAGATCAATTTAAGGGCTTGTTTCTTCATAACCAATTGTACTTTGTAATGAAACCTCTCATTTTACCATATAATGTATGGCGAACCCCCCCAAAAAATTTTTAGGGAGGAAATTTAAATGAAAACTACAATTTTGCATATTTTGGAGGGTTTTGTTTTCACACTATACACTTTACGGTAAAAATGGCATTTGTTCTGTATTCTGTGGGTCAATACGATTAAAATGATACCCATGGCTAAAAATTTAAAACTTTTTGTACAAAATCAGTAATCTAAAATCTTCCTATTTTGACCACCTATAACTTTTTCATTTTTCCATATATAGGGCAGTATCAGGGCTCACTTTTTGCAGCATCATCTGTACTTTTTATTGATACCACATTTGCATATATAAAACTTTTAGATAATTTTTTATAAATTTTTTTAAAATAAAATGTGACAAAAAAGATGCATTTTTGGAATTTTTTTTACGTTTACGCTATTCACAGTACGGGATCATTAACATTATATTTTGATAGTTCGGACATTTATGCACAAGGCGATACCAAATATGTTTAATATAAAAAAATTACGCTTTTTGGGGGTAAGATGGGAAAAATTGACAATTTTAATTTTTATTGGGGGAGGGGATTTTTCACTTTTTTTGCTTTTTATTTTTACATTTTTAAAATTTTTTTTACACTTTTTATGTCCCCATAGGGGACTATCTATATTAATCATTTGATTGCTAATACTGTTCAGTGCTATGCATAGGACATAGCACCGATCAGTATTATCGGTGATCTTCTGCTCTGGTCTGCTTGATCTCAGACCAGAGCAGAAGACCCCAGGAGATGGCTGGAGCAAGGTGAGGGGACCTCCGGCAGCGCTGCGGTTGGTCCGATCATCCATTCTAAGTACCGCACTGACGCAGTTGGTGTGATCTGTATTGATCATGGCATCTGAGGGATTAATGGTGGACATCTGTGCGATTGCGTATGTCGGCCATTACCGGCGGGTCCCCGACTGCTGCTAGCAGCCAAAACCTGCCATGTATGACGCGAGCACTGTTCCGATGCTCGCGGTCATACACAGGACGTAAATGTACGTCCTGGTGTGGGAAGTACCGCCAAACCAGGACGTACATTTACGTCCGTGGTCGTTAAGGGGTTAAAAAATGATAACTATATGCACCAAAATTAGTATGTGAAAAATTGTCATCTTCTGACCCCTATAACTTTTATATTTTTCCTTATACAGGGAATGAGAGCTAATTTTTTTGCTCCATGATCTGAAGTTTTTATCGGTGTCATTTTTGTTTTGATGGAACTTTTTGATCACTTTTTATACATTTTTTTTTAGGGTATACAAGGTGACCAAAAATATGCAATTTTGGACTTTGCAATTTGTTTACGTGTACGCCATTGACCACGTGGTTTAATTAACATTGTATTTTTATAGTTCGGACATTTACGCACGCGGCAATACCACATATGTTTATTTTTATTATGTTTATATATTTTTTTATGGAATTTGGAAAAAAGGGGGGTGATTCAAACTTTTAATATGGAAGGGATTAATGGGTGTTTTTTAAAACTTTTAATTCAACTTTTTTTTTTTTTTTTTTTTTACACTTTCAGTCCCCTTAGGGGACTTTTAGGAGGAATCAGTTCCCTAGAACCACATCGATCTGTGTGCTCTGCGCTTGATTGATAAAGCCTGGTCCTGCCAGGCTTTATCATTGTCAGAGCAACAGCAGCCACAGGACATGATGTAAGCCCTCCGTCTACTTCAGCAGTGGATCGCCCCCCCCCGCAGACCACCAGGGATGGTTTAAATGTCCCTTTAGATATCGCTGTCAACTTTGGCGGCAGTTATCTAAAGGGCAATCACCGCATACCCTCAGCTACAGGAATCAGCTCAAGTCGGGAGCCCGCGCTATACACCGCTTGCCGGCTCGTCCTTAGACGGCAACTGGTTAAGGAAGCTGAGAACTAGATGTCTGACCCTTAAACATACAGAAGTTTGTCTACTCACCCAAAATGGGATATTGCTAAAAAATTTGGTAAGGAGGTTAAGGACATATTGATCAAGACTTCAAGAATTTGTTGATTGTTTTTGATCATCCAGTGATAGCTTGTATAACCCCTTCTTCTTGTATACCTTTTTGTCATTAGTGCCCAAGCTATTTTTGATCAATTGTTGTCTTCCCATAACTTTTCACAAAGTAAGACGGACTAGAATAAGTACCCTTAATGACCATTCTTAAAAGACGTATCAACATTTATTAAGAGGTTATGCTTTCTTCCTAAGATTCATAAATCAATATGTAATTGGTCAGGTCACTCCAGGATTAGAAAAGTTGGCTGTCCACTACTGGAGGCTTCAAATGATGGACACAGAAATCAGCAGGACAATAAACAGCAGGTGGCATTATCACTGATATCAATGTAAGATATTTCGTAACAAAAACTGATTTTTGAATCAGTTCCTAGATAAAAGTATTATTTTCCTGCATATTGAGAAAAAACTGGCAATATTACCTATTTAAAGGGGTACTTTGCCCCTAGACATCTTATCCCCTATCCAAAGGATAGGGGATAAGATGTCTGATCGCTGGGGTCCTGTCACTGGGGACTGCTGCGATCTCGGCTGCGACACCCCAGACATACAGTGCATGGAGCAAACTTTGCACCTTAGTGAATGACTGGCAATGCTGGGCAGAGGCTCGTGACGTCATGGTCATGCCCCGCTCGTGACATCACAGCCATGCCCCCTTAATGCAAGTCTATGGGAGGGGGCGTGATGGCCGTCACACCCCCTCCCATAGACTTGCATTGAGGGGGCGTAGCTGTGATGTCGAGAGCGGGCAGGGTTGGGACTTCACGAGCCTCCGGAGCTGCACCCGATGCTTTAAACAAACACCGGGCGCAATAAGGACCCCCATGATCAGACATCTTATCCCTATCCTTTGGATAGGAGATAAGATGTCTAGGGGCACAGTACATTTTTAAGGTTTCTGCTTCATACATGTTTACAGTACAATAAGAATTTTCTGTAAAAGCTTTTAATCCGATTATATCTAACCTTTGCTTTAAACAAAACATACATTATAAATTCTTCAGAAATAAGTTGATAGTAATTGAGATTTTCAATTTCGTATTTAGATTACTTTAAACATAGCCCATTTTGGGTGCATAGACAACCTTTTGTACATTTTAGGGTCAGACATCTAGTGCTCAGCTTCCTTAATATCCATATGACCACAATCACACCACCCTTATCTGCAGGCTTGATAATGAGGCCGTGATCAAGTGCCCTACAATAAGTGCCCTTAATGACCATCATTAAAAGACGTATCATTCTTGACTATGCAGTGGAATGAGATTTATTAACTATGTCCGTTTTTAAAAAGATGCAAAAATATTGTGCAAATGTAAAAAAAAATGCTAATTCATTCCCCCTCTGTCTTGCTTAGTAAAATGACAACCTAAAGCAAGTTCTGAGGTGATTGTGCAAAATGTATCAAAGCCTTGCACTGTTTTGATAAATTTGGCTAAAAAAATTAAAAAATAAAAAAGAGGCTGTGAAGTGGCTGCACACAGACACATAGGGGGAGAATTAGCAAAACCTGTGCAGAGGAAAATTTGCCTAGTTTCCTATAGCAACCAATCAGATCCCTTTTAATATTTTTTACAATGCCGCTGCAAAATGAAAGAAGCAATCTGATTGGTTACTGTGGTCAACTGTGCAACTTTTTCTCTGGACAGGTTTCTGATAAATCTCCCCAATATTGAAAAATCTCCTCCCTGATGTTTATTAATAATTACATTCTACAGCTGAAATGGGGCAGTGGTCGATTGTTTTAACCTGTTCCTAATTTTTTTTACTCATTTTTTTCCTTCTCACTTTTTGCAGAGCCAGAAAGCCATTACAAAGCCAGAAAAAATATAATTGAGGGGGGGGGGAGAGAGAGAGTGAAAATAGTGAAAAAATGCAATAGTACAATTATATGGGTTCATAATATGAGAAAACTGAAAAGCAAAGTTTGTTCTATGGGTCCTTATGATTCCAATTATACCAAATATTTAGCTTCTGACTCCTATACCCATTGGCCCGATTTACTAACATGATCCCTACTCTTTTTATCGGGTAATGCTACACAATTTGTATTTAAAAACCCACCAGAAAAATAGTGAAGTACTAAGTACTGAACTTGAAAACCTGACTGCCTTTAGGTGTGGGGAATCTGTTAAAAAGTGTGTTGTTTTTTTTAAGCCTGTTACTTTGTCCACTTAGTAGCTTTTTATATTACATTTAAAAAAAAAATTATAATTTTTTTGGGAAATTCTCCTTTTTTTTAATCTTGGCTTTTATTTCCTTTTAATTTTTATTATTATTATTATTTTTTACTTTTTGTATGTTAACCCATTAACCACCATGAATGAAAAGTTACATCCTGGTGCAGAGTTACTTTGCTTTATTTATTTGCTTTTATTTTTCCTGTGAGACACTTTTTTTCCCCATGCGACACAATTTAATATAATGCGACAGAATTTTCCTGACATGCGCGAAATATTGATAAATACATGTGAGAAAAAAATTGTCAGGGGAAAAAAAAAACACTCTGAAAATAACCCAAAACTCTTAGTAAATCAGGGCCATTAAGTTTTTTCACTTACGGGTCTGTATGAGGGCTCATTTATCAAACTAGGGGAACACTTATTGAAGCTAGCAGTGCCCCAGACTAGGTTTATGCCAAGCCATACAAGAAAAAAGGAAAACCTTAATGCTTGTATATAACCACATTTGGACACCTGTCAACAGACAGAAAGGTGCAATACACAGTGGAAACATATTAGCAGTATCATGTAAGGAGATAGATTGTTTTGAATACATTGGATTAAAGCGTTACTGTCAATAAAAAAACTTTTGACATGCCGATCTGATATCTCAAAAGCTGTTGAGCGCGCCGGGTGTAACTCCTGAGACCGGCTGCAATTGTGAGTTTTTAGCTGGGGAACCAGGCAGCATTGCATTTCCCTTTGCTTCCTGGCTGTCCAAAAGATCTGTACATTTCTCTGCATAGACTTCGAAAAGTACAAATCTCTAGGTTGGCGGGGAGTGCAGCCCAAGGACGTCTGGTTTCCCAGCTGATAACTTATGATCGCAGCGACTGGACACCTGGTCAACTTTTCCTCTGCACAAGTTTTGATAAATCTCCCCATAATATCTGAGAAGCAACTCTTGGTTGTCTATCTAACCAAATAAAAGACATACATATTTTTGAATTAGATATATAGTGGATATAAAATATTTGCTTTGTTTTAACCCCTAGAGTACACGGGATGTACCTGTACACCCTGGCTGCCTGGTACTTGGTGCATCAGGACATACATTTACCTGACACTTTAACCCCTTGGGGATGGAGCCCATTTTGACCCTAAGGACAGGACCATTTTTTGCAAATCTGACCTGTCACTTTTTGCATTAATAACTCTGGGATGCTTTTACTTATGAATTTGATTTCGAGAACATTTTTTCGTGACATATTCTACTTTATGTTAGGGGTAAATTTTTTCGATACTCGCATCATTTCTTGGTGAAAAATGTAAAAATTTCCTTAAATTTTGGAAAATGTTGAATTTTTTTTTTAGCTTTGAAACTCTGCTTGTAAGGAAAATGGACATTCCAAATAAATTATAGATTGATTTACGTATACAAAATGTCTACTTTATGTTGGCATCATAAAGTTGACATGTTTTTACCTTTTAAAGACATCAAAGGGCTTCAAAGTATAGCAGCAATTTTTTTTAATTTTCACAAAAAAGTCTAAATTTCAGGGACCAGTTAAGTTTGAAGTGGATTGTAAGGGCCTTTCTGTAAGAAATCACCGGTCATGGACCACAGTATGAAAAGTGCATCCCTCAAAGTATTCAAAATGACTTTCAGAAAGTGGAGGAGAAAAATCTAAATTTTACTTTTTACATTCGCATGTTCTTGTAGCCCCATTTATTTTTATTTTTACAAGGAGTAAAAGGAGAAAAAGCCTCCTAAAATTTGTAAACCAATTTCTCTTGAGTATGGCAATACCTCATATGTGGATGTAAAGTGCTCTGCAGGCGCACAATATGGCTCTGGAGGGAAGGAGCAACTTTTCGATTTTGCAGAGAGAATTTTGCTGTAATGGTTTTTGCGGGGCATATCGCATTTAGGTAGCCCCCATGGTGCCAGAACAGCAAAAATCCCCCACATGGCACACTATTTGGGAAATTACACCACTCAAGAAATGTAACAATAGGTATATTGAGCCTTAACACCTCACAGGTGTTTGACAACTTTTCGTTATAGTTTGACGTGAAAATGAAAAATGAGATTTTTAACACGAAAATGCTGGTGTTATTCTAAATTTTACATTTTCACAAGGGGTAATCTGAGAAAAGTCCCCCCAAACTTCGTAGCCCAATTTCTTCAGAACGGTGAGCTCCTATACTTAGATATCAAAGACCAGAGCTGATTAATTAAACATTTAATCTGAAAAAAGGTATCACAGTGCTTCATAAAAAATAATTAAATGACGTAGAGGTACAAAAATATATAAAAGAGTTTGGCAAGGCAAGTTCAGAAAAGTAAAAGAAAGTCCTTACAGCATAATGGTATAGCAGTCCTTGTGAGTGAGAGTCCAGCTGTATCTTAGGATGTCTTGTCAGCTTTTGCCCCAGGCTTGAACAAAGGTTTGTCCAGCATCTCAGTTTATAGTGGCTTTACTGGTCACTTATCTTAATTTGTTTTATGATGGGACCAGAGTGTCTGACTTCAAAGGAGGTATAACTAACAAATACAGACAGACCCCCCCTAAAACTGGAATATACAAAAACAAATACACAGTCTGAATGAACCCTCATCCATGACTTAGATTATACATTATACACAAATACAATCATAATACACATGTATGATTCCATAATTAGGCCTTGGGCCTGACAACCCAATATGTGGATGTAAATTGCTCTGTGAGCGCACTGCAGGTCTCAGAAGAGAAGTAGCGCTATTTTGCTTTTGGATAGAGAATTTCTCTGGAATTGAAGTTGGGGGCTATGTGCATTTACAAAGCCCCCATGGTGCCAGAACAGCAGAAACCCCACATGTGACCCCATTTTGGAAACTAAACCCCTCAAGGAATGTAATAAGCATTACAGTGAGTACTTACACCTCACACGTTTATTGAACAGGGGGTTGTAAAAGTGAAAATTTTTATTTTTAACACTAAAATTCTGGTGTTACACCCAAACTTTTCATTTTCACAAGGTGTAATTGGAAAAAAAATCCCCAAAGTGTGTAGCCCTATTTCACCTGAATAAGGAAATACCCCATATGTGAATGTAAATTGCTCTGCGAGCACACTACAGGTCTCAGAAGAGAAGGAGCGCTATTTGGCTTTTGGAGAGAAAATTTGGCTGGAATTGTAGTTGGTGACCATGTGCATTTACAAAGCCCCATGGTGGCAGAACAGAGGATCCCCCTCAAGTATGCCATCTTCTTTGAAACTACACCCCTCAAGGAACGTAACAAGGGGTACAGTAAGTATTTACAGCTCACAGTTTTTTTTTATTAACAGTGGGCCGTAAAACTGAAAAATCTGATTTGTAACACTAAATTGCTACTGTTAGAAATTTTATTTCATTTTTAACTGGGATTATAGGAG
Organism: Hyla sarda; assembly: GCF_029499605.1. Classification (NCBI taxonomy): domain Eukaryota; kingdom Metazoa; phylum Chordata; class Amphibia; order Anura; family Hylidae; genus Hyla; species Hyla sarda. The sequence goes on from NC_079189.1 coordinate 482,927,806, forward strand.
AAAAAGCCCCTCAATGTTTGAAGCCCAATTTCTCCTGTGTAAGGAAATACCACATATATAGATGTAACGTGCTGTGCGTGTGCACAAAAGGGCTAAGGAGTGAGAGAGCACCGAGCACCTTTGAGGCCTAAGGTAGGTATTTGACCTGCAATGGCAGAGGTTATGACCTAAGATCTAAAAAAAACTAAAAAAGGGACCTAAATTTTTAAACTACACCCCTCAAGGAATGTAACAATGGGTACAGTGAGTATTTGTACCTCATAGGTTTTCGGAACAGTGGCCTGTAAAAATGAAAAATAAAATTTTTCACTAAAATGCTGGTGTTACCGTATATGCCGGCGTATAAGACGACTGGGTGTATAAGACGACCCCCAACTTTTACAGTTAAAATGTAGAGTTTGGGATATACTTGCCGTATAAGACTACCCCTCCTACCGCGATGTACAGTACCTTGTAGTTCCCCCCACATTAGGTAGGCAGTATGTTCCCCCACATTAGTAGGCAGCATGTTCCCCCACATTAGGTTGGCAGTATAGTTCCCCCCTCATTAGGTAGGCAGTATAGTTCCCCCCACATTAGGTAGGCAGAATGTTCCCCCACATTAGGTAGGCAGTATAGTTCCCCCCCACATTAGGTAGGCAGTATAGTTCCCCCCACATTAAGTAGGCAGCATGTTCCCCCACATTAGGTTGCAGTTCCCCCACATTAGGTTGCCAGTTCCCCCACATTAGATTGCCAGCTCCCCGCTCCCAAACATTAGGTCGGGAGTTCCCCAACATTAGTAGGCAGCTCCCCCACATTAGTAACAGTACCCCCCACAATAGTAAGCAGTTCCCCCACATTAGTAGGCAGCTCCCCCCATAATAGTAAGCAGCTCCCCCCATAATAGTAGGCAGCTCCCCCCATAATAGTAGGCAGCTCCCCCCATAATAGTAGACAGCTCCCCCCATAATAGTAGGCAGCTCCCCCCCATAATAGTAGGCAGCTCCCCCTATAATAGTAGGCAGCTCCCCCCAATAATAGTAGGCAGCTCCCCCCCCATAATAGTAGGCAGCTCCCCCCCCATAATAGTAGGCAACTCCCCCCATAATAGTAAGCAGCTCCCCCCATAATAGTAGGCAGCTCCCCCCATAATAGTAGGCAGCTCCCCCCATAATAGTAGGCAGCTCCCCCTCCCGGGGACGTACAGCATCAGCCTCCACCCATATAAAGTGTATGGCTGGAGGCTGTATGTCTGTACTGCCCCCACTGTGATCCGGTCACCGCTCCTCTGGCCCGGGGTCACATCTACTGCTATGGCCTATGGACCATAGCAGGAGGTGCCAGTACCGGGGGAGCGGTGATCGGAACACTGAAGAAGATAACGCGCCGCCGGTCACTTACCATTCCCTGGCCAACGCGCTTTCTCCTGCGATGATCCTGCGGTCCTCCTGGTCCTCCTGCATCTCTATGGTTGTACGCACGGGACGTCACTGACGTACAACCATAAAGGCGGAGGACCAGGAGGACCGGAGGATCATCGCAGGAGAACGCGCGTTGGCCAGGAAATGGTGAGTGACCGGTGGACACAGGGATGTCCAGGATAGGAATACTTCTTTTTATGTTTCCGGCCCGGCTCCCGTGTGCGGCTGCAGGCGGGGGACGGCCATAGCATGTAAAAACGAATACTGTCTACTAAAAACCAGGGGGCCTCCAGCTGTTGTGAAACTACAACTCCCAGCATGCCCGGACAGCCTTTGCTGGTCCGGGCATGCTGGCAATTGTAGTTTCACAACAGCTGGAGGCCCCCTGGTTTTTAGTATCAGTAATTAGTTTTTACATGCTATGGCCGGCCCCCGCCTGCAGCCGCACACGGCAGCCGGGCCGGGCAGATAATCATAAGTATTTCTATGCCGGACCCCAGTACCCGGCGTATAAGACGACCCCCGACTTTTCAGAAGAAAATTTGGGGTTAAAAAGTCGTCTTATACGCCGGGATATACGGTACCCAAAACAAGGGCTTATAGGAGAATTTTTTTTTACCTACTTTCGCCTGAGTAAAAAATATTCCATATGTGGACGTAACATTCTGTGCGGGCACATAACAGGGCTCAAAACTCATACAGCTATGTTCGCATTTGAGGCCTATGACATTTCAGTAGCTGATGGTTACATACATTCAGAGGAAAATAAAAAAGAAACACCCCCATGTGACCCCATTACAGAAAGTACACCACCTGAGGAATCTGTATAGGGGTGAAGTGGACATTTGGAACGGACGGGTGTTTCTTATATTTATATTTATTTTCCAGGAATGAATGAAGTGTATTTTGGGAAAAATGAAAATTGCAATTTTCCAAATTATATAGTTACATAGTTAGTACAGTTGAAAAAAGACATACGTCCATCAAGTTCAACCAGGGAATTGAAGGGTAGGGTTGTGGCGCGATATTGGGGAAGGGATGGCATTTTATATTTCTTCATAAGCATTAATGTTATTTTGTTCCAGGAATGTATCCCTGTTTTAAAGCTGTCAATTTTTCCTGCTGTGACCAGTTCCTGAGGTAGACTGTTCCATAAATTCACAGTACTTATGGTAAAGAAGGCGTGTCGCCCCTTGAGACTAAACCTTTTCTTCTCCAGACGGAGGGAGTGCCCTCTCGTCCTTTGGGGGGGTTTAACCTGGAACAGTTTTTCTCCATATTTTTTATATGGGCCATTAATATACTTATATACATTTATCATATCCCCCCTTAAACGTTTCTTCTCAAGACTAAACAATTGTAACTCCTGTAATCGCTCCTCATAGCTAAGATGTTCCATGCCCCATATTAGTTTAGTCGCGCGTCTCTGCACCCTTTCCAGCTCCACAGTGTCCCTTTTATGGATTGGTGCCCAAAACTGAACAGCATATTCCAGGTGAGGCCGTACCAATGCTTTATAAAGGGGGAGTATTATGTCCCTGTCCCTCGAGTCCATGCCTCTTCTTATACATGACAATATCCTGCCGGCCGGTAGAAGTCTGTGATCTACAAGTACACCCAGATCCTTCTCTACCACTGACTCTGCCAGTTTAATCCCCCCTAAGACATACGACGCATGTATGTTATTAGTATATCCCATCTGTGTACCCAGAGCATACCCAAAAGTAAAACGTGTGCCTATCACAAACTCTGTATTCTGCCTCGTCATTATGGGAATGTATTTTTTGGCTGGCCATCCCTAAATTGTTACCTCAAAATGCACACACCGCACAGGGGAGGAGAGAGCACTGCACAATTCATGCCTATGTTTTAACTGACATATCAGTAACTGACAGTTACATACATTTAAAGGAAAAAAATAAAAAGAAACAGCCACATGTGACCAAATTTTGAACGGACGGGTGTTTCCTAGATTTATTTTCCAGGAATGGATGAAGTGTAGTTTTTGGAAAAATGAAAATTGCTATTTTCATAATAATTTGCCAATTGAGTACCCAGAATAATGACCCAGAGTACAGCCAAAAGTAAAAATGATGCCCGTCCCAAACCCTATACTCTGATTCATCCTTCTGGGAATGTGATGCGTGTGGCCGTCCCTATTCTGCTACCTCAAACGTGCACACTGCTCAGGTGTAAAGAGAGCGCTGCGCATTAGGCAACTTGAACACACCCAATGCAAATGACTCTGTGACACATGACCCAATACCACCGGAGGTCTTATCAGGGGTATTATGTAAAAAAAAATTTTGTTTTGGTGGTGGTGGTGGTGGGGGGGGAGGGTAAGAGATTTGGAGTATAATGTACTGTGGACAGGTACATTGTGGTCAAATCAAAAGGAATTAAAATGGGGAAAGATGATGTTAAAATTTAGTGCTCTATGGAAGTGTGATATTCCCGGAAACATTTTCTAATGCAGAGGCCCAGATGATCGGGGCAAGTGTCGCATTGAGTGGTGGTGTCCTTCCGTATCCCCCTCCTGCATCAAACTCTGCATTTTTTCTGGGATCATCCCTTCTTTCCAGTGTGGGGGACTTCACTTTGAAAGTGTTGGCCTAGGATAATCCTGGCACCTCTCACTTTGGAAGTGCTCGGGGCCGCTTCCCCCTGATCACCGAAGATCAGGGCCTTTATTAGCACCTCCTGGAACTTGAGAAATCTCCCTGTGTTAACAGCACTCCGGTATAGTACAAATGCGTTGTACATGGCAACCTGGACCATGTAGATCACAACTTTTTTGTACCATTGCGCATGGCATTATATGGCTTGAGGACTTGATCAAGAGATCAACCCCCCCATAGTTCACAATACAATCAGGCTTGAGGACCGATGCCGCGGTACCTCGCACAGGGACAGGGCCCTGCCGTTATCATGAATTGTGGTGAGCATAAGGACATCCTTCTTGTCCTTATACCTGACCAGCAACAGGTTTTTATGGTTAATTCATGGGTAATTTCATGGGTAATTGGTGTCTGGAGACGATAGGTCGGGAGGCCTTTCTGTTTTTTTCCGCACGGTTCCACAAGTGGATGTAGTACTGTTCCACAAGTTCCCGCTGACTCCCCGAATGGAGGGACATTCTGGGGGTTCAATATGGAATCTCGACCCTCATAAACTCTAAATCTGTAAGTGTACCCTGAGGTACTCTCACAGAGTTTATAGAGTTTCACGCCATACCTCGTCTGCTTAGATATATTGGCGGAAAATGAGTCTCCCCATAAAACTGATAAGAGACTTAACAAGAAAAAAAACGTAAAATGCTTAAACCTCAATTAGGCGTTAAAAGCAGGTGTGCAGGCATTGCTGGCCTAAAACAGTAACTGGCCCTTATGAGTAGGAAAAAACGTACAGAGCCTGAGTGTACGTATAGGTTACACCTATGTGAGGACAATACACCCTGGTACTCTTAAACCCCATTTAGGCATTAAAAGCAGGTGACTAGGTCTTTTAGTGCTCACACTAACTAGCCCATATCAGCTTTAGGGTAGTACAACCCAGTACAGCTGTACAGACTGTAGTACACCAACAGAAAAAAAAGTGCTTTCTCTCTCTCCTGTCACTGCCTGTCTGCTGTGATTTGGGCTTGAGGAGACTCAATACGCTGCTGTAAAGCTTTTTTTTCTCTGGAACACACACACTGTCTTCTCTCTGTGTTAAAAATACAACCAAATGCCTGTCTGCAGCGATGGCTGCCTATTATATAGGGCGGTGACATCACAGGGGATGGCTGGATGCTCATAGGCTGCATGCCACCATGTGATTCAGGGTCATCCCTCCTACACACCTTCCCAAAATTCCTCTCCCCATGTCCTCACACGTGTAGCCATTTTAGATGCCCTTGACCGCACTTAATGGAGTTTAATGAAGCATTTAGTTTTATCGAATTGCGGCGATATTCGGATTCATTACAAATCAAATTTTTCAGGAAATTCGTCAGATTCAATTCGCTCATCTCTAGCCATGACAGAATCATTAAAGGGGTACTCCGGTGAAAACCTTTTTTCTTTTAAATCAACTGGTGCCAGAAAGTTAAACATATTTGTAAATTACTTCTATTAAAAAATCTTAATCCTTCCAGTACTTATTAGCTGCTGAATGCTACAGAGGAAATTCCTTTCTTTTTGGAACACTGATGACATCACGAGCACAGTGCTCTCTGCTGACATCTGTCCATTTTAGCAACCACGCATAGCAGATGTATGCTAAGGGCAGCATGGTGGCTCAGTGGTTAGCACTGCTGCCTTGGGTTCAAATCTCAATAAGGACCACAATAAATAAAGAGTTATTATTATAATGACATCAGCAGAGAGCGCTGTGCTCGTGATGTCATCAGAGAGAATTCCAAAAAGAAAATAATTTCCTTTGTAGTATTCAGCAGCTAATAAGTACAGGAAGGATTAAGATTTTTTAATAGAAGTAATTTACAAATCTGTTTAACTTTCTGGCACCAGTTGATTTAAAAGAGAAAAGGTTTTCACCGGAGTACCCCTTTAACTAAGCTATATGGTTTGAATAATAGGCCACTATCACATCCAATACCCTGTGGATCCAACACCCACTCCTCTCGCTGGTCATATATGAAAAAAAAAGCCTAGTTTTAGTTACCTGAGTCTTCAGTTTCCTTGCCAAAAACGAGCCCACCTTATTATCCTGCCAATAATAATTAAATTCAATCATTTAAGGGCAAGATGAAACATGTAAGAATTTAATTCATGTAATTGAGCTTGCAAAGTTGATATTTTTATAGTATGCTGGGCACAAAAAAAAAAACACTTATTTAACCCCTTAAGGACCAAGCCCATTTTAACCTTAAGGACCAGGCCAATTTTATTTTTGAGTTTTCTTTTTTTCCTCCTCGCCTTTTAAAATCCATAACTCCTTTATATTTCCATCTACAGACCCATCTAAGGGCTTATTTTTTCGTGACCAATTGTACTTTGTAATGAAACCTCTCATTTTACCATATAATGTAGGGCGAACCCCCCCGAAAACATTTTTAGGGAACAAATTTTTATGAAAACCACAATTTTGCACATTTTGGAGGGTTTTGTTTTCACACTGTACACCTTATGGTAAAAAATGACATATGTTCTTTGTTCTGTGGGTCAATACGATTAAAATGATACCCATGGCTAGATACTTTTATATTTTTGCACCGCTTAAAAAAAAACAAAACTTTTTGTACAAAATCAGTAATCTAAAATCGCCCTATTTTGACCACCTATAACTTTTTCATTTTTCCGTATATAGGGTGGTATGAGGGCTCCTTTTGTGCGCCGTCATCTGTACTTTTTATCAATACCACATTTGCATATATAAAACTTTTAGATAATTTTGTATACATTTTTTGGGGAATAAAATGTGACAAAAAAGCAGCATTTTTGGACTTTTTAAAATTTTTTATGTTTAAGCCATTCACCGTATGGGATCATTAACATTATATTTTGATAGTTTAGACATTCTTGCATGAGGCGATACCAAATATGTTTGTAAAAAAAATTTTTACGCTTTTTGGGGGTAAAATGGGAAAATCTGACAATTTAAATCTTTATTGGGGAAGGGGATTTTTCACTTTTTTTTTACTTTTTATTTTTACATTTTTCAACTTTTTTTTTTACACTTTTTATGTCCTCATAGGGGACTATCTATAGCAATCATTTGATTGCTAATACTCTTCAGTGCTATGCATAGGACATAGCACCGATCAGTATAATCGGTGATCTTCTGCTCTGGTCTGCTCGATCTCAGACCAGAGCAGAAGACCCCAGGAGAGGGCCGGAGCCAGGTGAGGGGACCTCCGGCCGGCATGCTGGATGATCGGATCCCCGCGGCAGCCCTGCGGGCGATCCGATCATCCATTCAAAGTACCACACTGCCTCAGATGCTGTTATCTGTATTGATGACGGCATCTGAGGGGTTAATGGCGGACACTCGCACGATCACAGATGTCGGCCATTACTGGCGGGTCCCCGGCTGCTGCTAGCAGCCGGAACCTACCGTGTATGATGCGAGCACCATTCCAATGCTCGCGGTCATACACAGGGTGTAAATGTACGTCCTGGTGCACGAACTCCCGCCAAATCAGGACGTACATTTACGTCCATGGTCATTAAGGGGTTAAAGAGTGTGAATTGCTGTGTTCAGGGATAGCCTCAAATCATATTTTTATCATGTACCGCTGCCTGAAAACAAAATGTTCCACATAAACACCTTGTGGGAGCATCTGAAGGTGTAGACTGAGACAGATGAAAAATATTCCCCAGCAAAGCTGTAGTTTTGGGCTCATAGATAGGAGAATTAAGTACATAAGAATTGAGAGGCCAAACAAATGGAGGTGGAGTATTCTGATGTTCCCTGCATAGACAAGTGCGGGATTCAACCAAAAAATTACACCATTAGAAAACCATAACCCTCAAGGTGATAATACCTTATGCACTAGAATATATCAATGCGCGCTGTATTGAGGGGGCATGTCGGCCGCCGCTTTGTGCAGTGGTTGACACACGCTATCTGGCTGGATAGACGGGGCCCTGTAATCCCAGCGGTTGGAACCCCCCCGCGCGATCTAAAACTTATCCCCTATCCTTACAACATATAAAAATTGATCATATGAACCTTATAAAAAGAAAAGCTCACACACATTATTATTCAGTTATTCAGTGTCACAAGAAAGAAAAAAAAAAAGAAGAAAAACCACAGCCTAAACTAAGACCATAAAACGAAACAAAAGGCAAAATACAGTAGACAAATCAGCCTTATTAAAGCCAGTTTAAGGGGATAGAGAACATCTTCCATTTTATGGCTTAGCAGGGCAAAAATACAAATTCACACATGCAAATGATACATCCATGGATAGAATTTTTTTTCCCCAAGAACAGCACTATGCCTGTGTGTACTATTAGTGCTATTACAACATGGCTTCATTCACTCCAATGGAACTGAGCTGCAAAACTACATGCAACCTAAGGACAGAAGTTGTACTGTTTTTGGAATCAGCCCTGTTTTTCTAACCCTGAATAAGTCCAAAGTGTAGAGGATACTACAATATAATACTAATAAACTATTTTTAATAAAAAAACAAACAAATAAACAAAAAACCTTACTTAGAGCAGAAGAGAACACAGGCATTGCATTGGTCAAAGAGCCAGTAAGGTATTCAAGGGATCAAGAGGACCAGGTCTTACTGTGGGGCTGTCCTATTCCAGTATTTCACAATAAGCGTCAAAACAATGTGGAAAACTAATTTACTCCTCTTTTTACATAAAGCTGTAGGAGACAAGTGAAGGGGATACATCAAAGTGTCAAGAGGGAACCTCAAAAGATAAGCATTCGACTGCTGATCAGTACCCAGCAATCAGCAGGCATAACCAGAAGATGTGAAAAGCTGATCCAACTCCATTCCACAGCACCAGCACTGTCAGGGGATTGCCTGATTCAGTCTATGGAGCAATTTAGGGGTTTTATACTTACATCAGCAGCTTAGCTTAGATTGAGTTTCCTTATAAGCGTTACAAATGGAAACCTTGGAGGCTCGCTTTCAAATGATTTTCCACTGCGCCATTGAGATCTAAGTGTTCAAAACCTCCTCCCAACGGCCCATGTACCTATAAGAGGAAGATACACCTTTCGGAGTTGAAGTTAAGACGGAGTAGATGTAGGGATATAACAGTAGCACACCTGGAAGTAGTGAAGCCATTTGGAGGAGGGAAGACCAAACCTAGACACCAGTTAATCAAAAGGGAGAAGTGAGTGGAGAACACATCCACTACCGCTGCCTAGCAGAAAAGCTGGACTACATTAATATTCAATAAAGCCACAAACAGTCTCATGCAAAGTGCTTTTTTTCTTAAGAAATCCTTGACCACCCTTTGGCCATTTTGTAGGAAGAGAGATGTATCTCAGGAGAATTCAGTGCATCTTGGGGAAGCCAGGACCACTCTTTATATAAAATCAGGGCCTCCTTGGGAAAGTTGAGAGTTTTTTTTTAGTGCCAGTATAGGTGACACTTAGGTGTTGAAGAAGGAGATATCTGGCGTAGCTCTAGCAGGTTACATAATTCATCCTTTAAACCCTTAAGGACTCAGCCCATTTTGGCCTTAAAGGACACAGGAAATGTTAATTTAGCATTTTAATTTTTTCCTCCTCGCATTCTAAAAATCATAACTTCTTTATATTTTCATCCACAGACTAGTATGAGGGCTTATTTTTTGCATGACCAATTGTACTTTGTAATGACACCTTTTATTTTACCATAAAATGTATGACAAAACCCAAAAAATATTATTTGAGTGAGGAAATTGAAAAGAAAACTGCAATATGGCACATTTTGAAAGGTTTCATTTTTACACAGTACACTTTACTGTAAAAATCATGTTTTCTTTATTCTGGGGGTTAATATGATTAAGCACGGACCAGTGTTATCGGCCATCAGTAGGCGAGTGGACCTCCATCGGCCATCTTCTATGAGCCGATCGTCCATTTAAGGTGCCGCATTGCCGCAGATGCAGTGATCTGTATTGATCTCGGCAGCTCAGGGGTTGATGGGGGACTTCTGTGTAATCCCTGGTACCCGCCATTACCTGCAGGTCGCTGCCGGCTGATAGCAGCCGAGACCTGCCATGCATGATGCAAGCACCGCTGCTCACGTCATGTATAGGACGTAAATGCACGTCCTGGTGCATTAAGTACCAGAGCACCAGGATGTACATTTATGTCCTATGTCATTAAAATGTTTATTAAGAAAAGATGAATGTGAGCCATGCGGCATAGTAACTTGTCTTAGGTAGCCTATGATACGTATTGATAATTATCTTACCCTTAACAGCAGCAATGTCCTCCTCTGTCATATTTGCTACATCCAGTAATACATTATGAGCTGAGGTGAGTTAAAGGAGTAGTCTCATGTTATCCCGTCCGGGCAAAATAAAAGAAAACAAACTTTCTCTTACCTACCAATGAGCCCCCGGAGCTCCGGTACACTCCGGTACAGGTGTTCGGTCCCCGGGCTGTATTCTTCTTACTTCCTGTTAGCCTGGCACGTCACACGGAGCTTCTGCCTATCACCGGCCGCAGCGATGTCCCGCCTCGGCCAGTGATAGGTTGAAGCTCCGTGTGACGTGCCAGGCTAACAGGAAGTAAGAAGAATACAGCCCGGGGACCGAACACCTGTACCGGAGCTCCGGGGGGCTCGTTGGCCGGTAAGAGAAAGTGTGTTTTCTTTTATTTTGCAGCCCGGATGGGATACAATGAGAAAAGTGAGCGCCGGACTACTCCTTTAAGCCATTTTTGTTTCTAAATGGACTGTGCAGTAGCCCATGTCAGTCTTAAAAGAAAGAGGAAAACGGATTTCAGGTTATCTTGTGGAGTAGCCTTGCGATCATCCATCAGCATATATGATAAACTCACAAGTGGATATAGTAAAGGCAGTAGTGAGGCATTCATGGAAATTCCTGACAGGGAATTTTAGTAGTCAGGAACCATGGTCTGGCTATATGACAGAGAAAAGCCAGATTCTTCAAGTGAACAACATTATACATGGCTGTGTGAATGCCATTGAACATGCCAGCACCAACTTTGTTGTGGACAGCTGTTCTGGGACAAGGGTTAAAAAACTTTGTGTGCCTGTCTCTTGGCTCTGGATTTCATCATTGCCACACCTGACATTTGCAAGTGGTAGGTAGACAGATGCATGAAAAACATGTGTAGAGAACTGGGTTAAAGCAGTGTAAGCCTGCTGAATTAAGCGGAGCGCCGAGCTCAGGTGTCTGCCGCCATCTCAAGAAGCCATGCCTCCACACCAGTCCCTACAAAAATGTTTGGTTTCCTGGAATAACCCTGTAAATGTTTAGTGGAAAGGGCAATAAGATTTGTGCCACACTACCTATGGTTCTGAGGGCACTGCTTACATGGATGTATTGTAGGGGCCTGTCAATTGATAATGTGATTGTTAAGTGATGTCTGGACTAACAGCATCACCCTTACTGAGTGATGTAAGGTTGTTAGGTAAATTATGGACTGATATCCTGTAATGGGCTGTGATCTGGGTCACATGATAAGATGGTTATGAGGCAGTACAATGATATCAACCATATTCAGGCACTTGTTAGGTAAGACCTTTCTTCTAGTGTATGCATAATGCATCCAGGAAATATTTTCTCCATTGTGACTATTTTTTTTTACGTGTTATCAGCTTAATATAAATGAACAATTTTTTGAACAATATATTATAACTTCATATAAGATATTTGGCTGACAAGAATGTTGAAATTAGTAGCATTCTCCTTTTATGAACATGAAGGTCAAATCATGTGTTAAAATATTTTTTAATTCTAAAGTGACATTTCCCTGCCAGAAATGCAAATTTATTACATGCAAATGAGAGTTGGCAAAAGAGGGTATGTTGTTCGTCCTATTTCATGGGTATTTGATTGCTTAGACATCTCTATGCAAAAGAAGAGGTTATTCTAATAGAAACAGGAGAGGCAATTTCAAAGTGTTGATGAAGTGACATTGATTCAGCAGAGATACATGAGAAGATACTAAATGTAATCAGTCTACATGCAAATCAACCCCCTGGTGTAGCATTTTAATGACAACTCAAAATAACTATCACTCTTATTCAAGTCACACTTATTTCAGAGATTAAACCAAGCTGCATTTTAAATCACACAACCTGTCAACAGTATTTGAGTCATATAGCAGAATTCATACTGCGAATGTATTATTTTTTAGACTTGATATATAGAAACATATTCACAACTGACCATGTTCAACAAAAAACAGCAAGTTTTAAGAATTTCTCAATTTCTCCAACTTTTTTTCTCAGTAGGGTAATGTCACTTAACACTCCAATTATCTGTATAGTAAATAGATAATGTTCTTCGTAGCTAAATGTAAGAAGGATCAGTTAGCACTCCATATGCATACTAAACATTTATATTAGGAATTAGGTAAAGTTTAAAGGAGTTAAACAGTATCAAAAAACCCTTGTCAAAGGATAGGATAAATGTCAGATCTTGTGTGTGGGCGTCCAACCGCTGGGAACCCGTAATCTCCCGACTGGCTCCCCATCTCTCTGCATGAATGCTGTGTGTCATAAATGGCTTGAAGCTCCATGCGTCTCTATGGGAGAGCTGGAGATATATCGTTCAGGGGGGCGTGGAGGTCACAGATTCGTGACATGGTCAACACACTGCATTCATGAGAAGAGCGGGGCGCCATATGGGAGATCACAGAAGGTCCCAGTGGTCGTACCCCCTGCATTCTGACACTTATCTCCTAACCTGCAGATGGGAATATGTTTTTTGATACTGAACTATTTGTTTAACAGTTGGGTACCATTTGGGTAGAATGATTTGCATTCTGATAAGCAAATTAAAAGTTAAGAAGCTTCTGAGACAAAATAAGACTTTCCCCTGAAATAGTTTGTAAGGCATTTTTCATAGTCTGGGTAAATCTTTCAGCCAAACCATTGGTAGCAGGATAATATGGTGCAGGTGTAATATGTTGTATTCCATTTAGCCTTAAATAATCTTTGGAATTGTTCTGACACAAACTGGGGGCCATTGTCACTGAGAAGCTGCTCAGGAATAGTGTTGAGCGGCATAGGCCATATTCGAATTCAAGATATTTCGCGAATATGTAGATGAATATTCGTCATATATTCGCTAAATTCACATATTCGTAAAATTCGCATTTTATTTTCGCATATGCATATGCAAATGTCTTACACAGTAGTATTAGAGCCTTTTTTACACCACACAAGCTGGACGCAGAAAGGGATGATCACTGTGATGTGTACTCTGAAAAAAAAAAAAGAACATTCGTAATTGCAAATATAAAGTGCTATATTCGCGAATATGCGTGAAATCGCGAATATGCGATATTCACAAATAAAATTTGCATTGCGAATATTCGCGAGCAACACTACTCAGGAACACCTGTCTTAGCAAAAAGTCCAACTGTGTGCTCTGCTATGGTAGAGGACATTTGAGAAACTTCCGGCCCTTTGGAATAGGCATCACCAGCAACTAAAAAGTTTGCTCCAATGAAAGGCCCGGCAAAATCATCATGAACTCTTTGCCATGATACCATTGCCCATTCCCAAGGATGCAGTAGTGCTGTTTCTGGCATGTTTTGAACCTGATGACAACCAAGACAGTGTTAAGTGCGTAGGTCAATTCCAGGCTGCCATACAAAGCCTCCAGCTAGTGCTTTCATATTTGCTACTTCAATATGTCCGACATGTAGATTGTTCAATACTTGAGCTTTTAGATGAGAAGGAACCATAACTCTGATTCTCCAAATTAGACAACCACTGGTCAGTGTAATCTCTGTGCAACAGTAATAAAAAGCTAACTGAGACCTGTGCTTGTAACTCCATCCTTGTAGTCTAGCTTCATAAACTTGAGAAAAAAATTTTCTGAACTGAAAATGTTCATTTTTTTTGTGTTTGCAGAATATTTACTGAAATTAAAAGCTATTTAAATCAAATTTTTAACAACATTTTAACTTTTTAAACATTTTAACAGGTCACATTATTTTCTAACATAGGATCCCTTATTTGATATCAGCTTCACAAGTCTTGCACCCATTGAACTTGTGAGTTTTTGGACAGTTTTTGCTTGAATTTGTTTGAAAGTTGTCAGAATAGCCTCCCAGAGTTGCTGTTTGGATGTAAACTGCCTCCCACCCTCATAGATCTTTTGCTTGAGGATGCGCCAAAGGTTCTTAATAGAATTGAGGTCAGGGGAGGATAAAGGCCACACCATGACTTTCTCTCCTTTTAACCCCATAACAGCCATTTCTGCTTGTGAGCATTGGTTAGTGGTGGCCAAATAGAAGGTTTATCCTCAGCTAGTGTCTTGAGGACTCTACACCTTGATGTCCGTGGGACTCCAGAGGCACCATCAGCTTCAAATCTCTGTTTGCTGCTATGTAATGGTATTTTAGCAGCTGCTTTCTTGATCCGATGTATGGGTCTGGCAGAAATCTTCCTCAATGTGCCTTCATCTGTACAAACCTGTCTGTGCTCTGAATCAGCCACAAATCTCTTAATAGTGCGATGATCACGCTTACGTTTTTGTGAAATATCTAATGTTTTAATACCTCGTCCAAGGCATTGAACTATTTCACTCTTTTGGCAGCAGAGAGATCCCTTTTCTTCATTATATTGCTTGAAAATGGTGCTCTGCTTAATAATGTGGGACACCCACCTTTAGTAGTATTTCCTTAAATTGGGCGCACCTGGCAATCTAATTATCGCAGATGTCCGAGATTGTTTTCAGTGATCAATAGACCCCTGAGACACAATGTCATCCTTGAGTTGTACTGAAAAAAAAAATTTAACTTTGTGACACTTAAATAGAATTTTCATAATAATTTGGAACAGGGTGTAGTTTCAACATACAATGGTCTTTTCTGGACAATTGTAACTTGAAACCAGACTCAACATACAATGCTACAGACAGTCCAGATCTGTGAAACATGTCAATGGCTGGAAGATCTGACCAATTAGAATCAGCATTCAATGGGAAAAACACCTGTATTACTGAAGCGTATGCTCTGAATTCCTGTTTGGTAGGGCCTCCCTACAGTACAGGGAGGTATTACATGTTCTGTACTACTCTTTAACTTTGCCACAGTTAGCTGCTCCTTTGGACAACAAGTAAGGGCGGCTCAATTTTACTTTTTTAGGACATTGCGTGTACTGTACAGGACCCTGAAGAAGCTCCTGTCCTCTACATAGACAGGGATTTACAGCTACCAGTAGCTCTTTCTTACTTTTATATGTAAGGACTTGCTTTATCTATATTAGTTATCTACTTATTTTTGTTTAATCCTCACTTTTTCCTATTTTTGGATGAAATTTTGGTGGCTTCAGAACCCATTACCAGGTTTCCATAGAGTTATGGTCTTAACATACAATGGTCCTCCTGGAACCAATTAATAATGTAACTTGGTTGACCACTGTATTAACAAAGAATTTAATGTGTGTATTACAGTAGCTAGATTTGGTAAGAATTGGTTGTAGTAGTTTAAAACCTTAAAAAGGATTGTAGTTGTAACACATTTTGAGGTATTGGTGCATTCACCCCAGATTACACCTTCTTAGGGCATTTGTGTAAACCGTGTGTATCAATAGTATGCTCACTGTAACAAAGAATTGTTTTAAAGAACTTACATGGCTCTTTGCCAGATTGCTGGGGAAGATCGCACTCCAAACATCATTCTGTTATGGCGATACATGGGTCAGGATTCTAAATCAATCGCAGCTCTAATATTTACATTGGTACAAACTAAACACACTACATATATAAACATACATAACACTTACATTCATATTTCATTCGAAAGTGATTCTCTAAATAAAGCTGAAAATTCAGGCATGGACACAGAAAATGTGTTTCCTCTACAGGTTTTGGGGTAGCTCATGGCAACCACTGCAGGCCAGAACAGGCAGCCTTGTTGTGTGCTATTTTAATGTATTTTGCATCATTCACACCAAATTTACACACTATTGACAAGTTCCTAAATGTATTCTGATAACATAATTTCCACAAGCTTATTGTCAACTGAAGGTAAATCTTCTCGTAAAAATTTTAATTGTATATTTTGTCACAATATCTTATTTGAACTATGACCCTTTTCAAATATCCTCCTTTTACCATAGTTGTTATATTTGACTTCACATACGCCACAATGCATTCCAAAGACTCAATACCTATCTCTTATAAACTCAAGGTTGACATTCCATTGTGCAGCCAGGTATTATTAGACTTTGAACTAGTTAGAAAAGAAATTCCTTTTTATTTTCTGGGCACATCAGTATGATATAGACTTCGTATGGCAAGGTTTGATTTTCTCTGCAATTTCTTTCTTTTACCTTATTGCATTTTTACATTTGAATTCATAGTTGAACTCCCTTTACCTAAGAGCTTTGTATTCATCAGTATAAAATTGCCTTTTGTTATATGTGATAATACCATTCAGCCCCCGAAAGCAATTGTCCAAGGACAATGTGAGCATGAGCTAGTCAATTTTCCTAATTAGTATTCCTTTTTAATACTTGCCTATTTGTGCTGGCAGAACAATCTGAAGTTTGGCTGTAGTCCACAAAGCTGTAACTGCCAAGAAAAGGCAGAATTTACTTGTGATTGCTTATTTCTGCATTTCTTTTTAGACGCTCTATTTGCTTCCAGTGGCAGCTGAACAGTGCTGCTATTTAATTGGATATCTTTTTATTTCCTGCTTATACCATGCAATAGCAGAATGTAGGAAAAACTTTATATCATTATTCACATTTGGAGTTTTCACTTTTATTGAGTAAAATGTTCTTTAAATCTCTAAGTAGCAATACTCTTTTTCCTGGTCAATGTCAATTTTGAAATGGAGACTCTGTAGGAGGAATCCAGCACTCAACATAGGAAGATAAAATATATGATTCTTTATTCTTTCATCTTTAAAATTCTGTCCAGGTGGACTACAAAAAACAGTCTTTTTCAGTCTTTTTTTGAAACGGTTGGCTAATTTTTTCAAATGATATGTCTTAAAAGACTATTATATAACAGTTTCAAGAGGCAGAATCACTGGTGACTTTACATAAAAATGGAAAGATGGGGGGCTGATTCTTTGTCCATGATTCTCACCTCGTGGTCAGAGTGAATAATGGTTACAAAAAACTCATCTTGCTCCTGAATTGGGCTAGGGCTAATGGTGACTTTGGTCATGACATGGGTCCCTGAATTGCACTGCACCACAACTAGCACAAGCAGCTTTCATTTTGACCTGCAAGTGGCCTTGAGCAGAAGTAATGGATCTCCGGCTACTGTTTCAGTTGTGATCATGTCGCAATTGGTCCCCTTTCACTTACATTGGCTACAATGCAGCATGATTCAGAGAGCATGATACAGTGATCTTTCGCTATGTGACCCATGTTGTGGCCAGAGTTGCTATATAGCCCTTTAGATTTAAATATTATAGTTTAAACAATGTAATTCATTGTAATTAAAGTGGCGATCCACCTAATTTTTTTAAAGGTCCAAATGAATAAAAAAAGCAAACTGTTGCTTACCTACCCCATCTGTTTTTGTGCTGATCCCCTGTTCTACCTCCGTTTGGTGCTCTGATCTTGATTTAGGGGGGAGGTCACATGACTGCTGCGGACAATCAGTAGACTCGGTGGTCATGCTCCGTAATCCTAATATTATACTCCTGGTATTATTGCTTCCCCTGATTGGCTTTGGTGGTCATTGTTAGAGATGAGCAAACTTACAGTAAATTTGATTCGTCACAAACTTCTCGGCTCGGCAGTTGATGACTTTTCCTGCATAAATTAGTTCAGCTTTCCGGTGCTGGAAAAGGTGGATACAGTCCTAGGAGACTCTTTCCTAGGAATGTATCCACCTTTTCCAGCCCACCGGAGCACCTGAAGGCTGAACTAATTTACGCAGGAAAAGTCATCAACTGCCGAGCCGAGATGTTCGTGACAAATCGAATTTACTGTAAGTTCGCTCATCTCTAGTCATTGTACCACCAGCTGCTAAATTAAGACCCAAGTGCTGAACAAAGATGGAACAGGGGATCGATACAGGAACTGTGGAGGAGGTAACAATTTATTATTTCATTCTTTTGCGGCCTTTAATCTTTTTGGTGGATAACCCCATTAAATACCTTATGGTGGTGCTGTAGAAAAATAAACAATGTTTTGTGTCCAGAAACAGGATTCTATTTCATTCTGTTGCCCTTGAATTCTATTTTACAAAAAAAAATGGATCTGTCTGGATTTTGTTCTTACGCAGGACAGAAAAAATAAACCTTTATAATTTGTGTTTGCGGTTGCATTCTGTGTTTATGGTGAGTTTTACCATAAAATAAAAAACACCACTTTTCAACAGTTTGCAAGAAGTATGAATACATTTTGTGATGGTCAATGGACACCTCTAACAAGTAGGGATTGCCCAAACCAGTTTACAAATATTGAAAAACATTGGCTAAAATATTTCTGAACTTAAAATGTAACTGTCATTTCATTTCTTTTAAGGATAAACGGTTGTGTGTACAGGAGGAGTACAACTTTTTCTGGCCATAAAATTAGTTTAATATGTCATTTATAATAATTTACCCCTCTACAGGCTCCACCCCTTAGGCCATATTCACATACATAATTTCCGTGCGGAATTATGAATTGGAATTCCGCCGGAGATTCCAGTGCAGCAGAGACCCATTGTATTCACTGGTATTCTGCTGCACTGTGCAATGGCGCAATTTCCGTGCCAGATGTTTCTGGCACGGAAATTCCATTTTCCGTGCCCGCAGAAAGAAGGACCTGTTCATTCTTTCTGCGGACTCGGCAGGGAATGCATAGCCGTCTATAAGACCATGCATTCCGGTGTGGCCCTGCAGTCTCCGGAGTGTCCGCACAGAGATTTCTGTCAGCTTTCCTGGAGATCAGTTCCAAAGTAGATTGAGACTCACTGCTAAGATCAATTCCATAGACAGGACACAAAAATAACAGAGGATTGTGTAGCAAACCCAAAGAGGCAGCATCACAAAGGACATTATAGAGCAATACTTGAGAATTCTAAGCTATGAATCCAGTACTAGGCGAGACAGCAAGCTAGCTTTTCTTCTGTCTGTGTTTCTACCACTCTTCCTGCACACCCTCTCCTTCTCCATTGTGTAGCAAACCCTAAGAGACAGCATCATAGAGGACATTATAGAGCAATACTTGAGTATTCTAAGCTATGAGTCCAGTACTAGGCATGACAGCAAATTAGCTTTTATTTGTCTGTGTTTCTACCACTCTTCCTGCACTCCCTCTCCACTTGTGTCTTTTTTTATAGATCTCTGTGGGCACTTTAACCTGGTCCATCAGTGAAGTTGACTGTCCATCTTCACTTTGATCTACAGAATTGGCGATGAACAGATAAGAAGTTGGAGGATGGCAGAATTAACCCTTTAACTCTAATTAGATTTAATACAAGGTTTTTTTTTATTTGTTTGTATCCTTTATTTATGAAAAGTTGTTTGTAATGTACAAGTACACTTTAAATTGGTAACCAAGGTCAAGTGCAGATAATATTTCATTTAAATAAAATAAAAAAGCTTAAAATGGTCTATTATACTTGTATGCCCTTTAAAAAATGACTACTACAGGAGAAAATGACATAAAAAAAAATAACAAAGAACAAAATACAGATATTATGAAACTGCGTATTTGGCAGAAACTGAATAGTGTTCTCTACAGCTAGACAAGCATTAAACTTCTGCCAGATTTTATTATCACGAATCCTGCACCTTTTCTTCAAATTTTGATTCGCTGTGGATTTAATGAGTGTTTTATATTCCATACTTCCAAACCTCACAATTCTGACAAATGTCAGTAGCAATGACTGCCAGCTAAGACTGATGTAATTCCACTGTTAGCCCTACAAAAATGTATGGGAAAACATCAAGCATAAATTTATTTGAAAGGTGCCTCACTCAAAGTGCCAGCAATGATCTATGCTGAAGGGAGACTGGAGTGTTGTTACCATAGCTATACATATGACATTCAGCTCGGGAGCTGTACATCAGGGAACAAGCATGTGAGAGACGCAGTAAAAAACATACCTAACCACACATGGCAACGTAAAGCGTCCCAGAACAAATGTTCCTGCATTATTTCTAGGCTGAGATGAACTAAAATGGGGTTGACTGTGTTATTTTATAAATAGAAAAGGGCCACCAGGGCTTAGAACTGCAACTGTGCAAAGAAGTTCCATAACATTGGAAAGTATATCTCTATATGGTTGTCATAGTTATACATGTAAAAAAAACTACTTCAGAGGACAAAAGATAAGCGGCACTAGCAATCAATATCTTAATCCACCTCTGGACCAAGGACAGCTGTGGGGGTCTGGGTTCAACAACCCGCGGCGGTGCTAGGACGGAAGGTAAGTGTAAATCAATAGTACAATCAAAGAAAAAGCAAATCCTACACTCACCGCACAGTATGGGTATCGCGGCCTCGGATTCCGGACCTCCTCGGATGGCGTGGGAGTAACAGCCGCTGCTGTCAGCGCTCAGAAATGGGCAACAGCCGGCGGTTTCGCGTTACAATCAACGCTTCTTCCGGCCCAATGTAAACGTCATCGCGCTGGTTTTTTATCAGGTGATTACTGAATCATGTGACCAGGTGACGTGAACGGTGCAGAAAATAAGGAAGGAAAATAATGTAAGTATAACTAATACCTTAAACCAAAATGTAACAAACACTATTACTTATTCATTGTTGTACTCCTTATAAAAAGGGGGACATGTCTAATCTGTCATTTAATCCAAACGGACCTTGAGCTTCTAAGCACAAGATCCACTTGGCCTCAGCTTGCAGCAGAGCCAGCCTTCTATTCATGTTTTTACGGCACGATGTAACCAATTCTATTCCTCCAAATCGGACATCGGCACAGTTTCCATTATGTTCGGATCGCATGTGTTCCACAAAACGAGGGGAACCACCTCCTTTTTTTTACCGAATATACATGCTCTCGGATTCTTATCCGTAATTGTCTTTCTGTTTTTCCAACATAAAAGTTGCCACATATACAGAGCAAAAAATAAACTACAAAACTACTGCGACAGGTAATCAGCTCCTTCGTCCTAATTGTATGGCCCCCCAGCAGTACTGTATTTGAATTAATATTCATGCTGCATTGGGTACATGATCCACATTTCTTATTTCCTTTTGGAAAGGGGGTAGTTAACCAGGTTTCTTGACCATTCTTCTTCTTAATTTGTTTAGATTTATTTTTCAGGAATTCTTGAATAGTACCATTCTTTCTAAAAGTAACAATAGGTCTATTTATTGCTGTATCTTGTATATCAGGGTCTGCAAGCAGAAGATGCCAATTACTAGATATAGCTGTTTTAATCATGGAATTCAAAGGGCTATTCTTGAAAGCAAATATGAATCTTTTATTAGCTGGGTTGGTCTTCTTAGAACAATGTTTATTTTCAATAAGATCAGTCCTATTTTTAGATTCAGCTTTTCTATATGCTTTATTAACAATATTAGCAGGATAGCCCCTCGCTATTAACCTTTCTGATAATTCAGCAGCTTGTTTTTTAAAACAATCATCTTCAGAATTATTTTTCCTTAATCTCAGGAATTGACTGTATGGGATCCCGTCTTTGACTTGTTTCGGGTGTGAACTACCATAATGCAGGATGGCATTTTTTGCCACGGGTTTTCTAAAACCTTCAGTGATCAGTTGGCCGTTTTTTACCAATAATCGCAGATCGAGAAACTTGAGAGTATCTCCTCCGTACACACTTGTAAACTGCATATTCATTTTGTTCTCCACATTGAGGAAAGACACAAAATCCTCAAACTCAGATTGGGTCCCCTCCCAGACCACTAACACGTCATCCATATATCTCATATATGCCTTCAGATGTCCGACAAAAGGGTTTTTGGTACTGTAAATATATTGTTTCTCAAAAATAGATAGGAAGAGGTTAGCATATGAACATGAGGTCGGGCTCCCCATGGCAGTCCCTGTGCGTTGTCTGTACCATTGTGTATCAAATTTAAAGGTATTGTTGGTAAGTATGAACATTAACGCATCACAGATAAAGTTGATGTATGTCGGATTCTTATCTGTCTGATTAAGTATTGTGCGGACGGCCTGCACAACCGCATCGTGAGGAATGCGGGTGTACAAAGCCTCCACATCAATGGATGCTACAGTACCAAAAACCCTTTTGTCGGACATCTGAAGGCGTATATGAGATATATGGATGACGTGTTAGTGGTCTGGGAGGGGACCCAATCTGAGTTTGAAGATTTTGTGTCTTTCCTCAATGTGGAGAACAAAATGAATTTCTAGTTTACAAGTGTGTACGAAGGAGATACTCTCGAGTTTCTCGATCTGCGATTATTGGTAAAAAATGGCCAACTGATCACTGAAGGTTTTAGAAAACCCGTGGCAAAAAATGCCATCCTGCATTATGGTAGTTCACACCCGAAACAAGTCAAAGACGGGATCCCATACAGTCAATTCCTGAGATTAAGGAAAGATAATTCTGAAGATGATTGTTTTAAAAAACAAGCTGCTGAATTATCAGAAAAGTTAAGAGTGAGGGGCTATCCTGCTAATATTGTTAATAAAGCATATAGAAAAGCTGAATCTAAAAATAGGACTGATCTTATTGAAAGTAAACATTTTTCTAAGAAGACCAACCCAGCTAATAAAAGATTCATATTTGCTTTCAAGAATAGCCCTTTGAATTCCATGATTAAAACAGCTATATCTAGTAATTGGCATCTTCTGCTTGCAGACCCTGATATACAAGATACAGCAATAAATAGACCTATTGTTACTTTTAGAAAGAATGGTACTATTCAAGAATTCCTGAAAAATAAATCTAAACAAATTAAGAAGAAGAATGGTCAAGAAACCTGGTTAACTACCCCCTTTCCAAAAGGAAATAAGAAATGTGGATCATGTACCCAATGCAGCATGAATATTAATTCAAATACAGTACTGCTGGGGGGCCATACAATTAGGACGAAGGAGCTGATTACCTGTCGCAGTAGTTTTGTAGTTTATTTTTTGCTCTGTATATGTGGCAACTTTTATGTTGGAAAAACAGAAAGACAATTACGGATAAGAATCCGAGAGCATGTATATTCGGTAAAAAAAAGGAGGTGGTTCCCCTCGTTTTGTGGAACACATGCGATCCGAACATAATGGAAACTGTGCCGATATCCGATTTGGAGGAATAGAATTGGTTACATCGTGCCGTAAAAACATGAATAGAAGGCTGGCTCTGCTGCAAGCTGAGGCCAAGTGGATCTTGCGCTTAGAAGCTCAAGGTCCGCTTGGATTAAATGACAGATTAGACATGTCCCCCTTTTTATAAGGAGTACAACAATGAATAAGTAATAGTTTTTGTTACATTTTGGTTTAAGGTATTAGTTATACTTACGTTATTTTCCTTCCTTATTTTCTGCACCGTTCACGTCACCTGGTCACATGATTCAGTAATCACCTGATAAAAAACCAGCGCGATACCGTTTACATTGGGCCGGAAGAGGCGTTGATTGTAACGCGAAACCGCCGGCTGTTGCCCATTTCTGAGCGCTGTCAGCAGCGGCTGTTACTCCCACGCCATCCGAGGAGGTCCGGAATCCGAGGCCGCGATACCCATACTGTGCGGTGAGTGCAGGATTTGCTTTTTCTTTGATTGTACTATAGTTATACATGTATTCACAAACTTCAATTCCTCATACTTTTTTTTTTTTCTATTTATAGAAGACTTGTTAGCTCTCCTGAAATTTATTATTTTTTGGGGGAAAATACATACACTTCCATAGAAATAACAATTCTAAAGCATCATTTTCAATGTGCTATACCTATCCTTTTCTTGGAAAATGGGTGTTAACCCCTTAAGGACCCGGGGTTTTTCCTTTATTTCGCATTTTCGTTTTTCCCTCCTTACCTTTAAAAAATCATAACTCTTTAAATTTTGCACCTAAAAATCCAGCTTATTTTTTGCGCCACCGATTCTACTTTGTAATGACGCCAGTCAGAAAAAGAAAATCATTGTGAGACAAAATTGAAAAACAAAACGCTATTTTGTAACTTTTGGGGGCTTCCGTTTCTACACAGTACATTTTTCGGTAAAAATTATACCTTATCTTTATTCTGTAGGTCCATATGATTAAAATGATACCCTGCTTATATAGGTTTGATTTTGTCGTACTTCTGGAAAAAATTATAACTACATGCAGGAAAATTTTAACGTTTAAAATTGTCATCTTCTGACCCCTATAACTTTTTTTTTCTGCGTATGGGGCAGTATGAGGGCTCATTTTTTGTGCCGTGATCTGAAGTTTTTAGCGGTACCATTTTTGTATTGATTGGACTTATTGAATTTTTGTATTGATTGGGCTTTGGAATTTTTTGCGCCATTGACCCTGCGGTTTAATTAATGATATATTTTTATAATTTGGACATTTCCGCACGCGGCAATACCACATATGTTTATTTTTATTTACACAGGTTTTTTTTAAAATGGGAAAAGGGGTGTGATTCAAACTTTTATTAGGGGAGGGGTTAAATGATGTTTATTCACTTTTTTTTCCACTTATTTTTTGCAGTGTTATAGCTCCAATAGGGGGTTATAACACTGCACACACTGATCTTTTACATTGTTCAACGGTTTCTCATAGGAAACCATTGATCAATGATTCTGCCGCTTGACTGCTCATGCCTGGATCTCAGGCACTGAGCAGTCATTCGGCGATCGGACAGCGAGGAGGCAGTCCTGTAAACTGTTTGGGATGCCGCAATTTCGCCTCTGCGATTCTGAACAGCCCCCTCAGCTAACCGGCATTGTTTTACTTTCACTTTAGATGTGGCGTTCAACTTTGAACGCCGCGTCTAAATAGTTAAGAACGGGTTATAGAATGGGAGCGGACTCAGGGTGTACAGGTACGCCCTGGGTCCTTAACAGGTTAAGATTCCTCTTGTCAATAAAATGTGCTTCTACATAATCTGATCCTGCTAGAACTGATTTAAGTGTCAGAACTAGAGATGAGCAAACTTTTAGAAAATTTTGATTCAGCCGATTTGCCAAATTTTCCAGAATTTTTTTTTCTGGTCTAATTTATTTGGGGCGAATCTATATTAAAAACGGCTATTTCTGGCCTACAGAGAGCCTCAATAGGGGTGTAGAACACTTTGCTTTGTTCTAACACGCATATGGAGTGTGCTTGGGTAGTGAAATAATACTGTTATTCAGTATGACATGCAGATTATAGGCATCGCTATTAGAATCCTTGTGAATCTAATTTTTCCTGAAATTTGTAATGAATCCAGATTCATCAGCTTCGATTTGCTCATTTCTAGTCAGAACATATAGAACCAGTGTTATAAAACACATACCAACCACCAACGTACACACCAACACATGAAACAGGGACTGTAAGAAACTTACAATGTCTATGCTCCCGTAGTATCTTCTATCTCTTCAGGCGGTCACTGCCAGTCATCAGTCAGGGAAGCTGAGCCAATCATTACTCTTCCTCATTGTCTGATTAAGTATCAGGGCAGTAGATTTATAACTGGTACTGATGAAAAGTCAGTGCCTATGACTCTTGTAAAATCCCTGACTCTGTACTGGTGCTGCTCAATGTGTTTTTTGGATACTCTGGCTTCTGAAATTGGATCAGTACTCCTTTTAGCTGTCAACATTTAGATTATCAGTGCTCTCCTGGCTTTTTGACCTCAGACTGTTTATCAACTAGCCTTTGGTCTGCTGTTTTGGTTCATCTGTACCCTCCTCTTTGTAACCCCAGCTAGTTTACTACACTCTTGATTTCTTTAGTTTTTTTTTGTTTTTTCCTTCTCCTGGTGCCATATAGGCCCTATTACTTGAGTGATTATTGGCCAAACAGGCTGATAATCCCCTCTGTGTAATATGCCCAGTTATTTGGAGACAAAAGAAAAAATGCTTTTTTTCTGGCTAATCACATGGTCTTGCCCTGTTTGTAGATAAAATAAATGCAACAAAGCAAAGAAGTAGGTTCAAGTTTAGAAGTATTTGAATATTGAATGTATCTGTAGAAAATTAGATCTAGATAGACACTGAAAGAAGAAGTAATTTGAGCTTTTCATCTACTATAAATGGTTGAATGTATCTGCAACTTCTCTCTCTGCTATACCTTGTAGTGTTCCATTTCATGCTGATCATTCACAGTCAGGCTAAGCATATTTGCTCTGTATTTAATGACATGCAATGCTTCATTCTGACTAGCTGCAAACAGGCAGAACATTTGGAGGTATCAGCAATAGTTACAGGGGAATGATATCATATAAACAGCATTTATGCTTTTCAAATTACAATTATGCTACATCTGGATGATCTCTGATCATGAAATATTATGAAGTGACAGGTGTTATATAATTGTGATTTCTCTGGTGAGGGCCTATGTTGCTTCCCTGTCAACTTCAATAACAAACCAGCTGGCCAGATCATATTGAAATTATTTATCGTCTATGAATGTCAGACTCAGAATGTGCTGTTTTGTAATGTGAAATACTTTACTTTGACAAGGAAGCTAACAAGCAAGAATGCTAAAGGTTTATGTGGGAAATAACATCACTTGTCTACTTTACAAAACTGATTTTACATCCAGGAATATCACATTTACCTAGAACTCGTTTTGTGTTAGTGACAATTTATTCCACAAAAAGCGTAGGGAGCATTAGGATCTGGCAACTCCTGTGTTTTGTCTTATGTGTATAAGAGGATGCCCCAAATGTATGACAGATAGACTGTATAATGGATAACAATAACTTCTAGTAGATCATCTTGACTTCCATTGTGGTGTACATCTCTAAAATACTTACCAAACCATGCTTCTTGTCACTTCGGCCACGGTGGCATTAAGTGCCTCTCAGGCCACCAGATTCACTGTTTCTATGGCCACAACTTTACTGTTGAGGAAGGTTAGTTGGCCAACTAGTGCATTAGGATACTGAGAAACTCAGGGGAAGATTTATTAAAATGCTGTCCAGAGGAAAAGTTGTTGAGTTGCCCATAGCAACCAATCAGACCGCTTCTTTTATTTTTCAGAGGCCTTTAAAAAAAATAAAAGTGATCTGATTGGTTGCTATGGGCAATTCAGCAACTTTTTCTCTGGGCAGGTTTTGATAAATCTTCCCATCAGTGTCCAGTGCTGTGTTATGCAGGCTATATAAATCCTTTAGCTTAGTTCTTTCAAATTATTGTTCTGTACCTGCCGATTCTGAGTAAATGCTACCTTCTGGCATTGAACATTGGACTGTTTATCTGTTAATATAGTCTGCTGATTTTGCTTATACTTGACCTCTGGTCTTCTGACCTTGGACTGTTTCTGTTTTCATGTCTGACTGCTATTTTTTTTTCTGATGGGCCCTCCTGGTAGTGACCTGACTTGTTGACCACTCTCCTGGGGCTCCTGTGACGGTGGCAGCATTTTTGACCAGCCTTATTATTCCATCTCACAATCCGCAGTCACCATCTGGGTCTCTGCTTGCCATGTCCGTCCAACTTTGTAGAAGCTTCCGGTGAAGTCACAAGGGTTACCTTAGACTCTGTTAACCAAAGAGGAGTGGGGTATTGGCTGCTTGTTTTCCTCAATAGGTCAATCAGACTCCTTAACTACCATTACACCATCATTTTGACCAGAAGAATAGCATATTATGCAGAGCCATATGTAAACCATTGCACTACAGAAACATAAAAATACTCATAATATCATACATATTCCTTATAAAATGATTGTTCTTATGTATTTGAGGTTGGAAGGTTAAGTTGACTGAGACATACATGTACAGATATCTTTTATTCATTAAGGGATTGTATTTACCTTCTTGATCAGCTGTGATAATGACTGATACAATTATACTGTCACTATTGTCACAATATCATTATGCATTATGATCAGCAGAATTATGTATGTGTCTATGGCCACCACGAGGAGTTGCTCCACCGTGCCAGGACTGGAAATATTTCTTTGTTTTATGCAATTACTATGCCATCATGTCAGTAACTCTCAGCAGTTCTTGTTCTGACTTGACAACTTGAAGATTTTTCAAATGGTGCAATTGATGGAAAAATGTTATATTATCACCTTGTGTTCTGGATTTAAAATAATACATTTGTGAAAATATGTTAATAAGTGGTTATAACACAAATGATAGAATTAGTACAGCAAGCTCAGCAAAATAGCCGTGTTAATTTACTGTCAATAAGCTTGCATTAACACTTTATATAAATGCGCTATTATAGGAAAGTAGCACTTCATATTAACATGTTTGAAATATAGCAAAACGGGTTGTCAGACTAGAAAACATGATTGCTTTTGTGCACAGATCACTTATTGTCCATGGGCTATGTCCCTGCCCTTATCAAGTGACTGTCTGGATAAAAGCAGTCATGTTTTTCTACTCATATACATCTCCTTAAAAAAGCATCTGCTATTTAGGCAGAACCTGTTGAACAAATGAAATGTGCCCAGAGTTTTCTTTTTGAATTTTCTAAGGCCAGTTTACACACTACATAAATGCATGTATCTCAGCGTAATTGGTCATGAGATGTCATGACATGTCACCAGGACTCAAGTCCTGCAGGAACGCATGGGAACTGAGTTCCTGCACTTTGTCCACAGCAGGAACACTGTTCCCATTAGCAGGAGTCCTGCAGGACCAGCCTTTGAGTGGAAATCTAGGGTGAATTCCCACATTTTTTTTTGCATGTAACCACATGTTGTATAGCACATGCAGATTAGTGTGGAGTGAACTGAACTTGTGGAACCCGGGTTAGTCCAAGCAATGTTTACTCTGGAGTGAGGATAAATATTTGCCGGCTGACTTCGGCTGAACCTGCTCACTGTAATAGATTCCTCTGCTGCCATAACTAAGCTGTGGCTTAGCTTTAGCCAATAAAATGGCTAGCGCTAATGCCCATTATCACCCCAGTGACCCCAAATATTTTGGTAATCTCACGAGATCTTGCTGACTAGAGAATGCCTGGCCAAACTACACGCCCACAATAAATGTACTATAGATGCCCCAGTCCCAGTAAGTCAACCCACACCTCTGCCACAGGCACAATATTATAATTACATTGCCGTCCATCTGACAGACTTCTCCATCCAATGGAAATATAAAGCCTCATATCTTGGGAATTGAAAGGCCCAATTACAACAGGGTAAAAAAGCTTTGTGTTCAGTGCACAATAATTTATCTATCTGTGCTATAGTACAACATTTTCAACTTGACCACAGGTTCTCTTAAAAGAAAACAATATCCCCAACCTATCATGGCATGTTTCTCTTGGAGGGTGCGCATTAGGATAAAGATTGCGATAGAATGTGGCATTTGGGGGTAAAAACATCAGGACCTTGTTTTTAAGCTTAAGAAATCTAATTGCCTGAATTCCACTTTTTTTATGAATAATATCCTGAAAAGCCCTAGTCATTTAAACACTTTTTTCTTGTATGCATGTTTGCTCGTTTTTTTTCTGGTTGCAATGAAGTCTTTACTTGGTTGAAGCACTAAGCCTCTTTTGCAGTTGGATTCTACAACAGGTTTCCTATTGCTCTTTATAATATTTAGGTGATGAAGGCAAATCATTATTTTAGGGACTTTGTCACATTTATATATATATATATATATATATATATATATATATATATATATATAAATGTGACAAAGTCCCTAAAATAATGATTTGCCTTCATCACCTAAATATTATAAAGAGCAATAGGAAACCTGTTGTAGAATCCAACTGCAAAAGAGGCTTAGTGCTTCAACCAAGTAAAGACTTCATTGCATATATATATATTTATACATATATATCTGTAAAAAGCTGTAAAAAGTGTCCAGCAGCGCTTAACCATGATTTTGTGGCTTGTTAACCCCTTAAGGACTTGAACTTTAGTTTTTTCCTCCTTACCTTTAAAAAATCATGTCTTTCAATTTTGCACCGAAAAATCCCCACGATGGCTTATTTTTTGCACCACCAATTCTACTTTGTGATGACATCAGTCATTTTACCCCAAAAATCTACGGTGAAACGAGAAAAAAAATCATTGTGCGATAAAATTAAAGAAAAAAGCCATTTTGTAAATTTTGGGGGCTTCCGTTTCTACACAGTACATTTTTCAGTATAAATGACCCTTTCTCTTTATTCTGTAGGTCCATACAATTAAAATGATACTCTACTTATATAGGTTTGATTTTGTCATACTTCTGGAAAAAATGATAACTACATGCAGGAAAATGTATACGTTTAAAATTGTCATCTTCTGACACCTATAACTTTTTATTTTTCCGCATACGGGGCGGTATGAGGGCTCATTTTTTGTGCCGTGATCTGAAGTTTTTAGCGATTCCATTTGTGTTTTGATCTGACTTTTTGATCGCTTTTATTCATTTTTCCATGATATACAAAAATGTGAGCAAAACTACACTATTTTGGACTTTTTTTTTTGCGCGTACGCCATTGACCGTGCGGTTTAATTAATTAGATATTTTTATAATTTGGACATTTCTGCACGTGGCGATACCACATATGTTTATTTTTATTTACACTGTTTTTTTAAATGGGAAAAGGGGGGGGGGGGGTGATTAGCTTTTTTTTTTAGCCCTCTAGTGGCTATAATATTGCATTAACTAATCTTTTACATTGATAAGTGGTGTATACCATTGATCGATGATTCTGCTGCTTGACTGCTCATGCCTGGATCTCAGGCACTGAGCAGTCATTCGGTGATCGGCGACGCAGGAGGAAGGTAAGAACCCTCCTTGTGTCTCCCAGCTGTTTGGGATTCCGCAATTTAGTTGTGGTGGTCCAGAACAGCCCCATGAGCTAGCCGGGAGCAGTTTACTTTCACTTTAGACACGGCGATCAATTTTGAACTGCGATCAGTGCCGTGCACTATTAGCCACGGGTCCCGGCCATTGCTAGGTGCCAGGCCCGACCCATAAGATGCGGGGCCACGCCGTGGCCCCACTTTATAGAAAGGGTGTGGACTCAGGGCGTATAGGTATGCGCTGTGTCCTTAACCACTAAAAGAGCAAGGACGTACCGGTATGTCCTGAGTCCTCTCCCTTACTATAACGCAGTGGCCCCGCGTCATAGTGGGTCAGGCCCAGCACCTAGTAATGGACGGGACCCATGGCTAATAGCGCACGGCACTGATCGCGGTGCCACGTGCTATGAACCCTTTAGACGCGGTGTTCAAAGTTGATTGCCGTGTCTAAAGTGAAACTAAACTGCTGCCGGTTAGCTCAGGGAGGTGCTTGGGATCGCTGCGGTAAAATTGCGGCATCCCGAACAGCTGTAGGACATGAGAAGGGTCCCATTACCTGCCTCCTGGTGTCCGATCGCCGAATGACTGCTCAGTGCCTGAGATACAGGCATGAGCAGTCAAGCGGCAGAATCATTCATCTATGTTATCCTATGGGATAATAAAGATCAATGTAAAAGATCAGTGTATGCAGTGTTATAGCCCCCTATGGGATCTATAACATTGCAAAAAAAAGTGGAAAAAAAACTTAATAAAGATCATTTAACCTCTTCCCTTATAAAAGTGAGAATCACCCCCCTTTTCCCATAAAAAAACCCTGTGTAAGTAAAAATAAAAGTAAACATATAGGGTATCACCACATGCAGAAACGTCCGAACTATAAAAATATATTGTTAATTAAACCACTTGGTCAATGGCGTACGTGCAAAGAAATTCCAAATTCTAAAATAGCGTATTTTTGGTCACTTTTTATATCATGAAAAATGTATAAAAAGTGATCAAAAAGTCCGATCAATACAAAAATGGCACAGCTAAAATCTTCAGATCACAGCGCAAAAAATTAGCCCCTGATAACGCCCATGTACACGGAAAAATTTTAAAGTTCTAGGGGTCAGAAGATGACAATTTTAAACATATTCATTTTCGTGCATATAGTTATGATTTTTTTTCAGAAGTACGAGAAAATCAAACCTCTATAAGTAGAGTATCATTTTAATCGTATGGGCCTACAGAATAAAGATAAGGTGTCATTTAAACCGAAAAATGTACTGCGTGGAATTTACAAAATTGAATTTTTTCTTGAATTTTGTCGCACAATAAATTTTTTTTCCATTTCGCCATGGATTTTTTTGGTAAAATGACTAATGTCACTGCAAAGCAGAATTGGTGACACAAAACATAAGCCATCATATGGAATTTTAGGTGCAAAATTAAAAGGGTTATGATTTTTAAAAGGTAAGGAGGAAAAAACTAAAGTGCAAAAATGGAAAAACCCTGAGTCCTTAAGGGGTTAAGTTCATCTTAGTCTTGAAATATAGCAGAAACATTTGTTCTGGGATGCATCACATTGCTGTGTGTGGTTTGGTACCGTATATACTCGAGTATAAGCCGACCCGAATATAAGCCGAGGCCCCTAATTTCACCCCAAAAACCCAGGAAAAGTTATTGACTCGACTATAAGCCTAGGGTGGGAAATACATCATCCCCCCTGTCATCATCCAGACCCCCATCATTAACACCCTCATCATCATCCCCCTGTCATCATCCCCCCTTCATCATCATCACCTGTCATCATCCCCCCCTTTATCATTACCATGTCATCATCCCCCCTTCATCATTACCCTGTCATCATACCCCTTCATCATTACCCTGTCATCATCCCCCCCTTCATCATTACCCTGCCATCATCCCACACCACCCCCTTCATCATCACCGCTTGTCAATGTCTGATTTAACAGTGGTCTTCAACCTGCGGACCTCCAGATGTTTCAAAACTACAACTCCCAGCTTGCCCAGACAGCCATCGGCTGTCCGGGCATGCTGGAAGTTGTAGTTTTGAAACATCTGGAGGTCCACAGGTTGAAGACCACTGCCCGGGCCTTCGTCATCATCCAGCCCCCCATCCCCCCTTTAGTTTTGTACTCACCTCCGCTCGGCGGGACGTTCGGGTGAGCTGGTCCGGGCCATCTGTGCTGCAGGACCGTCCGGTGAGGAGGGATAGTCGTTCCGGGCTGTCCATCTTCACCGGCCTGTCCATCTTCACGGGCCTCTTCTCTGCGCTTCGCGCCTGGCCCCGGAATAATGACGTTGCCTTGACGACGACGCACAGGGACGCAACGTCCCTGTTCGTCGTCGTCAAGGCAACGTCATTATTCCGGGGCCGGGCCCGAAGCGCGGAGAAGAGGCCCCCCCGGTTAAGAAGGACAGCCCGGAACGACTATCCCTCCCCACCGGGCGGTTCTGCAGCACAGATGGCCCGGACCAGCTCACCCGAATGTCCTGCCGAGCGGAGGTGAGTACAAAACTAAAGGGGGGATGGGGGGCTGGATGATGACAAAGTTGATGGCTGTCTGGGCATGCTGGGAGTTGTAGTTTTGAAACATCTGGAGGTCCGCAGGTTGAAGACCACTGAGGGCGGAGAGTTCACTCGATTATAAGCCGAGGGGGGTGTTTTCAGCACGAAAAATCGTGCTGAAAAACACGGCTTATACTCGAGTATATATGGTATGTTTCTTACTGTGTCTCTCACATGTTTGTTCCCTGATGTGAAGTTCCCGAGGTTAATGTCAGACCACCCGGACCCCCAGCAATCTGACACGTATCCTCTATCCTGCGGATAGTGGATAGGTTTTTGTATACTGTACTTCCTCTTTAATCCTTTTTGTACACCTTGTTTGCTGAACCAAGGGCAGAATGCAGATTGTTGCAAGTTCCCATTGTATTCTTCTGGAACACTCCCTTCTATGTATTTATGTATTTCTAATGTCTTTGTATTTGCATTATATGAAACTATTTACAGGTATATTGTCTCGATAGAACATATTATGCTATGTTTACGTTATTATATGTGTTTATATTTGCTTAATTGAACCCCTTAAAGACACAGCCCATGTTTTGGCCATGAGGACACAGCCAATGTTTTATTTTTGTTGACTCTTTTGACTCTTTATTTTTCAATCCACAGACCTATGTGAGAGCTTGTTTTTTGCATGACGAATTGTACTTTGTAATGGCACCTTTCATTCTACCATAAAATGTTTAGTGCAACCAAACAATATTATCTGTGGTGGAAAATTGTAAAGAAAACAATAATTAAGCAACTTTTTTTTTTTTGGGGGGGGGGCGAGGTTATACAGTTTACTTTATGGTAAAACTGACGTGTTCTCTTTATTCTGTGGGCCATTAGGATTAAAACAACACTGATATTTACATACTTTTCATCTTACGTGAGTTGAGTACCTATATTACATCTTACACCGTCTTTATTTATTTATTTATTTTTTTGTTACTATTCTTTCAAAAATAAAAAAGATAATGAGTTAAACTTCATAAGCACAGTTGTCCTAATCTCACTGATGTTATATATAAGTTAAAACCTGATACTGAAGCATTTAAGCCATAGAATAAGCTACTGGTCTCACACTGTTGGTCCACCCTTACTGCAGACTGGAAGATGCAGGCACTTTTTAGGCACAGATCTTATTTCTTTATTTTTATTCAACACCCCTGAACAGAGGGGGCTCTAGACTTTTTGAGGCCTTAGGCAAAACTCAATCATGAGGCCCCTATCCACCCCCATCCAGTGAATGTGAGAGAATGGTGGTGTATACAGTGTATGCATCAATACAAGGGAGTTGGGGAGCATGCAGGAGTCAACACAAAAAACTACAAAAAAAGACACAGGTCGGTAAAAGTCAGGAGGCACACAAACTAACAGAAAATGAGCTAAACATGCACACATACTAATTCGTAGTCACCAAGCGAGTACAAGCCAAGAGGGAACAAAGTACAATAATGTTACAAGGAGAAGTCAAAAAGCCAATCCAACAGTCACAGAAAACCAGAATAAACAGTAGAGTAAGAGGTTGCTAGTACAGTTACTTAGAACTATTACAAGCAGGGAATCACTGGAAAAGCCCTCCTTATAAATGCCAGAGCTGCAAACATAAGGAATCTAATTGTCTCAGCAAGCTGAACCACACCCAGGAGCACAGAGGCGTCATCCCAGCGACCAAAACAAACAACAGGGCTAGAAAGCATTGACCCTATAGGTTCTGGCAGAATCAGTCATCACACAGGTCATTCACATTCTTTCCCCATTACACAGGTGCCCCCAAATAGGTAGGTGCCACCTGTAGGTAGTTGTTCCCTAAAGATCGCTGTCCCCTGTAGGTAGTAGTGGCCTCCTATAAGTAGGGTAGGTAGGTACCCCTGTACATAGCTGCCCTCTGTAAAAATTTGCAGTTCCCTGTATATGGTTGCAGCCCCCTGCATATATTAGCAGCAGTTCCATTTAGGCAGTAGCAGCAGCAGCCACCTTTAGATAGTAGTAACTCATTTTAGGTAGTAATATCAGCCCCCTTTAATAACCCTGTTTAGGTAGTAATAGCAGTCCCCTTAATGACCCCCTTTAGGTAGTAATAGCATTTTCCTTAGAGACCCCCCTTTGGGAAATAACAGCAGTAACTTAGTGACTCCCTTTTAGATAATAATAGCAGTCTACTTAGTGACCCCCTTAAGATAATAACAGCAGTCCCCTTAGTGACCCCCTTTAGGTACTATAGCACCCTACTTTAGGTAGTAGGGGCAGACCCCTTTAGATAGCTTTAGTAAAGGCCCCCAGATAAACTGTCAGAAAAACATTTATAAAAAATACTCACCAGGATCCAGCGTAGCATGTCCTCTTTTCTGCTCTTCTCTCCTCCAGTCTGTGCTCTGGCGCCTGATGACGTCACTCATGCACCGGAGCACGGACCACAGCACAGAGGAAGAGAATCTTTGGCCTCTTGTAGTTGCCTGTGTATCACAGGGAGCCACAAGAGTGATTGACAGGGCAGGGAGCCAATGGCTCTTTGTTCTGTCAATAAACTTTAGGCACGTCTGTAAGACAAGCTTATAGTTCAATGAGTCCCAGATCCGGCTCTGCGGAGTGGTGATGCGAACAATGTACGCATCGCCACTCACTTAGCAGGCGAGTTAGGTGTCCGCAAGGCCCCCACAAGTGCGAGGCCTTGGGCGGCTGTCTATCTTGCCTAATGGTAGAGCCGCCTTTGCCCCTGAATGACTAAAAGGCTGCTGCTGCCACCCTAAATAGTTCAAGTACCACTTTAGAGAGCATCCAATTAAAAGTACACATTTCTAAGAAGCTATTTTTTTTAAAGAAATGAAATAAGCTTTATTAATCAACTTCCATGTGTACCATTATGAGTTACAAAAATTCCTTTGCATTGATCTTATAAAATGTGTTTACCCAAGACATTACACATATAGCACCATTTTTCCAATAATAAACAACCACATCTTGTCCTAATATTAGGTGCAGAACTAGCTACTGTATGTGTAACTAGTTGTCCTAGTTGTAATTTTTGCAGTGTTAACATGTCTTTACATTCTGTACATATCTGCATTTAGTGTTTCTGTTTATGTGTTTGTGTTTCTGACAAAATATAATTATCCCTAATCCTTTACTGCAGCTGTTTGGCTCTATGTCTTGTCAATCTCTTCTCTAATTGGCTTTCAAAGATTCTTAAAGTAATATGTACAAGATTTATTCCTGCCCTAATGATGCAATGAAATAACTTAATAAATATTTAGACGGAAATCATCTGCCATATTTCTGTCCATATGTAAATTTTAGTATTACATTGGTTCTCCCTCAAAATATGAAAAGAGACCCTTGAAAATAAGATGATTGCAATGTCCCCCCCTACTGGAATTTCAATTGGTCAGCTGTTATCTGTCTAAAAGCCCGAGGCTATTGTTACGCTGAGCGCGGGGATGCGATTCGCATAGCGGGACGCGCCCGCTCGCAAATCACATCCCAAGTCACTCACCTGTCCCGGTCCCCGGCTGTCACATCCTGGCGCGCGCGGCTCCGCTCCTTAGGGCGCGCGCGCCAGCTCTCTAAGATTTAAAGGGCCAGTGCACCAATGATTGGTGCCTGGCCCAATCAGTCTGATTAGCTTCCACCTGTGCACCTGTCTATATAACCTCACTTCCCCTTCCCTTCCTTGCCGGATCTTGTTGCCATTGTGCCTAGTGAAAGCGTTTACAGTGTTTGCCTTACCAGTGTTCCTGACCTCTTGCTTTCTCCATTGACTACGGACCTTGCCGCCTGCCCCGACCTTCTGCTACGTCTGACCTTGCCTCTGTCTAGTCCTTCTGTCCCAGGCCTTCTCAGCAGTCAGCAAGGTTGAGCCGTTGCCGGTGGATACGACCTGGTCGCTAGCGCCGCAGCAAGACCATCCCGCTTTGCGGCGGGCTCTGGTGAATACCAGTAGCAACCTAGAACCGGTCCACCGACACGGTCCACGCAAATCCCTCGCTGACACAGAGGATCCACATCCAGCCTGCTGAATCCTAACAGCTATTTTACACATAGTATTTTGGTCAGTATTTTCAACCTCTCATGACCATGCTAGAGGTACTCTGGTGAAAAAAATATCAGGACCTCCACTGTGAAATTGCCTGATAAGCTCAGAGGACCATCCTCAATGCTGTCCAATCAGCACTCCAAATATAAACATAAATAAGTCCGAAATTGCAGATTTTTGATCACTACATAAAAATGTAATAAAAAGTGATCAAAAAGTTCCATAAAAACAACCCCTTTTTTGCCTTAGGATGTATAATTACGTAAAGGGTGGGCATACGTTAACATGACAGGTTGTATATTTTAACCCTCTATGAAACGGTAATCGCAGCCAAGACTCACCGCTTATGCCGGGCAGCATCGATTGTGTCAATGTCTAGCATTAACCTTTTAGATCCCACAATAAAAGTTGATCACAGGATGTAAAAGGTAAAATTACAGGCACTTGCGGGTTTGGAGGGGCTAATCAGAACCTTTCGAGAGTAATTGCAGGGTCCTGATTAGCTAGGATGATGACCAGAGGTAACTTGCCCTCCTCTGTGCCATCTGATCTGCACTCCAAGAATACAGGAAGCCATTGCAGCCTGTATAAATGGAACACCCATAACACTGATCAATGTTATGCCTATGAACAGACTGTGCATTTGAAATATTGAAAAAATAATAAAAAAATATTTTACAAAAATGTAATAAATGTGAATAAGCCCCCAATTAAAGTTTAAAATAACGCCCTATTCCTATTTTTATCAAAACAAAAATGCTACTGATAAAAACTACATATCACAGCACATAAAATGAGCCCTTATTATTCCTGCCCACGACCTGGCCAAGAGCTGCCCCTGCCCTCAACGCCAAGCTTCCTACAATCCCTCATCGCAACTTCCAAAGACCTGACTCTCTAATATCACCTTTAGGCTCATAGAAGATAGAGCCCTCTTTTGACCCGGATGATGGAAGTCCCTTCCTCATCGTTCCAACATGGGACTAAAGAGCCTGCTGTATAGTATTACAGTGATATACTGTGTATCATCCTCTACTAGTTTGTAGGGACCTTGCACCACCGCATTATCCACTGGTGTCTCTTGAAGATGCCCCTGTTGCTACATTTATTCTTACTTGCCTTGTAGTGTTATTGTACCTTTTACATAAGTTAATGCCTCCCATTTTGCTGTTACCATGGGAACTCTTTTGTTCTCCTACTATTCATGTGCCTCCCACCCATAGCAACCCACCGCAAGTTTCCCAGCGATGGGTTTTATCACCCTGGTGTTCCTCCAGGCCCTGTAACCACGCGTTACTGTCTGTTCTTATATTGTTCTTTCCATACCCCTCCTGTCACTGGTATTGCTTTTCTCTCTTGCGACTCTTCCACGTTGACCCCACTAGTGTAATGACTGGGCTGGTCCCAATCCAGTTATTGGCCCTCCTTCTCAGGCCCCTAGCTCCCATTCTCTTATGGGGGCCCTTTACCCCTTGCTTCCCCGCCCCAGATCTCCTCCTGCCTACTGTCTTTTTCACCTTTTTCTTTTCTTCTAGGATCCACTGCTGCCTTCCTCCCTGATCTGTGACCCGGACGACCTGGACCTCTGTGGCATGCCTGGTAAGTTGCTTTCAGAATCCACACTACACCATGACAGCTGACATCAAATTAGTCACTTTGAACGCTCAGGGCTTTAACTCCCCAGAAAAACGTGCCCAATTACTCTATACGATACACAAACAGAGAGCACACTTTGTGGCACTGCAGGAAACCCATTTCAAAACAGATCATGTCCCTATAATATCAAATAAATACTATACCACCCAGATTCATAGCACTAACCCAGAATCCAGATCTAAAGGAGTATCCCTGTTTTTCCACAAATCCCTTCCTGTTAAAATCCTCTCTTCTCTTCCAGACCCACATGCCAGATATATATTTGCAAATTGTGAAATCTCCAACCAACGCCTCACCATAGCTTCAGTGTATGCCCCTAATAGGAATCAAATATCCTTCCTTATACGGACCTTGACTACCCTCACGGACTTTGCTACCGGCCCTATCCTCCTCTGTGGGGACTTTAACCTCCCCCTTTTCCCCAAATCTTACACATCCTCAGGCTCTTTGACCCTCTCTCACGCCAAGCTCCGTGCGCTGAAGAATAAATTGCACTCCCTACAGCTTAGTGATACATGGAGATCCTACCATCCCCAAGATAGGAATTACACTTTTAACTCGTTCCCTAGAGACACATACAGTAGAATATAGACTATATTTTCTGTCCCCATCACCGCCTGCCCTCTATTACCTCTAAGTCCATTGGACTCAGGATACTATCTGATCATGCCCCGGTTGTTTGCACGCTGAGGCTTCCTTCTTTCTCGAAGTCCCTTTCCACCTGGTGACTCAATAAATCCCTCCTACAGGATCAGGTATGGCTACAGGAGATCAAAACCTCCATTCTGAATTTCGCTACTGAACATGCCTCTGACGACTCATCTCCTCTGACTAAATGGGAAGCATTGAAATGCGTCCCCCGAGGAGTGCTGATTAAACATGGCTCTCGGCTGAAGAAGGAAGCATCGGCGAAGCTAACTGAGCTTCATCACTCACTGCACCTACTTGAGACACAACACAAACAATCGCAACAAGATAATATCCTAAGTGGACTTATCCCAGCCCGAAGTGAGCTCCTTGAACACCTATCCTCTAAACACCAATACTATAAACAGCTTACAGGTTTCCTCTTCTATGAATGGGGCAATAAATCAGGCAAGCTCCTCGCTTCTGCCCTTAGAGACAGAAAATCCTCCCTGTTTATCCCTTCCATCAAATCACATACTGGTACTATATGTAACCTTACGCCAGGTATCCTTGAAGCCTTCCGTCATTATTACACCTCCTTATATAATTTGCCATCCCCTCATACTCCACGTACTCCACCCGCTACAGGACAAATTTACACCCCCCTCTCCCATTATATGGCGATCACGGCCCTCCCCCATCTTGACCAAGCTGTAGTACAGGAATTAGAGACCCCATTTACACCAGAGGAATTGGAAGTGGCCATCTCATCCATGCCGGCGAGCAAGAGCTCCGGCCCCGACGGCTATACAGCCAAGTTCTACAAAACGCTTCGATCTGAATTCTCTCCAATCTTGCTAGCCACCTTCAATTCCATATCTGCAGATTCTCCGCCATCCCTTTCCTTCCTACGGGCATATGTGACTGTCATCCCTAAAAACGATTGTTACGCCGAGCGCTCCGGGTCCCCGCTCCTCCCCGGAGCGCTCGCTTCACTCTCCCCGCGGCAGCGCTCCGGTCACGTCCTCTGACCCGGGGCGCTGCGATTCCGCTGCCAGCCGGGATGCGATTCGCGATGCGGGTAGCGCCCGCTCGCGATGCGCACCCCGGCTCCCCTACCTGACTCGCTCTCCGTCTGTTCTGTCCCGGCGCGCGCGGCCCCGCTCCCTAGGGCGCGCGCGCGCCGGGTCTCTGCGATTTAAAGGGCCACTGCGCCGCTGATTGGCGCAGTGGTTCCAATTAGTGTGTTCACCTGTGCACTTCCCTATATCACCTCACTTCCCCTGCACTCCCTTGCCGGATCTTGTTGCCTTAGTGCCAGTGAAAGCGTTCCTTGTGTGTTCCTTGCCTGTGTTTCCAGACCTTCTGCCGTTGCCCCTGACTACGATCCTTGCTGCCTGCCCCGACCTTCTGCTACGTCCGACCTTGCTTTTGCCTACTCCCTTGTACCGCGCCTATCTTCAGCAGCCAGAGAGGTGAGCCGTTGCTAGTGGATACGACCTGGTCACTACCGCCGCAGCAAGACCATCCCGCTTTGCGGCGGGCTCTGGTGAAAACCAGTAGTGGCTTAGAACCGGTCCACTAGCACGGTCCACGCCAATCCCTCTCTGGCACAGAGGATCCACTACCTGCCAGCCGGCATCGTGACAGTAGATCCGGCCATGGATCCCGCTGAAGTTCCTCTGCCAGTTGTCGCTGACCTCACCACGGTGGTCGCCCAGCAGTCACAACAGATAGCGCAACAAGGCCAACAGCTGTCTCAACTGACCGTTATGCTACAACAGTTACTACCACAGCTTCAGCAGTCATCTCCTCCGCCAGCTCCTGCACCTCCTCCGCAGCGAGTGGCCGCTCCTGGGATACGCTTATCCTTGCCGGATAAATTTGATGGGGACTCTAAGTTTTGCCGTGGCTTTCTTTCCCAATGTTCCCTGCATCTGGAGATGATGTCGGACCTGTTTCCCACTGAAAGGTCTAAGGTGGCTTTCGTAGTCAGCCTTCTGTCCGGAAAAGCCCTGTCATGGGCCACACCGCTCTGGGACCGCAATGACCCCGTCACTGCCTCTGTACACTCCTTCTTCTCGGAAATCCGAAGTGTCTTTGAGGAACCTGCCCGAGCCTCTTCTGCTGAGACTGCCCTGTTGAACCTGGTCCAGGGTAATTCTTCCGTTGGCGAGTATGCCGTACAATTCCGTACTCTTGCTTCAGAATTGTCCTGGAATAATGAGGCCCTCTGCGCGACCTTCAAAAAAGGCCTATCCAGCAACATTAAAGATGTTCTGGCCGCACGAGAAATTCCTGCTAATCTACATGAACTTATTCACCTAGCCACTCGCATTGACATGCGTTTTTCCGAAAGGCGTCAGGAACTCCGCCAAGATATGGACTCTGTTCGCACGAGGCGTTTCTTCTCCTCGGCTCCTCTCTCCTCTGGTCCCCTGCAATCTGTTCCTGTGCCTCCCGCCGTGGAGGCTATGCAGGTCGACCGGTCTCGCCTGACACCTCAAGAGAGGACACGACGCCGTATGGAGAACCTCTGCCTGTACTGTGCTAGTACCGAACACTTCCTGAGAGATTGTCCTATCCGTCCTCCCCGCCTGGAAAGACGTACGCTGACTCCGCACAAAGGTGAGACAGTCCTTGATGTCTACTCTGCTTCTCCACGTCTTACTGTGCCTGTGCGGATGTCTGCCTCTGCCTTCTCCTTCTCTACAGTGGCCTTCTTGGACTCTGGATCTGCAGGAAATTTTATTTTGGCCTCTCTCGTCAACAGGTTCAACATCCCGGTGACCAGTCTCGCCAGACCCCTCTACATCAATTGTGTAAATAATGAAAGATTGGACTGTTCCATACGTTTCCGCACGGAGCCCCTTCTTATGAGCATCGGATCTCATCATGAGAGGATTGAACTTTTGGTCCTCCCCAATTGCACCTCGGAAATTCTCCTTGGACTTCCCTGGCTTCAACTTCATTCCCCTACCCTGGATTGGTCCACTGGGGAGATCAAGAGTTGGGGGTCCTCTTGTTCCAAGAACTGTCTAAAACCGGTTCCCAGTAACCCTTGCCGTAACTCTGTGGTTCCTCCAGTAACCGGTCTCCCTAAGGCCTATATGGACTTTGCGGATGTTTTCTGCAAAAAACAAGCTGAGACTCTACCTCCTCACAGGCCTTATGATTGCCCTATCGACCTCCTCCCGGGCACTACTCCACCCCGGGGCAGAATTTATCCTCTCTCTGCCCCAGAGACTCTTGCCATGTCCGAATACGTCCAGGAGAATCTAAAAAAGGGCTTTATCCGTAAATCCTCCTCTCCTGCCGGAGCCGGATTTTTCTTTGTGTCCAAAAAAGATGGCTCCCTACGTCCTTGCATTGACTACCGCGGTCTTAATAAAATCACGGTTAAGAACCGCTACCCCTTACCCCTCATCTCTGAACTCTTTGATCGCCTCCAAGGTGCCCACATCTTCACTAAATTGGACTTAAGAGGCGCCTATAACCTCATCCGCATCAGAGAGGGGGACGAGTGGAAAACGGCATTTAACACCAGAGATGGACACTTTGAGTATCTGGTCATGCCCTTTGGACTGTGCAACGCCCCTGCC
This sequence comes from Hyla sarda, assembly GCF_029499605.1. Classification (NCBI taxonomy): domain Eukaryota; kingdom Metazoa; phylum Chordata; class Amphibia; order Anura; family Hylidae; genus Hyla; species Hyla sarda. Next base: position 482,971,088 of record NC_079189.1, read on the forward strand.
GTCTTCCAAGACTTTGTCAATGAAATTTTTCGTGATCTGTTATACTCCTGTGTTGTTGTATATCTGGACGATATCCTAATTTTTTCTGCCAATCTAGAAGAACACCGCCAGCATGTCCGTATGGTTCTTCAGAGACTTCGTGACAACCAACTCTATGCCAAAATTGAGAAATGTCTGTTTGAATGCCAATCTCTTCCTTTTCTAGGATATTTGGTCTCTGGCCAGGGACTACAGATGGATCCAGACAAACTCTCTGCCGTCTTAGATTGGCCACGCCCCTCCGGACTCCGTGCTATCCAACGCTTTTTGGGGTTCGCCAATTATTACAGGCAATTTATTCCACATTTTTCTACCATTGTGGCTCCTATCGTGGCTTTAACCAAAAAAAATGCTGATCCCAAGTCCTGGCCTCCTCAAGCAGAAGACGCCTTTAAACGACTCAAGTCTGCCTTTTCTTCGGCTCCCGTCCTCTCCAGACCTGACCCTTCCAAACCCTTCCTATTGGAGGTTGATGCCTCCTCAGTGGGAGCTGGAGCTGTTCTTCTACAAAAAAATTCTTCCGGGCATGCTGTCACTTGTGGTTTTTTCTCTAGGACCTTCTCTCCAGCGGAGAGGAACTACTCCATCGGGGATCGAGAGCTTCTAGCCATTAAATTAGCACTTGAGGAATGGAGGCATCTGCTGGAGGGATCAAGTTCTCCTGTTATTATCTACACCGACCACAAGAACCTCTCCTACCTCCAGTCTGCCCAACGGCTGAATCCTCGCCAGGCCCGGTGGTCTCTGTTCTTTGCCCGATTTAATTTTGAGATTCACTTTCGTCCTGCCGATAAGAACATTAGGGCCGATGCTCTCTCTCGTTCCTCGGATACCTCAGAAGTTGAACTCTCTCCGCAACACATCATTCCACCTGACTGCCTGATCTCCACTTCTCCTGCCTCCATCAGGCAGACTCCTCCAGGAAAGACCTTTGTTTCTCCCCGCCAACGCCTCGGAATCCTCAAATGGGGTCACTCCTCCCATCTCGCAGGTCATGCGGGTATCAAGAAATCTGTGCAACTCATCTCCCGCTTCTATTGGTGGCCGACTCTGGAGACGGATGTTGTGGACTTTGTGCGAGCCTGCACTATCTGTGCCCGGGATAAGACTCCTCGCCAGAAGCCCGCTGGTTTTCTTCATCCTCTGCCTGTCCCCGAACAGCCTTGGTCTCTGATTGGTATGGATTTTATTACTGATTTACCCCCTTCCCGTGGCAACACTGTTATTTGGGTGGTCGTTGATCGATTCTCCAAAATGGCACATTTCATCCCTCTTCCTGGTCTTCCTTCTGCGCCTCAGTTGGCTAAACAATTTTTTGTACACATTTTTCGTCTTCACGGGTTGCCTACGCAGATTGTCTCGGATAGAGGCGTCCAATTCGTGTCTAAATTCTGGAGGGCTCTCTGTAAACAACTCAAGATTAAATTAAATTTTTCTTCTGCATATCATCCCCAGTCCAATGGACAAGTAGAAAGGATTAACCAGATCTTGGGTGATTATTTGCGACATTTTGTTTCCTCCCGCCAGGATGACTGGGCAGATCTCCTCCCATGGGCCGAATTCTCGTATAACTTCAGGGTCTCTGAGTCTTCCTCCAAATCCCCATTTTTCGTGGTGTACGGCCGTCACCCTCTTCCCCCCCTCCCTACTCCCTTGCCCTCTGGTCTGCCCGCTGTGGATGAAATTTCTCGTGACCTTTCCATCATATGGAGAGAGACCCAAAATTCTCTCTTACAGGCTTCATCACGCATGAAGAAGTTCGCGGATAAGAAAAGAAGAGCTCCCCCCGTTTTTTCCCCTGGAGACAAGGTATGGCTCTCCGCTAAATATGTCCGCTTCCGTGTCCCTAGCTACAAGTTGGGACCACGCTATCTTGGTCCTTTCAAAATTTTGTGTCAAATTAATCCTGTCTCTTATAAACTTCTTCTTCCTCCCTCTCTTCGTATCCCTAATGCCTTTCACGTCTCTCTTCTCAAACCACTCATCCTCAACCGTTTTTCTCCCAAATCTGTTCCTCCCACTCCTGTTTCCGGCTCCTCGGACATCTTCTCGGTCAAAGAAATTTTAGCTGCCAAAAAGGTCAGAGGGAAAAATTTTTTTTTAGTGGACTGGGAGGGTTGTGGTCCTGAAGAGAGATCCTGGGAACCTGAGGACAACATCCTAGACAAAAGTCTGCTCCTCAGGTTCTCAGGCTCTAAGAAGAGGGGGAGACCCAAGGGGGGGGGTACTGTTACGCCGAGCGCTCCGGGTCCCCGCTCCTCCCCGGAGCGCTCGCTTCACTCTCCCCGCGGCAGCGCTCTGGTCACGTCCTCTGACCCGGGGCGCTGCGATTCCGCTGCCAGCCGGGATGCGATTCGCGATGCGGGTAGCGCCCGCTCGCGATGCGCACCCCGGCTCCCCTACCTGACTCGCTCTCCGTCTGTTCTGTCCCGGCGCGCGCGGCCCCGCTCCCTAGGGCGCGCGCGCGCCGGGTCTCTGCGATTTAAAGGGCCACTGCGCCGCTGATTGGCGCAGTGGTTCCAATTAGTGTGTTCACCTGTGCACTTCCCTATATCACCTCACTTCCCCTGCACTCCCTTGCCGGATCTTGTTGCCTTAGTGCCAGTGAAAGCGTTCCTTGTGTGTTCCTTGCCTGTGTTTCCAGACCTTCTGCCGTTGCCCCTGACTACGATCCTTGCTGCCTGCCCCGACCTTCTGCTACGTCCGACCTTGCTTTTGCCTACTCCCTTGTACCGCGCCTATCTTCAGCAGCCAGAGAGGTGAGCCGTTGCTAGTGGATACGACCTGGTCACTACCGCCGCAGCAAGACCATCCCGCTTTGCGGCGGGCTCTGGTGAAAACCAGTAGTGGCTTAGAACCGGTCCACTAGCACGGTCCACGCCAATCCCTCTCTGGCACAGAGGATCCACTACCTGCCAGCCGGCATCGTGACAATGATAAAGATCCCTCATTATGCTCCAGCTTCTGCCCCATTTCCCTCATCAATTCAGACACAAAACTTTTTGCCAAACTTATAGCCAACAGACTCTCGCCCCACATGAGCTTCCTAGTCCACCCGGATCAAGTAGGCTTCATCCCTGGCAGGGAGGCAAGAGACAATACTCTCCGCACCTTCTCTGCGATTCATTACGCTCACAAGCATAAAGCACCCATGTTCCTTCTCTCGCTAGATGCAGAGAAGGCTTTTGACCGGGTGGACTGGGAATTCCTGTCGGCTGCCCTGTCACAGATTGGAGTTGGCGGAGAGATGCTGTCCTGTATTATGGCTCTGTACTCCTGCCCGCAGGCTCAACTTAGAATTAATGGTAGACTGTCCCGCCCTTTTGACATTTGTAATGGTACTCGCCAGGGTTGCCCCTTATCCCCGCTCTTGTTTGTGCTCTGCATGGAACATCTCCTGCTTGCCATACGTCAGCATCCTGGTATCAGGGGCCTCCCTATGGGGACACACCATTACAAATGTGCGGCATTTCTGTTACTGTACCTCTCGTCCTCAATCACCTCCCTCCCGTCCCTCATGTCCACGATTCTCCAATTTTCCCGATATAGTAATTACAAACTGAATCCATCCAAATGCGAAGCACTCAACATTTTCCTCCCCCTGTACATAATGTCCCATCTCCGCTCATCCTATCCCTTTAAATGGCAAACCTCCTCCCTCACATATCTGGGAATACATGTCCCGGCGAAACTCTCTGACACGTACCGGCTTAACTTCCCTCCTCTAATACACTCCCTAAAGCAAGACTTGACTAGGTGGGAGCGAGGAGATTTTTCCTGGCTTGATAGAGTTAACATTTTTAAGATGAACATCCTTCCCCATCTCCTGTATCTCTTCTCCTGTGTTCCTCTTCACTTACCTCGTACCTTTTTTAGGGAAATCTCCTCGCTCCAGTCAAGCTTTACATGGGCTAAGAATCGCCCTAGGCTAGCCAGACATGTCCTCATACGGAAGAAAAGAGAAGGGGGCCTAGCTCTACCGGATTTTCTCTCTTACTACCTCGCTGCTGTCTTGACTAGAGTACTGGACTGTTGTAACTCTAGTACTGACAAAAGATGGGTGTCGGTAGAGGGTCAGACAGTGGTAGTGACCTAATGGCCTTTCTCTGGCACCCACAATCCTCCATCCACCCTGTCCACCCCTCGACACTTCCTCCGGTACTGTACTCAATTCACTGTGCACGCAAATTGTACCTGTTCCAGATGGACCTCTTCCCCCATGTGGCCCTCTGACACCTCTATTCAATAACCCCCTCTTCCCGCCAGCGATGACCGCCCAATACTTCTTCTCCTATCGAAAAGAGACAGGTGTCACATTTCACACCCTCCTCACCCCTACGTCCCTCAAGCCCCTAAGTGATGTGGTCCCTAGTCCCTCCCTGTCCACTACACACCTATTTCAATAAACCCAAGTGTCCCACTTTTACCAGAAACACAAGAATGCCCTGCAACTACACCGCCCCCTTACGAAATTTGAGAAGCTCTGTACTACCTCAAGTCCTATTACACATACTATTAGTGTCCTGTATGCTCTTCCTCTGAATGAGGCTACTAGGCAACCCCTCCCATTTGTAAGTGGTTGGGAGAGGGAATTGGGCCGTACTATTCCAGTAGAAGACTGGCACACAGCTCTTATTAAATGTCATAGATCCTCTATATCCTGCAAATCTGAGGAGACTAATTATAAAATTTTGACGAGGTGGTACAGAGTCCCTGCCATGCTGGCGACCTTTTACCCGGGAGTTCCTGACACGTGTTGGAGGTGCAACTCAGCCACAGGCACTATGTTACATATTTGGCTGACCTGCCCGACACTGCTCCCCTTCTGGAATAAGGTACTAGACACCATTCACCACATCACCTCAGTCCGCCTCATACTTACCCCTGAGATCACTCTCCTCTCCATCCTTTCCCCCTTCATACCTGTAGCCACCTCTAGACTGATCACCTTTCTCCTGATGGCCGCGAGAACGGTGATCCCGAGACTGTGGAAGTCCACTACCCCGCCCACGATATCGTCCTGGTTCATGGAAGTTTCCCACATCCACAGAATGGAAGAACTCACGGCTGACACTGGCAACCAACTATCTCGCTACATCATGACGTGGCGACTATGGAACTCCTTCTTGACTTCCCCGGACTTTCTTACCTTGTACATTTGCCTTCATTTCTCCTTACACATTAGTACCCCCCGCCCAAACTCCACCACGCTGTTCTTACGTCCTCCTGCAGTTATTCTAGCCCTGATTCACCGCGTAAAGCAGCAGGTCATGGAGGTCCGAAATTCGCAGGTACCTTCATCTTCTTTGTGATCCTTCTCTTCCTCTTTCCTTTTCAATCTATCTCTCTTTCCTCTCAACTTGCTCTTCTCCCCCCTCCCTTTTTCTCTCCCCTATCCTCCATCCTCTTCCCTAGACTGTTAACCTACACATCCACCTTCATCTCTAGCCCTTGGTACTGACCCTTATTCCCTGAGGGATCCCCCCCTACTGTTAACTCTACCTTTCCACTCGTATACTCCTCTTGTATATACATTGGAAATGATCCCGTTGAATCAATGTTATTGCTCTGTACCACTGATGGCTAATTTGAATTGTCTAATTTTTTTTTTCTTCACTGGCGAGTCATTTGACTCCTTTATATTGCATTGTATTGTATTGATAATGCTGTTTGTTAACTTTATATAAAATCTTGGAATAAACTTTGATATTGGAAAAAAAATTAGCCCTTATATCATATATTCAAAAAGTTCTCATTTTAGTAGATTTTGTAATAAAATGAATGATGTCATTACAAGTACTTTGTAATGACATCATTAATTTTATTACAAAATCTACTAAAATTAGAACTTTTTGAATATATGATATAAGGGCTCATTTTATGAGCGTTGATCTGTAGTTTTTAAGTATAAAAGTATAGTTCTATTGTATAGTTGTTTAAGTATAAAACAAACCCTCAAAATTATGAGTTATGGATTTTAAAAGGCGAGGGGAAAAAAAAAATGAAAAATGGTTAATAGTGTTGGGCGCAAATATTTGCATTTCAAATTTTTATCGCGAATATCGCAAATTCGTGATATTTGCTATATATTCGAAATTACAAATATTTACTTTTTTCCGCATATTCGCATATGCGCATATTCGCATATGTGAATATTCGCATATTCCTTCTTTTCACTTGTGTGCCAACTAGAATGATACAAATACACTTGTCAGAGGTTATCAACAACATCCCTAGCAAACCAATGGTAAAGTTGCCCACCCCCTCACTGTTTTCTTCCTCGAATACGCGAATATGCGAATATTCACATATGTGAATATAACGAATACGTAAAATTCCTGAATATAGGACAAATATTCGTCTATATATTCGCAAAATATCGTAAATTCGAATATGGCCAATGCCGCTCATCACTAGTCATTAACACTAAAACCACAGAGCATCTTATAGGGTTAAACACCCCAATGCTTCTAACCTGTGCCCATGATTTTGGTTTGTCTCATATCACCAGATTTCTTTGCTATAGCCTTCTATTATCCGAACGTTTGCCTCTGCCCTTATGGTTCTCTTGTTTGCTTACTTAGTACTGCATCACTGTCTAGGTTTTAACCACTGCCTGTCCTGGCTTGGTTTTGCCTCTGATTTTGTACTTTACTGCCATCTTGGTTCGGACCCTTCAGCTTTTTCCCATTTTTTGTACCTTTGCCATGATTTTGTACCATTTTTAGCCCATGTGCTTTGACCAGGACTGTTTAACTCCTCTTGATGCCTTTGCATTTAGTCCAGCATAGTGACCACTGCCCAGTTGGGGGCTGCTGTTTATGGTGAATTGTCCAAGTAGGTATGAACAGTGGTTGGAGATTGAACCAGGTTAAACTGCTCCCTCCCCAAAAGAGACAATTAGTATACCAAAGTATTTTTATTGCGTGTCAGTGTTACACTGACAGGCCATAATAATAATAATAATGATGATAATAATAATGATGATGATAATATCTACTTATATTGCGCCAACAGATTCCACGGCAGATTCCAAGTCAAGTATTACACACTAAATATTAAAACAAGAGGAGTAAGGGCCCTGTTCGCCCTGTACAGTATCCCTTGCTCCCTGTTTACAGTGTCAAAAAATGACCTGCTAAGGAAAATAAATAAATATTTATAAAGGGAATAGAGTAATCTGCCAAAGGGACAAGGCTATTGCCGGAGACGGCAGAAGAAGGCATTACTCATACAGCAGCAGGACTCAGCTCATCCCTGCCTTTAAAATGACCTCTGCACAGTTCAGACCATGTTTAGAAAACTCCCATAGAAGCTAGCAGGGTCAGACTCCAGTCTACTGTGTCCTTGTCCATAGAGCTTGCTGTAAAGCATATCTCTAAATACTGCTTTGTTTTAAAATATCTTTTTATTATTTTTTTTTGCATTAAATATTAATGTAAGATCATGTAAACAATAGGGTGCAAACAAAACATGGCCACCGATGAGATACATAATAATAACAATAATAGTACAGCATGTGAATTAAAGGGGCAGTCCACTGCCCCAGCATCCAGAACATTAAGTTCAGAATGCTGAGTGCGGGCTCCGAGGGTCGTAACATCATGCCCACACATCTCCCATAGACTTGCATTGAAGGGGCGTGGTGTGAGATCACAGGGGAATGGCCACTCCTTTGGTTTCTTCAGAATGATATAAGCACCTGTAAAGTGAAGGGAGAGAGCGATTTCTCTCGCTTAATGGCTTTTTGAGTTGGTCAGCATGTCTTTAAATACTGAAAATGGGTTATTCATGGATTAAAGATACAAAGATAATTTCTTACAAAAAACAGTGCCACCCCTGTCCTCAGGTTTTGTGTGATATTGCAGCTCAGTTCCATTGAAATGAATGGAGCCAAGTTGTGATGAGGAAAGGTGTGGTTTTTTTTTATCAACTGGTGCAAGAAAGTTAAACAAATTTGTAAATTCCTTCTATTTTAAAATCTGAGATCTTCTAGTACTTGAAAGTTCTTTCCAGTTTGACCACACTGCTCTGTTCCCACCTCTCTCCATGTCAGGAATGGTCCAGAGCAGGAGAGGTTCGCTGTGGGAATTTGATCCAACTCTGGATAGTTCCTGACACAGACAGATGTGTCAGCAAAGAGCACTCTGGTTCAGACTTGAAAGAAAGATACAACTCTGTAGTATACAGCAGCTGATAAGTACTTTAAGGGTTAAAGGAGTACGTTGGAAAAAAACATTTTTGAAATCAACTGGTGCTAGAAAGTTAAACAGATTTGTAAATTACTTTAAAAAATCTATTAAATATATTACTACACTGCTCAAAAAACATAAAGGGAACACTAAGATAACACATCCTAGATCTGAATGAATGAACTAATCATATGAAATACTTTCGTCTTTACATAATTGAATGTGCTGACAACAAAATCACATAAAATTATCAATGAAAATCAAATTTATCAACCCATGGAGGTCTGGATATGGAGTCACACTCAAAATCAAAGTGGAAAACCACACTACTGGCTGATTAAATTTTGATGTAATGTCCTTAAAACAAATCAAAACGAGGCTTAGTAGTGTGTGTGGCCTCCACGTGCCCGTATGACCTCCCTAAAATGCCTGGGCATGCTCCTGATGAGGTGACGGATGGTCTCCTGAGGGATGTCCTCCTAGACCTGGACAAAAGCATCCGCCAAGCATCCGCCAACTCCTGGCGTTGGTGGATGGAGCAAGACATGACGTCCTCAATCGGATTCAGGTATGGGGAACAGGCGGGCCAGTCCATAACATCAATGTCTTCCTCTTGCAGGAACAGCTGACACACTCCAGCCACATGAGGTCTAGCATTGTCTTGCATTAGGAGGAACCCAGGGCCAACCCCACCAGCATATGGTCTCAAAAGGGATCTGAGGATCTCATCTTGGTACCTAATGGCAGTCCGGCTACCTTTGGCAAGCACATGGGGGGCTGTGCGGCCTTCCAAAGAAATACCACCCCACACCATTACTGACCCACCACCAAAATGGTCATGCTGGAGGATGTTGCAGGTAGCAGAACGTTCTCCACAGCGTCTCCAGATTCTGTCACATCTGTCACATGTGCTCAGTGTGAACTTGCTTTCATCTGTGAAGAGCACAGCGCACCAGTGGCAAATTTGCCAATCTTGTTCTCTGGCAAATGCCAAACGTCCTAAACTGTGTTGGGCTGTAAGTACAACCCCCACCTGTGGATGTTGGGCCCTCATACCGCCCTCATGGAGTCTGTTTCTGACCATTTGAGTGGACACATGCACATTTGCGACCTGCTGGAGGTCATTTTGCAGGGCTCTGGAAATGCTCCTTCTGCTCCTCCTTGCACAAAGGCGGAGGTAGTGGTCCTGCTGCTGGGTTGTTGCCCTCCTACGGCCTCCTCCTTTTTTTTTATTTTTATTTTTTTAGAATATTTCATTATATTTTTCACAAAAATGTAACAATCAGAAAAATTCACATTATAAAAATTATTATTACACTCCCTTGCCCCCGGCTGCTCAGTCGGGCTGTTCGGGACCGCCGCGGTGAAATCGCGGCATCCCGAACAGCTGACAGGACACCGGGAGGGCCCTTACCTGCCTCCTCAGTGTCCGATCGGCGAATGACTGCTCCGTGCCTGAGATCCAGGCAGGAGCAGTCAAGCGCCGATAACACTGATCACAGGCGTGTTAATACACGCCTGTGATCTGTGTAAAAGATGAGTGTGTGCAGTGTTATAGGTCCCTATGGGACCTATAACACTGCAAAAAAAATGTAAAAAAAAGTGTTAATAAAGGTAATTTAACCCCTTCCCTAATAAAAGTTTGAATCACCCCCTTTTCCCATAAAAAAAAAAAAACAGTGTAAAAAAAATAAAAATAAGCATATGTGGTATCGCCGCATGCGTAAATTTCCGAACTATAAAAATATATCATTAATTAAACCATACGGTCAATGGCGTACGCGCGAAAAAATTCCAAAGTCAAAAAAAGCACATTTTTGGTCACTTTTTATACCATTAAAAAATGAATAAAAAGTGATCAAAAAGTCAGATCAAAACAAAAATCATATCAATAAAAATTTCAGATCACGGCGCAAAAAATGAGTCCTCATACCGCCCTGTACGTGGAAGAATAAAAAAGTTATAGGGGTCAGAAGATGACATTTTTAAACGTATACATTTTCCTGTATGTAGTTATGATTTTTTCCAGAAGTGCGACAAAATCAAACCTATATAAATAGGGTATCATTTTAACCGTATGGACCTACAGAATAATAATAAGGTGTCATTTTTATCGAAATATGCACTGCGTAGAAGCGGAAGCCCCCAAAAGTTACAAAATGGCATTTTTTCTTCGATTTTGTCGCACAATGATTTTTTTTCCGTTTTGCCGTGCATTTTTGGGTAAAATGACTAATGTCACTGCAAAGTAGAATTGGCGATGCAAAAAATAAGCCATAATATGGATTTTTAGGTGGAAAATTGAAAGGGTTATGATTTTTAAAAGGTAAGGAGGAAAAAACTAAAGTGCAAAAACGGAAAAACCCTGAGTCCTTAAAGGGTTAATAAATAGGACAATATCATCTGCATATAACAGAATTTTTTCCCCTCCCTCCTTAATTCCGAAACCAGGCAGGCTATTATTGTCCCTTATCCGCCCCGCTAGGGGCTCCACAAAAAGCGTGAATAGCAGGGGGGACAAGGGGCAGCCCTGCCTGGTTCCTCTTTCCAATCTAAAACTAAGGGTAAGTACCCCATTGATATCAATCCTGGCCGTGGGTGCACTATAAATTGTCCTGACCCCTTCAATAAATTTCTCCCCCAAGTCAAAGGCTTTTAGGATCCTAAACAGGAAGCCCCACTCCACCCTGTTGAACGCTTTTTTCGCGTCAAGCGACAGGATGGAGAGGGCCCCCCCTCCCTCTATTTGGATATTCCAAAAAAGTCTTTTAATATTTTCATACATATTTCTCGCTGGCACGAATCCTTTCTGCTCCTCCCCAACTATGGAGTTAATCACTCGTCCCAGCCTACTAGCCCACAACTTAGCGAAAATCTTCCCATCGGTATTTAAGAGAGAGATTGGTCTAAAGGATTCCATACTTCCTCCCCCCTTTTCTTTTTTTGGTATCAAATGGTATTTCTATACAAGCAACCCCTTAGAAAAGCTTTAAGGGAGTCCCATACCATATGGATACTAACCGACCCTTTATTAATCTCCCAAAACTCAATTAACTCCTCTCTTATCCCATTAGTAATTTCATCTATCTCCAGCCAATGTGGGCTAATATTGAATTTCCTGTCGGGCCTCTCCATTATACCTTTATGTCTCACCTCACAAACCATCATTGCATGATCTGAAATACATTTTGGTTCGTAACTCATCTTAATTGTCGACTGAATTGCCCGGTCATTCCCCAAAATTAAGTCTATTCTGGAGGCAGAATTATGCACTTTGCTAAAATAAGAAAAAACCTCTTGCTCAGGATACAAATGTCGCCACTCATCTCTTAACCCTATCTCTTCGCAAAATTTTGCAAGCGGGGATTGTTTTTTAATCTCTTCACTATCAAACACACAATTGAAGTCTCCTATAACATATATATTTTCATACGTCTTCTCTTTAAGGAATTCCACTAGCCTTTGCAATACCTCAAGATTAAATGGGGGCGGAATGTATACAAAGGCTTGCACAGCCTCGTACTCTTCCCATTTAGTGTGTATAAAGATATATCGGTCTCTTTCATCGATTTTAGTGGAATGAATTACCATATTAATTTTTTCATGTATTAAGACAGAGACTCCGACGGAGTATTCTGAATACATTGAGTGCAGGACCGTGCAAGCCCACTTTCTCGTAATCAATTGACAAGTATCTGGCGTGAGGTGTGTTTCTATCAGGCAAACCACTGCCGGCAAGTAGTTATTTATTCTATCAAAGATAGCGGTCCTTTTCCCCTTCTCCTTAACTCCTCTAATGTTCCATGCTAGTATTAGTCCCTTTTTCTCCCTATTCATAATTGGATTACTATGGGGTAACTAAGCCTAAGAAAATGTTTCCCTTCCAATGGTGCCAGACTGCTTCCCTCTATCCCTCTCCCCTCCCTCCCCCCACCTCCTCTCCCCCCACTCAAGTTCTGCCTGACATCCCAGGACCATCTGTGATTGGTCCTGGTCCGAGAGCTCTGTGATTGGTCCCTGAGGACCAATCACAGTGTCTCAGCTACTTTGTAAAAGTAACGCTGGCTCCGAAGCTCTCACTTCTGTCTGTGTAGCGATCAGAGCCGGCATTAGTGTTACAGAAGAAGGAAGAGAGAAGACACACTGTAGAAATAGCTTTTTTAAAAACTTCAGAAATCGTTAGAGTAAAACAGCTGTGCCCCTTACCCCTGCTGCTCCGTCCACCCATCCCTATTGCTGTAGCCTGTGAATCTGACAGGCTACTACAGTGAAGAGCTATAGTGAGTGTTACTGTTAGCTTTTATAAAAGCTAAAGAACAAGTCCTAAAACAGAGTTGTGGTGCCTCTTACCCCCTGCTGCTGTCCACCATGCATCCATTCATCCCTCCATTCATCCCTCCATCCAACCATCCATTCATTCATCCCTCCATCCAACCCTCCCTCCATCCCTAGTGCCGTAGTGAGGCTGCAGTGAAGCACTTCTTCCCATTCATTCCATTCATTCATTCATTCAATCAATCCATTCATTCAGCTGCTGTAGCCTGTGTTGCCGGAGTTAGTGTAGCAGAAGAAAGAGGAAAGAAGATACAGTTTATAAAAGCTTTTATAAAAGCTGAAGAAAAAGTTATAAAAAGGATTTGTGGTGCCCCCCTTACCCCTGCTGTTGTCCTCCATCCATCCATCCATCCATCCCTAGTGCTGTAGCGATTCTGCAGTGAAGTGCATCTTCCCATTCATTCATTCCATTCATTCACCAGCTGCTGTAGCCTGTTTAGCCGGAGTTAGTGTAGCAAAAGAAAGAAGAAAGATGATAAAGTTTGTAAAAGCTTTTATGAAAGCTAAAGAAAAAGTTATAAAAAAGAGCTGTGGTGCCCCTTACCCCTGTTGCTGTCCTCATCCATCAATCCCTAGTGCTCTAGCGAGGCTGCAGTGAAGCGCTTCTTCCCATTCATTCATTCCATTCATTCATTCACCAGCTGCTGTAGGCTACAGTGAAGAAATCTAAGTCTGTCACCCTTTCATCCCATCACCACCTCATACACCTCCATACTACCTTTTTAAATTTTTACCTAGTCCGTCACTGATTTGTGATAGTAGTGACAGTTTGCTATTTTTTTTCTATACTGGTTTCACCGCCAGCTTAGTTCTAGAGATCTTTTCAGGACAGTGGTGACAGTTCGCCACTGTTTTGTTGTTTGTAGCACAGTTACATCTTGTTGTTTTTTTCCCATAAAAAAAAAATAATAATAATAATTAAAAAAAAATAAAAAATATTGAAATACAAAAAAAGATATAGTACTAGTGCTGGTACATCAGAGACTCTTTGCCACTGTTTTATCTAAACTATAAGTGTCTTCTGAAAATGTCAAGGCGTTGCACGTACAGCACTGAGGAGGCATATGCCTTCTTGGCATCTTCCTCAGGTTCAGACAGCGGTGAAGAGTTGCTATATTTGCCCTCTTCTTCCTCATCCTCTACCGATTCTGATGAGGAACCTCCTCGCCACCGTCCTAGTGCCATCTCTGAGTGGGCTCCGGCTTCTAGCTTTATACCCAATTTGCCTTACTTTTTGGCCACTGCAGGCTTTCATGTTAACACCACGGGGTTAAAGGGGTACTCCGGTGCTTAGACATCTTATCCCTTATCCAAAGGATTGGGGATAAGATGCCTGATCGTGGGAGTCCCGCCGCTGGGGACCCCCGTGATCTTGCACGCGGCACCCCATTTATAATCAGTCCCCGGTGCGTGTTCGCTCCGGGTCTGATTACACGCGACCACAGGGCCGACGGCGTGTGATGTCACGCCTCTGCCCCCGTGAGACGTCACACTCCGCCCCTCAATGCAAGCATATGGGAGGGGACATGATAGCTTTCACGCCCCCTCCCATATGCTTGCATTGTGACGGCACACGGGGGCGGAGGCATGACATCACACGCCGTCGGCCCTGTGGTCGCCGGTAATCATACCCGGAGCGTACACGCTCAGGGGACTGATTATAAACGGGGTGCTGCATGCAAGATCCCGGGGGTCCCCAGCGGCGGGACTCCCGCGATCAGACATCTTATTCCCTATCCTTTGAATAGGGGATAAGATGTCTAAGCACTGGAGAACCCCTTTAAAAGAAGCTGATTTTTTTCAGCTCTTCTCATCGGAAGAGTTGATTAGCATGATTGTGGAAGAAACCAACAGGTATGGCGAGCAGTTTATTGCAGTCCATCCACAGGCATATCATGCCAGGCCTTACCAGTGGACGCCGACCAATCCGCTGGAGTAAAAAAAATTTTTTGCCCTTTCGTTAAAAATGGGCATAATTAAAAAGGCCACAATTCGATCTTATTGGAGCAATGGTATGATTTACCTTACTCCGTTGTACCCTGCTGTCATGCCAAAGGCTCGGTTTGAAGTCCTCCACAAATTCTTACATTATGCTAATAATGAAAATTGCCCACCCCAGAGTTATCCCAATTTTGATCGCATATATAAAATTCGGCATCTTGTCAACTATTTAAACCAAAAATTTTCTGAAGTGTACACCCTTGAAAAAGAAATTGCAGTTGACGAGTCTCTTGTGCACTTCAAGGGAAGGTTGCACTTTAGGCAATATCTACCTAACAAATGGGCCAGATATGGGGTAAAACTTTATAAATTGTGCGAGAGTGCAACAGGCTACACGCACAAATTTAGAGTCCATGAGGGAAAAGACTCAACAATAGAGCCCCCAGAGTGTCCCCCTGTACTAAAAACAATGGGAAAAATAGTATGGGATCTAGTTCACCCCCTGTTAGATCAAGGGTATAATATCTGCATTGACAATTTTTATACTAGTGTCCCATTACTAAAATGCCTGTTTGCCAAGGGTACTATGGCCTGTGGTACCATTAGGCAATTTTTGTGAAAGTGAAAAAAATTTGTGCTAAAAGTGCAAAATATGCATCCAAATTTTCCTCAAACACCTGAAGGGTCAAAAAACTAGCTACACCCCTAAATGGAATCTTTATGGGGTTTTAATGTCCAAAATGGAGTGTCATGTTGGGGGTTCCCACTGTTCTGACACCATGGGGGTTCCTAAATGCGACATGCCCCCCAAAAACCATTTCAGCAAAATTCTCTCTCCAAAACTTGCCCCTTCCCTTCTGAGACCTGTAGTTCGCCAGCAGAGCATTTTAAATCCTCATATGGAGTATTTCCTTACTCAAAAGAAATGGGGCTACAAAATTTGGAGTGTTTTTTCTCCTATTACCCCTTGTAAAAATGCAAAATTTGTGATAACACCAGAAATTTAGTGCAAAAAAAACTCATTTTTCATTTCACCTCAAATTTTAACAAAATGTTGTGAAAAACCTGTGGGGAGTTAAGGCCCACTGTACCCCTTGTTACATTCCTTGAGGGGTGTAGTTTCCAAAATGGAGTACCATGTTGGGGGTTCCCACTGATCTGGTACCATGGGGGCTTCCTAAATGCGACATGCCCCCCAAAAACCATTTCAGCAAAATTCTCTCTCTAAAAGTCAAATTTTGCTCCTTCCCTTCTGAGACCTGTAGTTCGCCAGCAGAGCATTTTATATCCTCATATGGGGTATTTCCTTACTCAGGAGAAATAGGGCTACACATTTTGGAGTGATTTTTCTCCTATTACTCCTAGTAAAAATGCAAAATTTGGGGTAACACCAGCAATTTAATGTAAAAAAACCCCACATTTTTCATTTAAACCTCAAATTTTATGAAATGTTGTGCAACGCCTATGGGGATTTAAGGCCCACTGTACTCCTTGTTACATTCCTTGAGGGGTGTAGTTTCCAAAATGGAGTGCCATGTTGGGGGTTCCCACTTTTCTGGCACCATGGGGGCTTGCTAAATGCGACATGCCCCCCAAAAACCATTTCAGCAAAATTCTCTCTCTAAAAGCCAAATTTTGCTCCTTCCCTTCTAAGAACTGTAGTTCACCAGCAGAGCATTTTACATCCTCATATGAGGTAATTCCATACTAACAAGCAATGGGGTTACAAATTTTGTGGAGCTTTTTCTTTTGTTAACCCTTGTAAAAATGAAAAAAATGGGGCTACAATAACGTTAACGTTAAAAATTGAGATTTTGAGTTTTCACCTCCACTTTGCAGCTATTCCTGTGAAACACCTAAAGGGTTAACAAACTAACTGAATTTCATTTTGAATACTTTGAGGTGTAAAGTTTTCATAATGGGTAAATTGATGGGGGATTTATAACTTAAAGGCCCTCAAATTCACTTCAAAACTGAACTGGTCCCTGAAAACTTCAGATTTTGAAATTTTCTTGAAAATCTTGAAAATTGCTGCTAAACTTCGGAACCCTCTAATGTCCTCAAGAAGTAAAAACATGTCAACTTTATGATGCTAACATAAAGTAGACATATTGTATATGTGAATCAATACATAATTTATTTGGAATGTACATTTTCCTTACAAGCAGAGAGTTTCAAAGTTAGAAAAATACCAAATTTTCTAATTTTTCATGAAATTACGGATTTTTTTGCAAAGAAATGATGCAAGTATTCACGAAAATCTACCACCAAAATAGAGTAGAGTATGTAAAAAAAAAAAACAATCTCAGAATCAGTATGATACGTAAAAGCATCCCAGAGTTATTAATGCATAAAGTGACACAGGTCACATTTGCAAAAACTTAACTTGTTAAGGACCCATGACATACCGGTACGTCATGATTCCGCTCCCGTTCTATAATGCAGGGCCATGGCGTGGTCGGGCCTGGCTAATAGCGCATGGCACTGATCACTGTACCGCGTGCTATTAACCCTTTAGACACGGCATTCAAAGTTGATTGCCGTGTCAAAAGTGAAACTAAAACGTTGACGGTTAGGTCAGGGAGCTGTTCAGGATCGCCGCGGCAAAAACGTTGGCATCCCTAACAGCTTACAGCACAGCCGGAGGGTCCCTACCTGCCTCCTTGCTGAGATCCAGGCATGAGCAGTCAAGCGGCAGAATCATCGATCAATGGTTTCCTATGAGAAACCATTGAACGATGTAAAAGATCAGTGTGTGCAGTGTTATAGCCCGCTATGAGAGCTATAACACTGCAAAAGAAAGTGAATAAAGATAATTTAACCCCTTCCCTAATAAAAGTTTGAATCACCTCCCTTTTCCCATAAAAAAAAACTAAAAAAAACTGTGTAATTTGTGGTATTGCCGCGTGCGGAAATGTCTGAATTACAAAAATATGTCCTTAATTAAACCACACGGTCAATGGCGTACGCGCAAAAAAATTCCAAAGTCCAAAATAGTGTATTTTTGTTCACTTTTTATACCATGAAAAAATGAATAAAAAGCTATCAATAAGTCCTATGCATACAAAAATTGTAGCACAAAAAATGAGCCCTCATACTGCCCCATACGCGGAAAAATAAAAAAGTTATAGATGACAATTTTAAACGTACACATTTTCCTGCTTGTAGTTATGATTTTTTCCAGAAGTACGAAAAAAAAGAAACCTACATAAGTAGGGTATCATTTTAATCATATGGACCTACAGAATAATAAGGTATCATTTTTACCAAAACAATTACTGTGTAGAAACGGAAGCCCCCAAAAGTTACAAAATGGTGTGTTTTTTTCAATTTTGTCTCACAATTATTTTTTTTCCCATTTGCCGTAGATTTTGGGGTAAAATGACTGATGCCATTACAAAGTAGAATTGGTGGCGCAAAAAATAAGCCATCATATGGATTTTTAGGTGCAAAATTGAAAGAATTATGATTTTTTAAAGTTCAGGAGGAAAAAATGAAAATGCAAAAACGGAAAAAGCCTTAAGGGTGACAAAATGACCTCGGTCCTTAAGGGGTTAATGTATAATATTGTGTATATCCCTTTTTTTTTTTTTAATCTCTGGAGCTGTGTGCTATTTTATATGTTCTCCAAGTGCTATAAGACTAGAAACAGTACATGATTTGTGATAGATCAGATTTTTTCAGGAACCACTTGGGCACAGCTTTGTTAGGCACATCTCCCATGGGGGGAGAAAAAATTCTCATTAGTGGAAATGGATCAGTCTGAAAGTTACTTTAGTGTGCAAGTTAAATGTTAAACTATGTTAATAACACTACTATACATTACTTCAATTTCTTTTGAACAAATACTAACTAGCAAGGTCCTCTGTGTATTGTCAACATCAGAAATTTTCAGAAATAATTAATGCAGGGATAAAGATTTTTATTCTGTGCATCAGATGTAAGGAATGGCATTGTCAGGAGAATATAATTTATAAGGCACAATATGCATACACTAGTCTCACTAAAGTAATGCATTAAAAATTCCAGGCTGATACAGATGAGATGGCAACACTTACTATACATAAAGGAGACAAAATGAAAATTTAACTAATTAATGTTTTTATAGCATAAGCCATTGAACATATTCAGCTTTGCAAAGCTCACTCCATTAACATAGATGAATAATTCATAAATCCAGGGAGAATCACAGCAGTATTTGCTGAAAGAAATAATCTGAAACAGAATTCTAACCTGTGCTCAGTCTGTCATGTTTTTCAATTTCTGCAATTACATATAACTAGCTTGCTCTACATAGTAATTTGTGGATTTTTTGAACATTTTATTGTAAAATAATAGTTATCTTTTTAGAATTTATTATAAAAAAAAGCTCTGACAAATATCAATCTTGTTAAACTGCATACATTTGCCCTACATGCAAGGTATACTGGTTTTAACGGGGAGGATTGTACCTTATGTGCTGGGTATGTAACAAGAAAAACAATGACAATGCTTAGGGCCCATTCACACTACAGAATATCCAAGCAGAGAAATTTTGCTCGGAAATTCCAGTGGAGCAGCCTCCCATTGTTCTGAAAGGGATTTTGCAGCACCAAGAACACTGCAGAATTTCTGTGGCAGAATTTATTAAATTCTAATTCCGGACTCCACCGAAAGTCTGAATTTTGAATTGGACATGTTCATTCTTTCAGTGGAATATGTGTGGACTGCATTGTAGCCGTCAATGGGGATAAATCACATCCATGCACTCCTAGTGCCAGTTGATTTCGGCGGCTCCTGCTGTACACGGAATGTTCGGCCAGAATTTCTCTGTGCAAACGGGCCTCTAGGGGGAATTCACACAAGGATAAAAATCTGTTTTTACCAGTGACATGGTGTAAGTAAAATCCACAGCATATTATGGTAAAAGCCAATAGAATGAGCTTTTACTGAGGATTTAAAGTGTAACTGTCAGATCCCACACAAAAATTTAAAAAAAATATGTTACTTAGTACCTAATTTTGACCATGTACATCAAATGTTTATGCCTCTATCATCTATATTTATTATAAAAATACCTTTTTTTAATTAGCTCACAGGGTTAGAAATACTTTTAGAAGGGGGTGTGTCCCTCCCTTGTGGTAGTGGGAGGTGATTGGTGTGACTGCTCATGCAGCCTTGGCCAGGAGTCTTGTCCATGATTCTTGGACGAGCTGATGCTGCTGCTGGACTGGTTATTAATAGATATGGGGACCCCTAGTGGTGGAATTTTCATTAGCCGTTTTCTTTATTTAATATTCAAAACATTTTACACAACCATATTTCAAAAGGTATTTAATGTTCAGTAACTACATATAAAATGTTTTAGGATCTGAAAGTGCCCATTTCAAAATTTTGAACAAATTATTAATGCTGCAGATATTTACCACAAAATTCACTGTCTGTTTCCCTTTAAACAAAAACCTTACTATACAATAGTAAAGTTTAGACTATTTCACCTTTACTATGGTATAATGCTTTTCCTTTTAATTGTATTTTCTTTTAAGAAAGTTAGGAATGTGAAGATGGATAAGATTTTGCCCTGGTAACCTTTATCATCCTCTCTGGTATCCATATATATACAAAAAAATTGTAAAACATCTTATAATTATAGTTTTTCCCGTGTAACTGAGGTTGCTATAGAAACTCCAGTCATGGGGGAAATAGGTTGAGTGCAAAAGTTGGTTGAGGCGTCTCCTTAAATACTGCAAAGGGTGTTGGTGTAACAAATGATTTTACTTTAGTCACACAGCAGTGGCACAGTACACATGATACAGTTTAAAAAGAAATATAAAATACTCCATATAAGTGGGGATTAATATTCTTAAAGAGTACCGGTCCTTTTTACAGTGATATTTTCAAAGTTTTGATCATGAAGGGAGTCCAAGTGCTAAGAGCCCCAACATGTGCTAAAATAAAGGAACATAAGAACTTCTGAGGGTATTTTTTAACATATGGTGGGCAAATTAGTAGAATAAAAAATGTAAACGTAACAAATAGAACATAATAGGTAGAGTTATGCGAGCCCAGTCCAGAGAACCTGGTTTAGACCCTTTCTTTGGGGAAACTGCAGCTCACTGGACTCTCAATCATTGCAAGGGTCACGCAAACCTGTCAATGTAGTCAGTAAAACTAATATCTGTATAGATCACTGCCTAACTGTAACATTTACATGCTTAGTGGTATGTGCCGTCCCACCAAGAAAAGCGTTAACTAGAGTTAGTTTACTTCTGGCTGTCTACTGTATACTGAAGAAGATCTCACTTATCAACCTTGTTCCTGTTATCAAAAATGGCACTGCTGGGCCTAGGCAGTAACAGTCTGATGTTATTTAGGCTTAGAAGGGTCAATAACAATGGTCCTCGCCCACCCTGGCAATGTCAGGATGTTTCAGCTTGGTTGGTATCTGGCTGAAAATGAAAATATGGGAACCCAAACTTTTGTTTTCTAAATAAATAATAAATAAAGCCAGGGCTGTATACTGAGACTGAGAAAAGTGTGGGGCTGAGAAAAGTGTGGGGTTTTCCCGTATTCTTATTCTCGGCCAGATGTCAAACAGGCAGCAACTGCCTGATGTCTCCAGGGTGGACAAGAGCTATTGGTATAGGTATCCAGCCTAAATAACACCAGCATGCTACCACTTAGGCATGGGGGGGCCCCAACTTTGGTAGCGGCGCTAGCTGTTTTTGGGTGCTAATGCTAAGCCCTGGCAAAGTAATGGACTTAGTTTATAAGACGGCTTCCACTACTAAGCCTGTAAAGTATATTTAAAAATATTTTATAATATAGTTAAAATGAATGAGACATAGAGCAGTGAGGAATGTAAACCTCCTGTGAGAGATCACAGTGACTAAAGATGGCTACCACCACTCCTGCTGTCTGCTTCCTACTACAACTCCCACCAGTCCACCACTGCCTGCTGTCCTGTCTGTTGCCTTCTACAACTCCCACCAGTTTGCCACTGCTGGCTGTCCACAGGCTACTTCAACTCCCACAGTCCACCTCCTGCTTCCTGCTGTCTGCTGACTGCTACAACTCCAATCACTTCATCACCCTTGCTGCAACTGCTTCAACCAGTCAAGCCTACACATACACAACCCATGATCCAAAAAAGGGTACATTTTTCAACTGTTTATACAAAACCAATATTTTATTCTTAAATATTATTTTTATCTTTTTGGGGTGATTTGTCACTCACCTCTTAGACAACTGTCACTCTCAGCGCTTTATACTGCGTAGTTACACAAAACCCAGGTAGAAATACTATCTGTTAAATTAAACCGAGAAAAACACATAACTTCTTCTTAAAGGTGTATTTCTGTGGAAATATTTTTTTTTAATCAACTGGTGACAGAAAGTTAAACAGATTTGTGAATTACTTTTACTATTAAAAAATCTTAATCTTTCCAGTACTTGTTAGCTGCCGAATACTACGGAGGAAATTCTTTTATTTTTGGAACACAGGGCTCTCTGCTGACGTCATGACCACAGTGCTCTTTGCTGACACCTATGTCCATTTTAAGAACTGTCCAGAGTAGGAGAAAATCCAGATAGAAAACATATGCTGCTCTGGACAGTTTTTTTTAAATGGACAGAGATGTCAGCAGAGAGCACTGTGGTCATGATGTCAGCAGAGAGCACTGTGTTCCAAAAAGAAAATAATTTCCTCTGTAGAGTATTCAGCAGCTAATAAGTACTTGAAGTATTAAGATTTTTTAACCCCTTAAGGACCAGGCCCATTTTGCCTTAAGGACCAGACCAATTTTATTTTTGCATTTTCGTTTTTTTCCTCCTCACCTACTAAAAATCATTACTCTCTTATATTTCCATCCACAGACCCATATGAGGGCTTGTTTTTTGTGTCACCAATTGTACTTTGCAATTACATCACTTATTTTACCGTAAAATGTACGGCGCAACCAATCAAATTTTATTTATGTGGGTAAATTGAAAAGAAAACCTCAATTTAGCAAATTTGGGAAGGTTTTGTTTTCACGCTGTACACTTTCCGGTAAAAATGACATGTTTTCTTTATTCTGTAGGTCAATTAAAATGATATCCATGTTATATGCTTTTCTATAATTGTACCGCTTAAAAAAAATCTCAAACCATTTTAACAAAATTAGTATGTTTGAAATTGCCCGATTTTGACCACCTATAACTTTGTAATTCTTCCGTATACGGGGCAATATGAGGGCTCATTTTCTGCACCATGATCTGTAGTTTTTATCAGTACCACTTTTGCTTAGGTTTTACTTTTTATAAATTTTTTTGGAATAAAATGTGACAAAAAAGCAGCAATTTTGGACTTTTTAAAAATTTTTTACGTTTACGCCGTTCACCGTACGGGATAATTAACAATATATTTTAATAGTTCAGACTTTTACGCACGCGCCAATACAAAATATGTGTATTAATTTTTTTTTTACGCTTTTTTGGGGGTAAAATGGGAAAAACTGACGTTTTGCTATTTTATTGGGGGAGGGGATTTTAAAAATGTTTTTACTTTTTTATTTTACATTTTGGAACTTTTTTTTTTTTTACATTTTTTATGTCCCCATAGGGGACTATTCAGAGCAATCAGTTGATTGCTAATACTGTTCAGTGCTATGTATAAGACATAGCACTGACCAGTATTATCGGTGATCTTCTGCTCTTGTCTGCTCGTTCTCAGAAGACCCCTGGAGACAGCCTGAGCCAGGTGAGGGGACCTCTGGCAGCCATGCTGGATGATCGTATCCCCGTGGATTTTCCCATCCAACTTTAACGAAAATTTGTCAAACAACTGTGGGGTGTTAAGGCTCAGTATACCCCTTGTTACCCGTGAGGGGCAAATCAACAATTTAGGCCTCAAATGTACTTAGTGCGCTCTCACTCTTGAGCCTTGTTGTGCGTCTGCAGAGCATTTTACTCCCACATATGGGGTATTTCCGCACTCAGGAGAAATAGTGTTACAAATTTTGGGGGTCTTTTTTTCCTTTTAACTCTTGTGAAAATAAAAAGTATGGGGCAACACCAGCATGTTAGTGTAAATTTCTTTATTTTTTTACCCTAACAGGCTGGTGTAGACCCCAACTTTCCCTTTTCATAAGGGGTAAAAGAAGAAAAAGCCCCCCAAAATTTGTAACTCAATTTCTCCCGAGTACGGATATA
The DNA here is from genome assembly GCF_029499605.1 of Hyla sarda. Classification (NCBI taxonomy): domain Eukaryota; kingdom Metazoa; phylum Chordata; class Amphibia; order Anura; family Hylidae; genus Hyla; species Hyla sarda. The sequence goes on from NC_079189.1 coordinate 482,994,766, forward strand.
CCCCATATGTGGCCCTAAACTATTTCCTTGAAATACGACAGGGCTCCGAAGTGAGAGAGCAACCATGCACATTTGAGGACTAAATTAGGGGTATTCTACACCAGTGATTTCCAAACAGGATGTCTTCAACTGTTGCTAAACTCCCAGCATGCCTGGACAGTCAGTGGCTGTCCGGAAATGCTAGGAGTTGTTGTTTTGCAACAGCTGGAGGCTCCATTTTGGAAACACTGCTGTACAATATGTTTTCTTTTTTATTGGGGGGGGGCAGTGTGGGGGGTGTCTATGTAGTGTTTTACCCATTATTATGTGTTAGTGTAGTGTAGTGTAGTGTTTTTAGGGTACATTCACACAGGCAGGGGGTTACGGTGAGTTTCCTGCTAGGAGTTTGAGCTGCAGCGGAAAATTTGCTGCAGCTCAAAGTTGAAGCAGGGAACTCACTGTAAACCCGCCCGTGTGAATGTACCCTGTACATTCACATGGGGGTGGCAAACCTCCAGCTGTTGCAAAACTACAACTCCCAGCATATACTGACAGACCGTCCATGCTGGGAGTTGTACTTTTGCAACAGCTGGAGGCATACTGGTTGGAAAACCTTCAGTTAGGTTCTGCTACCTAACTCAGTATTTTCCAACCAGTGTGCCTACAGCTGTTGCAAAACTACAACTCCCAGCATGCACTGATTGCCAAAGGGCATGCTGGGAGATGTAGTTTTACAACAGCTGGAGGTACGCAACTACAACTCCCAGCATGGCAAGACAGCAGTTTGCTGTGTGGGCATGCTGGGAGTTGTAGTTTTGCAAGATCTGAAGGGCCACAGTTTAGAAATTACTGCACAGTGATCTCCAAACTGTCGTCCTCCAGATGGTGCAAAACTACAAATCCCAGCATGCCCAGACAGCAAACAGCTGTCTGGGCATGCTGGGAGTTGTAGTTTTGCAAGATCTAGAGGGCCACAGTATATAGATCACTGCACAGTGATCTCCAAACTGTAGCCGTCCAGCTGTTGCAAAACTACAAATCCCAGGATGCCCAAACAGCAAACAGCTGTCTGGGCATGCTGGGAGTTGTAGTTTTGCAACATCTGGAGGGCTACAGTTTAGAGACCACTGTATAGTGGTCTCCAAACTGTAGCCCTCCAGATGTTGCTAAGCAATTCACCAGCTTCCGTAGTCTGCAGCACGCTGCACCAGGGAGCCAGCCGCACGCCATTGCCGCCCGCCGATCATCGCCGCCTATCGTCGCCTCTGCTGATGGTAAGTGGACCTCTGCCACTGGTCACCTACGGTCCCCCTATTCTGCCCAAACTACTGTCGGTGGGCAGAACGGAGGAACCAAACTTTAACCCCCCGCCCCCGATCTGCTATTGGTCAGTCGCTTCTGACCCACCACCCCTGCCACATAATTCCTATCCCTTCAGGGGGACTGGGGGTGTCTTGGACACCCCGAATCCCTCTTATTTTCCCGGTCACCGGAGACCCGTATGACCCAGAATCGCCTGCTGAATGATTTCAGAAGGCATCCCGGTCCGGTCCCCGACTGGCTAGTGGCGGGGACCAAAATTCCCAGGGGGCATATGGATACGGCCGGCATCCTTAAGGGTTAAATCGCCAATGCATTACTTTTAACAATTTTAACTGTGCTCCTATGTTAAAACCAGGTAAAAATTATTTATTTAATTAAACCCATAAAATACACATAACTTACACTTAGATGGTGATGCTGCATTCATTTTGGATGCATTTAACTGTGTTATGTTAACCCCTTAAGGGGTACTCTGGTGGAAAACTTTTTTTTTTTTTTTTTTTATTATCTGGTGCCAGAAAGTTAAACAGATTTGTAAATTACTTCTATTAAAAAATCTTTACCCTTCCAGTACTTTTTAGCAGCTGTATGCTACAGAGGAAATTATTTTATTTTTGAATTTCTTTTTTTGTCTTGTCCACAGTGCTCCCTGCTGACACCTCTGTCCATGTCAAGAACTGTCCAGAGCAGCACAGGTTTGCAATGGGGATTTTATCCTGCTCTGAACAGTTCCTGATATGGTCATCAGGTGTCAACAGAGAGAAAAGACAAAAAAGAAATTCAAAAGAAAAGAATTTCCTCTGTAGAATACAGCTGCTAAAAAGTACTGGAAGGGTAATAATTTTTTTAATAGAAGTAATTTACAAATCTGTTTAACTTTCCGTTTAAGGACACTTTCCGCCTACAGAACCATCTGAGGGCTTATTTTTGTGCTCCACCATTTGTATTTTATAATGACATAACTTATTTTAACACAAAAACTACGGTGAAACAAAAAATATATATTTATGGGGTGCTATAGAAAAAAAAACTTCATTTTGCTACTATTGGGGTTTCTTTTTGGTAAAAATTAAACAGTAACTTTATTCTCTTATCTGCATTGTTATGTTTAACCCAGGTAAAATACTTTGTTCAATTAATCCCAGAAAATACACGTAACTAACACTTATATGACAATGCCGCCTTCATTTTTAAAGCTTTTAACTGTGTTTTTATGTTAAACCCAGGTAAAAAATTTAAGTTTTAATAAACCTAGAAAATATATGTAACTCCCACTTAGATTGCTGTGCCACTTTAACTTTCAAGGCTATTAACTACATTGTTATGTTAAACTTAGGTAAAATACTTTGAATAAAACCAGAATATACTCATAACTTGTCCAAAGATGGCTATGTCTCATTCACAATGCTAATGAGTATTGCTAAAATTTAGGATTGCCCACTTCATCGATCAGTTTGCTAGGTATTTGTAATATAATAGATTTTATGGGCTTGATCACTCCTGGCTGGAATTTGTAGTGCACCAACTGTAAACAGAACTGCAGGTCACAGGGGGTCCCCATCCCTCTGGTTGATATACCTTTTGAAAGGATAGTTTTGGATATTTTATAATTAAAGTAAAAAAGATGGCTGCAACTTAACTCCTAATTTGTCTGAATCTGAATTTGTTTCTATTTATTTGTTTTTGCAAAAAAAAATAATATGAGTTTTTATTTTTTCCCAAGACATGAATATGGACTATTTCTGATGGCAAAAAAAAAACTCTCACACCTCCAACAAATGCAGTGGAGGAAAAGCATTTTACTAGAGAATGTTTGGATTTCAAAGCTGAGCTATAATTGGTTGCTGGAAGCAAATCATTCAAATTTTGTCTCGGACAGATTGAAAAATCTAGGCCAAAATGTTCACTACTTGTACGGCTAGGTTCACATTGTGGAATTTCTGGGCAGAATTTCTGCCGGAGATCAAGCCGGCGGCACTAGGACCGCGCGGACTGCATTGCCGTCCCCATAGATGTCAATGCATTTCTGAGCTGATCTCCCAAAAGATCCACCCAGAAATATATTGCCATCTATGGGGACAGCAATGCAGCCCGTGTGGTCTTAGTGGGGCCGGTTAAATCTCTGGCAGAAATTCTAACCAGAGATTCCGTAGTGTGAACCTAGCCTACAAGGGAGGATGCTGATGAAGTTAGTATATGTCTGGTGCTCCAGTCCTGGCAGGTGCACACTGGGAATAGTTTTCTCTCACCTGGTATAATTGACTCCTGGACAGATGCAAGTATACAGTGTAGTGAGGAAGTATAGGTGGCTACAGAAATCATATAGTAGGCAGAGAAAATAATTAAATGCATATCAGGCACCGCACTATATCAGTCTGCTGCTGGCCTTGGATGGAATTAGGCCTTAGAATATAAAATTCTACTAAGAAAATACATAAAATACCATATAATCTTCCAGAGCAAAAATTGGATAATTTGATGTTTGCAATGTTTATGTCTTCCATAAATGTTATTTCTTCCAAAATTCCATTGTAATTTTGTGTGTATAGATACTATAAAAGCTTTGTTGTAACTGATATAAGCACTTTCCTTAAATACTGGCTAAAAGGAGAATGTCTTAAATGGAATCAGAAGAGCTTTACTGCTTGTTTTTCTATTTTCTTTATACAGTATATTGTGCATATTACTGTTTCTCAAGCATGCAGACACTTCTCCTGCAGAGTCATGCTTGGAAGCCGCTTCCTGGGATTGAGTTGAACTAATAGGTGCTCAACAAAAGACAGTACTGCGCAGTTTGTAACTGAAAGCTGAACAGCCACTTCTCTGCAGGAAAAGTGGCTGCCTGCCAAAAAGAAACATACAGTACATGCTCGGGAAATATTGGTCTACTTATTTATACAAGGCAAATATAAAAAAACAGTAGGTGGACATGTTTCCTTTGACAAGATGATAACATAAGGTAGCTGTAAATGGAGTACACTATATGAGTCATTCACTGCACGGTAATGAACCTCCAGCGAGGTTGTTTACATTTCACAAGATTGATGTATGATGGGATTTAAATATAGATACAGTGTAGACTTCATACAAATATACCTTATATATAAATACAAATGTCTACTGTACTCTATTATAATAATAGTTGGAATGCCTCCCTGTGTCTGTGTTTCTTTAGGGTGCAAAATAAACTGTGGAGCTTTGTAAATAAAGTTACAGTGCTTGTTCTTCCCTTGTGAAAACATTTAAATTTTTACTTGGCAGTAATGCGCTAAAGTTTCCCACGGGCATCCAAACATTGCTGAAGCTTCAGGATTGCTCTGCTCATTCACATTCACACCAGAAGTTGTTGTTGTAGTTTATAAAACATTTCAGCATATTCTATAAACCTTGTAACTCATGCCAAAAGCTTATGATCAGTGAATGAGTGAGTCCTGTTTTCATATTGTAAAATATTTTAGAGGTATATTGCTAAATACTTTTTTGATTCTTAAGATCTTTAAGTTGGATGTTTCTATGGTTTACTAAATTACAAAAATAAGCATTTCATAAGCTTTTAAAAGTTTTTACTAAACATTTTAACAAAAAGGCAGTGAAATAGTATTACAGTGGAAACACCAAAAACAGAATATAAATCAAATCAAACTTTGTGATGGAACTAAGATGGAGTGCAAACTCAAACAAATTGCAACATTTTACTTAATACATTCATGGCTTCTTATCAAAGCACTGAAAGCCCAACCTGCTAAGTTTTAAAACTTTAATTGACAAACTTAAATGGTACCTGTCATTAGCAATACAAATTAATATGTTATAGATTAGCCTTTTTGTAGTACTTTTCTAGAATACTTCTTAATACAATTTTGTAGCTTTCTATGTTAAATTAATCCCTAAAAGTTTAGCCCCCAAGGGTCCTCTGTATGGTCCTGCCTGCAGTCCTACGTGTAGATTGTCTCCAGATTGTCTGCAGCCTGGCAGAGACAAATTTCAGGAAATACAGAAGGTACCTCAGATCAGCACAGTATATAGAGTGTATAGAGCTGAATATTTCAGCTCCCTTTCCCTTTGAGCTGAGCTAGACTGTAGAGTTATGATACTGTGGTGTCCCGGTACCGCATCCTATCAGCTACCTGTGTATATAGGTCCCCATAGCCAGAGTCCCTAGGACGTTGGGTCCTTTTTGTCTGGTCTGCCCCTTGTCACCTCTCATCTAGATAGTCATTAAACTAATAGTTTATTCAGGATTTATGCAAATATAATAGTATTAATGTATATAACTAGTTAATTACCTGTCCGGAGCGTAGCAGGACCTGCAGGTCACATGATCAAGTAAACTCCATGGTTTTTTGCTTAAGGACCTTTGGAGGTCCCTGTGACGTATTGCACCCACCATGCTTTGTGACTGTGAGTGACAGATATTCGGACCAATCAAAACAACCCCGCCCCTGCCCATATAAGGGAGCGGCGGCCATGATTATCTCTCTTGTTCCTGTGCAGCCAAGCAGTAAGCATCTCTTTTGTTCCTGTGCAGCCAAGCAGTAAGCATCTCTCTTGTTCCTGTGCAGCAAAGCAGTAAGCATCTATCTTGTTCCCGGGCTGTCAAATGAGCAGGATCTGCTCAGCTATCTTCCGCAGTGAGTTAGGCCCGAGCCTTGCGGCAACGGCTGATCTATTCAGAGTGTATCAATCCCTAAGCACTCTTCAAGATCACCGGACCTTATCTATCCCCTAAATCCGGACGGATGTTCGCAAATTACCCTAAATTCAGAGACTTGTATTACTATTCAAGGTCCGCAACAACTGTCAGTCACTGAACTATATAGAGACTGTTTGCATGAGACTGTTATTGTGCATTGGGTGTACCGCAAGCCTTTCAGTAAAGTTATCCAAGTTCAACTACCTTGTGGACCTTCAGTCATTTTGTGCATGCACCTGTCTTTACTGGGAAGGGCGGCGATAGGCTGGAGAATTACCTCAGCATACTAGCCCGAACTATAGGGTTAACCTTAACCCCTCATCTACCGAAACAACACCCCCACTACCATACACCCCCCAAGGGCTAACACAGAGCTTTTTTGGCGTCACAAACAGGATTCAGGTGTGTGCCTACTACAGTGGTCACTAGTAAAAGTGTACTCCCCCCAGAAAACGAACTTTATTCACGTGCTGTAAACCGTGTTGCTGTGTACGGGAGCGGTGTCCGTGGTGCACCATACAAGGGGGCCACGAGAAAAGTAAGGGGGGAGGCAAACATTTATCTGCAACTGAAATGTGTAAACTGTGCAATGAGTTCATGCTGCGATATTTTGGTCCGGTCGGCACAGGCTCCGCAGAACTGCTGCCGGAAAAGCGCGCAAAGAAAGCCTGCGCTGCACCACGCCCCATCCCTGGGCGTGGCCACCAAGTTGCTGTGTCGCAGCCGAAAGGGAACTCAGAGATACAGGAGTCGTCTCTGGAGGGACCGGAAGTCGGGGCTGCACCGATAACGTCCTTCCTGCCGGGCGCCATTTTGGAGAAGCCCACCATAAAAGACGCCACGCACAGCGACCTCTTCAGTCTGCACGGAAAGCCGGAGAGTACAGACATGGCAGAGAGCAGCGTTCCACGTGGTGAAGTTGGCAAAATGGAGGCGGAAAAGTGGAAAGTTGTGGCAGCCGCAGCCCGACTTTTCCAAGAACTTGCTGACCGTCTGCAGCGTTTGTCATTAGACGAAGAGGGGGCCTGCAATCTTCCCCCACTGCCTGATGATGATGACGATTGGTCAGACACACCTCCAGCGGAGAGTGCAGGGACACCTGGAGGTGCATCGCCGGTGAGATTGTACCCTCACCACAGAACCCAGAACCTGGGGCTCGTGAGCCGAGATCCCGTCGGAGGAGTCTGCTGTGAGTACCCCGCCAGAGGCGGCCTATTCTTCCTCCTCCAGCCCAGAGGTCATACCTCGATCAAGCTTGCCAAGTGCACGACCGTGCTCACCAAAATTGCCGCAATTGGTGTTCGGAGATGAGCCGGAGCTGATCGAGTACATGCACAGAGTACTTCAACCATTACCTGGGAAGCCACTACCACCAATCCCAACTGCAGAAAAAGAAAGGGCCCGTCAAGATGCCGAGCTGGCCGAATTGATGGAAAAGTTAAAGGCCCGACACAAAGAACTCTCTGCCCCCAAGCATGTGCATTTGCCTTATGAAGAAAAAGTGCGGTATCAAGAGAATACCAAAGAAATGATGCATTGTACATACAAATGGGATCACCCCCGAGAAGGGGAGGAACCATTAGAAAGAAAAAGAGTAACTGTGGCCAAGTTCGACAAGGTCAGAGGTTATGGGACACTCCTTGACTGCCACACTGGGCAGACCATCCTCATAAACCGGCGAGCAGTGCAAAGGCCATATCTCCATAAAAAGTTCTACACCTTGGAGGTGGGTGAAATTGTAGAGTACACCCCCTTCCAGAGCCTTTGTGGAGAATGGGCTGCAGCGGTCACCAGACCAACAGCCCCAACACAGCTTCCCTTGAAATATTTTCCGTCAACGGATTGGTAGTCCGATCCCTTCAACTTGAGGCCGACAAGGTCTGCTCCTAAAGCCTCCACCAGCGTACCCAAGGAGGAGGAGCTTCAAGAGTCAAGTTCATCATCTTCTATGTACAGCAAAGAGTCAAGTTCATCATCTTCTATGTACACCAAAGAGCAAAGTTCTTCATTTTCTACATATCGTCTAGAGTTAAGTCCTGCTCAAGTCCAAGAAAGTAAGCCCAAATTGCGGGCACTAAAGACCGTACCTAGACCCTCTCGGAGCAATGAGAGTTTGTCTGTTCCAGAGGTACCAACGCACGTACCTAGGCCCTCTCGGAGCAATGAGAGTTTGCCTCCTGCACAGGCACCAACGTATGTACCAAGGCCCTCTTCTGACATTGAGAGTTTGCCTGCTTCCAGGGTACCAACGAAAGAGTCATGGGTCCATCCTAGTTTGGAGATGGTACTCAAGCCCTATTGCCCCACTTTGATCCCGGCTAGAAAGCCTGTGTCCCCTTCTAATGCTGCTTCCCACCACTTCATCCTCACCAATGTGGTGTGGCAAAGCTAAGTCGACTTTACACCTGCCCCTGATGTTGAGAGGTACAGAGGAACCAGGAGAGGCACAACAAGAGTTAAGAAGAATATTCTCAAAAGAGACTTTAAAGTAATGTCCTATTGTTTCTTGTGTTAACCACTTTTGTTTTGCAGCAACCAAGTTCAAGAATTGTGCCTAGCAGGACTGTGCTAAGATTGTTCCAGTTCAAAATTCAGCAACGTAACCACTAAGCTTGTGCCTGACTATTAAGTCAAGAGACTCCTAGCCTGTAGGAGATTCATTAAGGACTGTACCCGGCTGAGTTGTGGTAAAGCCGTGTTTCCTTTCCCTTTAATTGAACTCTTAGTGTAGGTGGACTGCTGATCCTTACACGCCACTTTGTATATTTTCCTTTAATTGGACTCCTAGTGTAGGTGGACTGCTGATCCTTACACGTCTATTTTATGTATATACCAGCAGCTTCATAAGAACTCTTATGCTAAATGTTGCACTTATCAGGTGAATGCGCCTGAACCATGTTGGAGTGTTGATAATTGTGTAAGTCTGTATAGTAAAAATGTATATGGTTCTTGTACACTGGAAGGTATCTTCATGTAAGTGTACATGAAAAATAGATAAGGGTTGAACATGTACATAACAAAGTGAGTCAGAGTTGTACACGGAAAATATCGACGTGCTGCACGTGTACACTCAACACTAGAAACATAAATAATTCTTGTACATACAAATGTATAGAATGCTAAAGGTGGTTAGTAGGTAACTCAACAGGTGACACCCCGGCTTCTCCGTGGGTAGTATTATTGCTGTCACCCATCGCTAGCACCTGTCTCAACAAAAATAATAAGGAAGATTGCCCTTAAAATGGTACTTGCACACATAGTACTCTAGATTACTCACTTAAATGTACTACCTCAAGTTTCTCTAGTACATACACCAAAATAAATATCTCACTTAAGAAAACACTTAGGAATTGTAGCACATTGATACCCAATTCCTGCTACTGTTAGGTACACTTATTCTCCTTCTTTGCGTGTGTGAGATGCTCTGCCTGGTCAGTAGGTGCTCTTGCGAATATAGAATTAAACACGTATTTCTAAGAATAACCTAGTTAGGTTCTTTTTAAAGTGCTCTAGGGGTAAGTAGCGTGTAGCCGATAGACCCTAGCAGCCAATCTTACTGTGACCTAGCTTCCGGCTAGCCAGTGTACCTTATGTGTACTAACAGGTAACTTATTGTTGGCGAATAAAATGTGTGAGATAATAAAAATGTTTAGTCAGCTTGAAACTAAAAGTATGGAGAGCTGTACTAATGTTCAGTATAGCCTCATAAAAATGTGTAGAGAGCTAATAAAATGTCTTAGGAGCTGGCAACTACATGTCAGATAGCTGCCTAATTGTCTAGTAAGCTTTAAAGTGTATAATAAGTTTAATAAAATGTCTATGAAGCTAGAAACTAAAAGGTTAGATAGCTTCCTTAAATATCTAGATAGCACCAATGTCTAGATTGATTTCTATTCTCTATTCCAGATACTAGTGAGAGTATCAAAGAATGTAAATGTGTTCCATGCTTACTTAAAATGTTTAGCGAATTTATAGATCATCCTGTTCTAATCCTAGTCCCTCTGTCTTAGGGGACAGGCATCGAGGTCGACTTATCTTAAATAAGGGGGTTTGTGGTGCCCCGGTACCGCATCCTATCCGGTACCTGTTTATATAGGTCCCCATAGCCAGAGTCCCTAGGAAGTCGGGTCCTTTTTGTCTGGTCTGCCCCTTGTCACCTCTCATCTAAATAGTCATTAAACTAATAGTTTATTCAGGATTTATGTAAATATAATAGTATTAATGTATATAACTAGTTAATTACCTGTCCGGAGCGTAGCAGAACCTGCGGGTCATGTGATCAGGTAATCTCTATGGTTTTTTGCTTAAGGAACTTTGGAGGTCCCTGTGACGTATTGCACCCACCATGCTTTGTGACGGTGAGTGACAGATATTCGGACCAATCAAAACAACCCCGCCCCTGCCCATATAAGGGAGCGGCGGCCATGATTATCTCTCTTGTTCCTGTGCAGCCAAGCAGTAAGCATCTCTTTTGTTCCTGTGCAGCCAAGCAGTAAGCATCTCTCTTGTTCCTGTGCAGCCAAGCAGTAAGCATCTCTCTTGTTCCCGGGCTGTCAAACGAGCAGGATCTGCGCAGCTATCTTCCGCAGTGAGGCCCGAGCCTTGCGGCAATGGCTGATCTATTCAGAATCATGAGTGTATCAATCCCTAAGCACTCTTCAAGATCACCGGACCTTATCTATCCTCTAAATCCGGACGGATGTTCACAAATTACCCTAAATTCAGAGACTTGTATTACTATTCAAGGTCCGCAACAACTGTCAGTCACTGAACTATATAGAATAGAAAAAAGTAATCAAAAAAAGGTTCCGGCACTCAAAGAATATGAACATAGTAGCTCTATATATACGTCACAGACACCTAATTATCACATCATTAGTAACCATGACTACAGAATATACAAAATAAATTTTTTTCCAATTTTTTTTTTTTTAACAGAACATACAATATAATTTCTTGACAGAAGATCAATACTTAATCATGAATATTCAGGTTGGTCTCTAAATTAAATAATGGAAAAAAAATGATATTAGTATAACAGTCTCCAACAATTGGTTCACCTCATATTCACGATTTAACCCCTTGGGTTCCAAAGTACCTAATGTATGTATCCAAAATGCTTCCTTTTTCAGAAGCAATTTTTTTATATCCCCCCCCACGTCTTGGTGGGAATACCTGGTCAATCACTTGGTAACGTAACTGGGAAATGTTATGTCCCTTCAATTTAAAGTGGTAAAGTATAGGAAATAAGAGATTGCTGCAGCAATGTCTCACGCTGGGATGTCTCTCCAACGTATAGGAGACCGCACGGACATCTAATCAAATATACCACATTTTTAGATTGACAAGTGTAATAACCTTTAATGGAAATCTGTTTACCAGTGTGAGGATGTGCTATTTTATCTCCTTTGATGATATTGCTGCATTGGGCGCAGTTCAGACATGGAAAAGTACCACATTTTCTAGTACTCAATAATGTTTGGTGTGATTTCTCACTGGAACCCAAATCCGATTTGACTAAATTATCCCTCAAATTAGGTAGACGTTTATTACAAATCAAAAGAGGATCTTGAAATTCCTTAATACTTGGATATGCTTTTCCCAAAATAGACCAATGTTTGCGCACAATTGTGTCTACTTCATAACTCAAAGAATGATAAGTCCTAACAATAGGTATACGTGTACCCTTATCCTTAGATTCCCTTGTGAATGAAATTTTATTAAGAACTCGCTCTGGATAACCTCGGGCAGCAAATTTCTCTTCTAACTCAGCAATCCTACATTGTCTAATTGTGGGGTCTGTGACTATCCTATTAATGCGCTGTTTTTGAGAAAATGGAATGGATTTTTTGATACTAGGGGGGTGAACGCTGGTATAATGTAACACACTATTTTTATCCGTCGGTTTACGGTATAAATCTGTGCACAAACCCCCACATCCATTTTTTAATAGCAGAGTATCAAGAAAATTTACCTGATAATTGTCTGTATTCATAGTAAATTTAAGTTCTTCACGAATGCCATTAAGATATTCAAAAAATGTATCAAGTGATGAATGTGGCCCCTCCCATACGCATACAATATCATCGATAAAACGCTTCCATTGTTTAGCATGTTTGACAAATAATTCATTTGTATATACAAATTGGTATTCAAAAAAAGACATATATGCATCTGCGTACGGGGGGGGGGGGGGGGGGGGGGGGGGCACGTCCGCCCCCATCGTCGATCCTCTGCACTGTACATAAAAATCATCCTCAAATAGAAAGTAATTTTCATGCAAAACGATAGTCAACATTTCCACAAAAAAATCCTTTTGTTCCAAAGTGTAGTCACTCTTATCCAGCAACCACCTGGTAGCCTCTATACCTCTATAATGAACAATAGAGGTATATAAGCTTACAACATCTATTGTCACTAATAGAGTTTCCTCCATTACTCCAGTGATGTTTTTGATCATTTGCAAAAATTCAGATATATCCAACAAAAATGCAGGTGTGAATTTGACCAAGGGGGTTAACGTTTTTTCCAAGACTATTGATAGCGGTGATAGAATTGAATCTGTGGATGTCACTATAGGGCGACCTGGAGGATCAATCAAAGATTTATGTACCTTTGGTAACACATAAATCACTGGAGTGACAGGATTGGATATCATTAAATATCTGGACAGATCATCATCTATTACTCCCAAATTTTTATATTTGGTTATCAATTCTGAAATTGCATGTTGAATTTTAAACACAGAATTCCCGTTTAATTTCTCATACGTTTCACTATCTGCTAACTGACGTATAATTTCTCTTCTATATTTATCTTTATCCATAACAACGATGGAACCGACTGAACTATATAGAGACTGTTTGCATGAGACTGTTATTGTGCATTGGATGTACCGCAAGCCTTTCAGTAAAGTTATCCAAGTTCAAGTTCAACTACCTTGTGGACCTTCAGTCATTTTGTGCATGCACCTATCGTTACTGGGAAGGGCGGCGATAGGCCGGAGAATTACTTCAGCATACTAGCCCTCAGCCTGGTGTCACGAACTATAGGGTTAACCTTAACCCCTCATCTACCGAAACAACACACCCACTACCATACACCCCCAAGGGCTACCACAATACCTTCAGTGCACAGTGCTGAATATCATGCAGAATATTGTGTTGAATATTTCAGCTTCCTTTGCAAACTGCATGGCAGAGCTGACCTACTTTAGCATTCAGTGCTGCCAGCTGAGAGGGGTGTGTGCAACCTCAGCCAATCACAGCCCATCTCACACTGAACTGCGCTTGGCTGTATGTTCAGAGAAGCATAGCAGAGTGAGGTAGGAAATTCTCCCTTCAGGGCTTCAGATAATGTCGCGCCTGCTGGGGAAGACCCCTTCCCAGTCTGTGGAGCTGACTGAGGCTGAGCAGAAGATACACAGCAATATCAAGGTAGAAAACTGAAAAATAATAAAAATGAAGGCAGGGGATGGTTTATCATGATGGGTGAAGTGAACTGGGAGGATTAAAAATCATCAAGCTCATGGCAGGTACTGTTTAAATATATCAGGTTTATGCAAAAAGTTAATATTAATAGTTTTGACTCTTTAAGGAGAATTACTCTGGATATTAAGGAGAAGTTTCTTTTGGAGGATATTTAGATTCATTTTTCATTAATCATGGCGGTGTTCTTAGGTAAATTGGTGGGTGAGTTCATTCCCTTGGATGAAAAATAGCCCCACATATGTATGGTCCCAGGATGATTTACTGTTGGAATGTCGCAGGACTCATGGTAGCGCTTACTTTTTTTCCACTGGACAATCATTTTTCCAGATGTCCAAACAGTCTGAAGGGGATTTTAGACTGTCATAAGCAGACAAAATAACTTTACCGTAGTCTTCTGCATTCCAACCTTGAACTACCCATAGAATGTCAGTGGCTTCTTTCTGCCCTTCTGGATAACAGTTCTGCCTCCAAAAGCCTTCACCTCACTGCATGCAAATGCAGATTCACTATCACCTGCCGAGTGCCATCTCAGAACAAGCTCTACTCAGGGGTTAAGCTGATGCTGTAATTAAATCCTCTTTAAGAGACAGTCCTGGCACTTGCTGGACTCTTTGTCACCCTGAAGCCTTCTTCACAGCACCTCTCTACTTTGAAGTTCTTAATGATCCAATACATGGTTGATTCAGGGATACTCTTACAAGCAGCAATGCCCTTGCCAGTAAAGAGCTTTAAATGCAAATAAATTGCACATGTTTCCTTGATAACAACCAAGGTTAACAGAAGAAGACAATGATTTCAAGCACTCCCTTTTAAAATAACCAGTCTGCACTTATTATTTAATCAGCATGACAGAGTGATGTCAGCTACCTTGTCCTTGCTAACACAGTTCTAAGTTAAGGAGCAGAAAGTTTGGATGGTTGCACATTCAGACACATTCATATGTATAATAAATGGGGTACTCTCATCATCTTTTCTTCTACCAGAGGTGGTCGAAAAGGTCAGAAAAAGCCGAGGTTTTGCTCCGTGAGCTACTCTATTTTTGTAATTTCAGGAATTAAAGGGGTACTCCGGCGCTAAGACATCTTATCCCCTATCCAAAGAATAGGGTATAAGATGCCTGATCGCGGGGGTCCCACCGCTGGGGACCCCCATGATCTTGCACGTAGCAACCCCTTAGAATCAGTCCCAGGAGCACTTTGGATAGGGGATAAAATGTATTAGCGCCGGAGTAACCCTTTAAGTAAACCGTGTAACTCGTAGGGCTCTGCTGTGTAAGCAACACCCTTAAAAGTAAACAGGAGTTAAAGGGGTTATCCAGGAAAAAACTTTTTTTTATAGATCAGCGTGCTCCAGAAAGTTAAACAGATTTGTAAATTACTTCTATTAAAAAATCTTAATCCTTTCAGTATTTATGAGCTGCTGAAGTTGAGTTGTTCTTTTCTGTCAAAATCCTCTCTGATGACACGTGTCTTGGGAACTGCCCAGTTTAGAAGCAAATTCCCATAGCAAATCTCTTGTACTCTGTGCAGTTCCCCAGACAAGCAGAGATGTCAGCAGAGAGCACTGTTGCCAGAGAGAAAACAACAACTCAACTTCAGCAGCTGATAATTATTGAAAGGATTAATATTTTTTTAATAGAAGTCATTTACAAATCTGTTTAACTTTCTGGAGCCAGTTAATATAAAAAAATACATTTTTTCCTGGAATACCCCTTTAAGCGAATTGTGTAACTTCCCTGCTTCAGCTTCTTCCTGCTTTCGACCAGCCCTGCTTGTCCTGCCCCCACACTTCCTGTATTTTGTCTCTGTACAGAGAAACACATGCAAGAAATGTAGGGATAAGACAGCATATTTTTTTTACTCCAAAATAGGCAAATGTTTTAACTGATGTATATTATAAATATAAATATTTATTACATAAAAAGTTTTTTCCCCCAAATGACAAGTATGCTTTAACAGTGTGTTTATTATAATTTTCCCCCTGTAGATAGAATGGATTTCACACCAAGGCCCTGGGGCAGCCATGCATGAGCCTGCTTTAATAATAAAATAGAAAGAGAGTACTGTTCTGCAGATTGGCTAAAGACTGGCATGTAACACTCCTTTAGTAAATATTGACCAACATGATAGGTTTCAGAAATTGTGTTGTACATGATGCTTAACCTTTTAAGGACCCATGACGTGCCAGTACGTCATGAGTCCGCTCCCGATCTATAACGTGGGGCCATAGTGGGTCGGGCCCAGCCTCTAACAACGGCCGGGACCCATGGCTAATAGCGTGCAGCGCGGTGCTATTAACCCTTTAGACGCGGCGTTCAAAGTTGAATCTAAAGTGAAAGTAAAACCATGCCGGTTAGCTCAGGGAGCTGTTCGGGATCGCGGCGGCGTCCCGAACAGCTTACATGACAGCCGGATGATCCCTACCTGCCTCCATGCTGTCCGATCGTCAAATGACTGCTCAGTGCCTGAGATCCAGGCATGAGCAGTCAAGCGGCAGAATCATTGATCAGTGGTTTCTTATGAGAAACCACTGATCAATGTAAAAGATCAGTGTGTGCAGTGTTATAGCTATAACATTGCAAAAAAAAAGTGGAAAAAAAAGAACATTTAACCCCTTCCCTAATAAAAGTTTGAACCCCCACCCCCCTTTTCCCATAAAAAAAGCAGTGTAAATAAAAATAAAAATAAACATATGTGGTATCACTGCGTGCGGAAATGTCCGCATTATAAAAAATATATCATTAATTAAACTGCACGGTCATTGGCGTACGTGCAAAAAAATTCCAAAGTCCAAAATAGTGCATTTTCGGTCACTTTTTATATCATGAAAAAAAAGAATAAAAAGCGACCAATGAGTCCTATCAGCGCAAAAATGGCACTGCTAAAAACTTCAGATCACAGCGCAAAAAAATAGCCCTCATACCGCCCCATACGCAGAAAAATAAAAAAGTTATAGGGATCAGAAAATGAAATTTACATATACATTTTCCTGCATGTAGTTAAGATTTTTTCCAGAAGTTTGACAAAATCAAACCTACATAAGTAGGGTATCATTTTAATCGTATGGAATAAAGAGAAGGTGTAATTTTTACCGAAAAATGTACTGTGTAGAAACGGAAGCCCCCAAAAGTTACAAAATGGCGTGTTTTTTTTTCCAATTTTGTCTCACAATGATTTTTTTTCCATTTCACCGTAGATTGTTGGGTAAAATTACTGATGCCATTACAAAGTAGAATTGGTGGCGCAAATATTAAGCCATCATATGGATTTTTAGGTGCAAAATTGAAAGAGTTATGATTTTTTAAAGGTAAGGAGGAAAAAACGAAAATGCAAAAACGGAAAACCCCCGGGTCCTTAAGGGGTTAAATGGGTTAAATGGGTTTTATATGGGTAAGAGAGATCTTATGAGCTTGGGTTCAGTTGCATTCTCTATACCCATATAAATATACCATTGATTATACTATATTTTTTCTGCTTGCATTTAATATTGCAGTATGATGTTTACAATGCGCACTAAATTCCAGCTGGGGTAGGAACAGTTAAAAAAAATACACTTAGCTAAAAATGTGTTAAAACAAAGTTATGTCTACATCTTGATTCTACATTTTCATGCCCTTTCTTACAAAGGGTCACTAAAGTAAAGTAATGTAAGTGCAGGAGCATTTCTTAAATGACCTTTTTTCCTGTTTTGCCTGCAATAGAGGTGGAAAATCCATTTTGTGTGCCGCTGTGAAAACTGAAAGGAAACTGTAGTCCGTTCCATTAGGAGCCATAATAAATAGACACATCTAGTTAAATATTAGATGAAATATATGTGTTAATTGTAAATTAATTGTATACCTTATACAGTATTTTATGAACAATTATCCTCTAGGCTTTAAACGTTGATGATGCGATGCATTCTTCTATTTTTACAAGTATTATTTAGAGCTTAAAATTGCCTACTTTTTCTTTTTGAGATTTATGTTCCTGCGAGCAGACTAACAATATGTATGCCTACACATTTTTCAATATGTTTCCTTCCCAGTGGTGTTGTAAGATTAAATATCTCTGCAGTTTCCATTGTGTTCACATATGAATCACAGCGCTCCCTTGTTGTGCTCTGCATAGTTTGAACAATATGTTTGTTACAAAAGCAGACCAGTGAATAATTATATGAACAGCTTTCCATTTAATTACTGTAATCATCTAAAAAGTATTTTTTATTTAACGGAACAATATCACGTACGTGCCGATACATGGCTTGTAGGCCCTGGAATATCAATGCAGCTTTCTGTGACAGTTCAAGTATGTGGTATAAAATTTGCCTGCAGTATATGAAATATTATTTGTTGAAAAATAACAAGTAGATGCCAATCCCAATATCCTTTACGGATTTCCTGTGAAAAAAAACATATCAGTTATATGTGAATTTTATCCAGTTATGCTTTAGTTAGAGAAAAATTTGTATTAGAATAACAGGCTTGTGATATGTATTTATTAACTATTTATAACTAAGTTAAAGTGTACCTGTCGTCAAGCAAAACTTTTTATATAATGTAGATAATACCAGTATATGTATATTTATAATATACATTGGTTAAACAATATGTATATTTTTGTCCCTGCAGCTATTGCTTTGTGTCTCTATGAGGAGTCCAAATACAGGAAGTGAGGGTGGACAAAAAGGGTTCTGTGCACTGAGGATAAGCAGGGCTCTGTGCAGTGTGGCTCTGTGACATGCTACGGGCTCACACAGCAGAATAATTGACAAGCCAGGATCCTGCAGAGAGCCCTGCTTGTCCTGCCCTCATTTCCTGTATTTGGATTCCTTACAGGCAATAGCTGCAGGGACAGTATTTTTTCAGCCATAAATATACACATTTTTCAACCAATGTATATTACAAATATACATATAATTGTATTATCTACATTATATATAACACATTTCTGTTGACGACAGGTAAACTTTAAGTCGATAGTACAAAAGACAAAAGTAATGTATATTCAGTTGATAGAAGACAGTAGAGAACTCCAGTGGGATCAAGCAGGATCCCCTGATATACTTGCAGATATGGGCGGTATTAGGTATGTTGGGGGTGGGATTGGCAGTCACACAGTATACTTGCGGGTCCCGGCACCATTAAAGGCACCATTACGGGGCACCATTACAGGGACTATTATATGGGTTCTGAAGTGTGCCTGCTCATAAAGTAATACAGCTGACCAGGGTTCTTTACTATTCTTGACTAACGTTTGTTGAACCAGAAAATAGAGGTAATTGGTGCTGTCTGAGACAGCACCAATCACCCTTGCCCAGCAGGAGTGAGGCGGCACTGGAGTTACGTCACATTCGCCATGATTGCTGTTGCATAACTTCAACTCCCAGCATGCATGGAAAGCCAAAGGGCATACTGGGAGTTGTGGTTGTGTGTCTTCAGCTGTGGCATAACTACAACTCCCAGCATACCCTTCGGTTGTCAGTCATGCTGGGAGTTGTAGTTTTGCAATAGCTGAAAGCACACTGGTTGGGAAACACTGAGTTAGGGTCTATTACCAGACTCAGTGTTTCCCAACCTCTCTGCCTCCAGGGCTGCACAGTTTTGCAACATCTGTAGATTTGCACCCCCCCCCAAAATAAAAGTACTGGGTACATTGACAGGGGCGGGGGTTTACAGTAAGTTCCTGCTGCAAGCTTGAGCTTTTCCGTCGCAGCTCCAACTCCTAGCAGGAAGCTCATTGTAAACCTCCACTCGTGTACATGTACCCTAAAAACACTGCACTACACTACACTACACAAAATAAAGAGTAAAACACTACATATACACACACCCTTACACAGTTACCCCGCCCCCAATAAAAATTTGAATCATCTTGTATGGCAATGTTTCCAAAACTGATTGCAAAACAACAACTTCCAGAACTGCAATGTAATGCTTGCATCCCCTAGGCAAATTCCTAATTTAGGCCTCAGGCCTTAGGCCTATGTGCCTTAGGCCTATGTGCATGGCGCTCTCTAACTCTTTCTTTCTTCAAGGCAACAGGGCAACAGTTTAGTGCCACATATGGTGTATTTCCATACTCTTTCAGACACCTGTTTTTTTTTTTTATTGCGTTTATGTCAGAACAGCCACCCCAGTGCAAATCACCAATTTAGGCTTTCAATGTACATGGTGCGCTCTCACTCCTGAGCCATGTTGTGTGCCCGCAGATCACTTTGAGTCCACAAATGGAGTACTCGGGAGAACTTGTGTTACAAATTTTTTTCCCCCCCTCGTGCAAAGGAAAAATTGACGTCTACACCAGTATGTTAGTGTAAAAAAAAAATATTATTTTTTTACAGTAACATGCTGGTGTTGCCCCATACTTTTCATTTTCACAAGAGTTAAAAGAAGAAAAAGACCCCCAAAATTTGTAACACAATTTCTCCCGAGTACAGATATACCCCATTTGTGGATTCAAAGCGCACAACATGGCTTAGGAGTGAGAGCACACCATGTACATTAAAGGCCTAAATTGGTGATATGCACCGGGTGTTCTGACATAAACACAAAAAAAATACCCACATGTGACCCCATTTTTGAAACTACACCCCTCAAGGAATGTAATAAGGGGTGCAGTGGGCATTTACGCCCCACAAGTGTCTGAAAGATTTTTGAAACAGTGGTCTGTGAAATTGAAAAATTTAATTTTTCATTTGCACAGCCCACTGCTTCAAAAATCTGTCAAACGCCAGTGGGGAGTAAATGCTCACTGCACCCCTTATTACATTCCGCCAGGGGTGTCGTTTCCAAAATGGTGGTCACATGTGGGGGTCCACTATTCTGGCACCATGGGGGCTTTGTAATCGCACATAGCTCCCAGCCAAATTCTCTCTCCAAAAGCCCAATGACGCACCTTCTCTTCTGAGCCCTAAAGTGCACGTGCAGAGCACTTTACATCCCCATGTGGGTTATTTCCATAATCAGAAGAAATGGGGTTTCAAATTTTGGGGGTCTTTTTTTCCTGTTACCCCTTGTGAAAATGAAAAATTTTGGGTAACAGCAGCATTTTAGTGAAAAAACACCTGTGGGGGGCATGGCCTGGCTGCCGAACTGAATAGCCGTGTTCTAACTGTGCTCCACTAACCTTATTCCTGTACAGAGCCTTAAAAGCACTTTCCAGAGCACAATCGCCACCCACCGACATGAGACAGACTGTCCGTTATGTCAGTCAGAAGAAAGAGAATCGGCAAGCATGATTCCCTGGCAAAATTTTACTTTACTCAGAGGCGTCCCCCCCCCCCAAGATGGCGCTGGTGAAACACAGGACAAAGACCAGCACACAGCGCAGCTGGCGCACACCTCACCTGCATCCCACAGGCACTCCACGTTTGACCCAGAGCTCCACAGTTCTCTGTTGGGCACCACAGAACTGCCGACATCTGCACCAGCCTCTCCTGGCGCTTCTCAGCGAGGCAGCCTGCAGGTACTTTCCACCATCCCCTCACCGGAGCCTCCCTCTGCCTCAGCGCAGACAGGGACTCCTCCACCCGGCCCCTTGCAACCACAGCAGCTACCCGACTCCCTGCTGCACAGACATCAGCCTTCAGCTGACTGGGGCTCTGCTGCTGCCTTCCCCTGTACAGAAGAGAACGAGCTGCAAGTGTTCTCTGTTAATGATAAAGCAGTGACAGATACCCAAATGAAATACAGGCTTCTTACTTTAAAAAAATACTTTAGGAAGGACATTCTAACTATGATTAACCCTATACATGCCACAGTCAAAGATCTGGGTGCCAGAGTTGACTACATTGAAACAAAATTTGGGGAGTTTGCTACCTCTCATAATGAAGTTATTGACTCTCACAATGCAAAAGTAGCAGACTTAGAAGATCGCAGCAGGCACAATAATATTAAAGGGGTACTCCGGTGAAAACCTTTTTTCTTTTAAATCAACTGGTGGCAGAAAGTTAAACATATTTGTAAATTACTTCTATTAAAAAATCTTCATCCTTCCTGTACTTATTAGCTGCTGAAAGGAAATTATTTTCTTTTTGGAATGCTCTCTGATGACATCACGACCACAGTTCTCTCTGCTGACATTGTTATAATAATAATAACAACGCTTTATTTATTGTTGTCCTTAGTGGGATTTGAACCCAAGTCCCCAGCACTGCAAGGCAGCAGTGCTAACCACTGAGCCACTATGCTGCCCTTAGCATATATCTGCTATGCATGGTTGCTAAAATGGACAGAGATGTCAGCAGAGAGCACTGTGTTCGTGATGTCATCAGTGTTCCAAAAAGAAAGGAATTTCTTCTGTAGCATTCAGCAGCTAATAAGTACTGGAAGGATTAAGATTTTTTAATAGAAGTAATTTACAAATATGTTTAACTTTCTGCCACCAGTTGATTTAAAAGAAAAAAGGTTTTCACTGGAGTACCCCTTTCTTTAAGCTACGGGGAATGCCGGAATCTGTAGAGCATGCAGATACACCTGCCAACATTTGCTCCCTTATAAAAGCAGCGCTGCCATCATGTTTTCCTCAGGAGCTTGAAATTGACCAGGCACACCGGGTACCCCGATCCAAACATCTGGACGACTCTGTCCCCAGACATCCTGGCAAGGGTGCAATTCTTTTCCATCAAAGAAAAAATTATGAACTTTTCTTGCCCGTATCATCATGGGGCCATTTACACTGATCTCTCAGCGGCTACTTTACAACTACGCAGAGCTTTACACCATGTTGCCTCTACTCTGCGCTCAGCGAATATTCAATATTGCTGGGGCTTTCCGATACGACTCATGTGATCCATTTACCAGTGGAAGGTGAAGCTCTCTTACGGCGATGGAATCTGCCTTTGGAATCCACAAAAGATCCACCTCGCATATCCCTCCGCAAAATGCGGCATGACTGGTTCGTAGTTCGCTAACTCTGGACTACTCGGCTCTTAGGTTTGGTCTGGCTTTGGCATGGACATTACCCCCACTCAGGAAGATAGGCTCCAGCCTTTACCTGCCATATCCTTTACTAGTTCGCTAGTTCTTTGGTTCGCACTGTTTAATGTGTTTCTTTGTTCTGTGAGGTGGTGTACAAATTTTTTGTCCTTTCAGCATTGTCTGCTCATTTCTAACCCAAGCGTGCTGGCTGGTAGGCGCTTGTGGTCAATTCCTTATGTGTTACTACTAACTATTGTTATGCTTTTCATATTACTGTATGGTAATCAAATTGGTCAGTATTAATGCAAACGGTCTAAATAGTCTGCATAAATGTACATATTTATGGAGGGAAATATGGAACAATGAGGCCTTGTGTGCTACCTTTAAAAAAAGGACTGTCCTCTCAAATCAAGAATGCTCTTGCTGCACGGGAATTTCCGGCTAACCTAAGCGAACTTATCCATTGATGTGCGATTTGCCGAGAGGTAGGAAGAACTTCCTTTGCAAAAAGAACCTGCCCGAACATGCCGTTTACCTCGTCTGGCCCCCGTGTTCCAACATCCACCCTTACTCTCTACTTTGCCTCTTGCCGAAGAAGCTATGGAAGTGGACCGTTTTCACTTAACACAGCAGGAAAAATTCCGTCGATGCAATGAGAATTTATGCCTATATTGTGCCAGTCCGGAGCACTTTCTCAAAGACTGTTCTATACGCCCTCCGTGCCCGGGAGAACGCTCTCAACTTGGACAAGTAGGAGTGGCTTCCCTAGATGATAATATTACCTATCCTCACTTGACCACCCCGGTTCAAGTATTTTCCACTGCCAAGACGTCTTTCATCCCTTCTGCTCTTTTGGACTCCGGTTCCGCTGGTAACTTCATTGGTGCCTCCCAGGTCCATAAACATTGTATTCCAGTGTCTCGTCTTACCAAGCCTTCTACATCTCTTCTGTTAATGGACA
The DNA here is from genome assembly GCF_029499605.1 of Hyla sarda. Classification (NCBI taxonomy): domain Eukaryota; kingdom Metazoa; phylum Chordata; class Amphibia; order Anura; family Hylidae; genus Hyla; species Hyla sarda. The sequence goes on from NC_079189.1 coordinate 483,018,111, forward strand.
AAATCTGAACTGTAAGGTGCAATTTCTCACGGAACCTCTCTTCATGCAAGTAGGAAATTTGCATAAGGAAAAAATGTAGTTCTATGTGCTACCACATTGTACTTCGGAGCTTCTTCTTGGTCTTTCTTGGCTTCAACATCATTCTCCACAACTTGACTGGAAATCTGGTGAAATCACTTGTTGGGTTCAACATTACCAAAATCACTATCTTTTTCCCCCTGTGATATCTTCTGTGCCATTTCAAGTCTTGAATTGGTAACATTCTTCCTTGCCAGTTGGTCACTTTAGAAGTTGGAAGACTCCACAACAGAAGCCTGCAAGTTTCTTACAGCCTTTGCCTATTCCAGAAACCCCCTGGTCTCATGTAGTGGGGAACTCTCTGAATTCCAAAGAAGAGGGGGAGACCAAAGGGAGGGGTAGCAAGACTTTCCCGCTTTGCAGCGGGCTCTGGTGGAAACCAGTGACACTTTAGACTCCGCCCCCTGTCATGGCTCACGTCATCATCCACACAGGCCCAGGGGATCCACCACCTGCCATGTCCTGTTACACATATCAATATCTTTACAAGAAAATTCTAACTCCTCTCCTACATATCTTTGGAGGGCTAGCCCTTTCCTTTCTTAATTTCCCACCCAGAGCATGTCCAAAATTTACGGAATGATCTTACCAACTACTTCTCAGACAATGCAACCCCAGAAGTAGACGCTTTTACCTTGTGGAACTGCCACAAAGCATACATGAGGGGTTTCTTTATTCAGTACGGAGCTATCAGTAAAAAGAAAAGGTACTTTTACACAAGTTACACATTTTAGAAGCACAAAACAAATCCTGCCCTTCTCCTGATTTAGCTACGCAATTTTCCACCCTCCGTCAGGAACTTAGAGGACTGCTCCTATTTCAATATGAGAAAAATCTTAGAAGAACTAAAGCGAAATAATATTTGCAAAATGATAAAGCAGGTAAATTGTTAGAATCTCGTTTGAAGAGACATGACCGCTCCTGCATTGCTCACTCAGTGCACCTTATATCCGGCTCTACGCTATACACTCCTGAGGGCATAGTTGACAGTTTCCAAGCCTTTTACTCTTCCTTATATAACTCACAAGACACTATCCCTTCCCCCCCTCCCTAGAAGACTCGATCAACTCCTTCCTCACTAGCCATCATTTACCAAAACTCACTGAAAGGCAACTAGAATCTCTTAACAACCCTATATCCCTGGCCGAAGTGGTGAAAACTTAAATTTTTCCCTACACAAAAAGCCCCTGGACCCGATGGCTTTGTTAACCTATATTACAAAACCTTCAGTGTCATATTGTCCCTATATCTTGGGGACTTTTGCCAAGCAGCCATTACCAAGAGTTATTTCCCAAAAGAGAATCTACTGGCAGTGATAGTGACACTCCCCAAACCTGGGTAATCTCAAGGCCTTCCCCACAAAACTAAAGGCCGATTTTGCTGCTCAATTGAGTCCTCAAAATATTTGAATAGCTTGAATAGCTGTAGTGCTATCTTCTTTGATTAATGCAGACCAATCTGGTTTTGTGCCCGCCCGACAGGCGGCGGACAACACTAGACAGCTGTTAAATAATTTACACCATATAAAAAAAAATAACATACCCCTGATGTAATGTCCGTTTATTTGTTTTTGCATTTTTCTCTTTAGGTGTGTATTCACACACTAGTTTGTTCAGAGCAGTTGGCTATTCCACCTGTATAGGGAATGGTTAATGCTCTGGACGAATGGTTACTAGGGTTTGTCTATTTTAAGCCAGACTTCTCTGCAGTCTGTGCTGGTTATTGAGTGCAATACTACTATGCCTGTTTGTGCAATATACTTCCAAGTCTGCTTGAGTATGCACCTTGTATTTATCCTATGATATCATCTGAGTTTTAGCCATGGTTAAATAGTCTTGTTTATTGTAGATTTTAGTCTGTGTTACATATGTCGGTTTTAGGATTATGTCTGTTCAGCTTTGTCGGTGTTCACACTGTGTCTGAGTCTAGCTTGTACCCTGTGCTCTGTATGTTATATTCTTGTTTGGTATTCTGGAGTCTTTTCAGACTCATCCGGTTCTAGTTTGAATGTTCTGTGTCCCAGTGTGAACAGTGTCCTATATTTATATCCTGTTTGGTTGATCTGATCCTTTGTCCTTTGTACTTGTACCTACTTGTGATAGTTCTTAGTAACTTACCTGTTGAGTTTAATGTTTTGTCTCTCAGTTCTTCCGCTATCCCCTTCATCCCCTGGATTCTACTGTATACTCTTATCATGCCTAGTCTTGTTCATTTTATCATGTCTGCCATTTATCTGATATCTGGTCTAGTGAACTGTTTGTTAATTCACTATATTCTGTTCTGTTTGTGAATTTGAATTCTGCCCTCTTAGTATTTGTATTGTCTAGTAGGTTTCTAGCCTGTGACCGACTATGTTTATCATTTGTTTTTACGCCACTGCACTTTAGCGCAGGAAGGGACCGGCTCCTAGTTGTCGACTTACCGTTTAGGGTGAGTGGGCAAGTAGGCAGGGAAAGATGCTTTAGGGTCAGTTTCAGGCTCACTCTCCCTGTCCCCCTGGTCGGTCCTGACACCTGCCTTGATCCTCGCATTCGACGCCAAGTAGGCATTTGACTGGCTTCGCTGGTCGTACGCCTTCTCGGTTCTATGGCCTATGGGCTTTAATGGTTCGTTCCTGCAAGCAGTCAAACCCCTATACACTGGTCCTACGGCCAGAGTTTTTGCCAATGGAGCCTTATCTACCTCTCTGCAAATTACAAATGGCACGAAACAGGGGTGCCCTCTCTCCTACCTACCTTATTTTTATCCTATGCTTGGAGCCCCTCGTGCAGGCCCTTCAAACTAACACAGAAATAACGGGTGATGACATTGGTAACAGGCAGCACCTCATCTCCCTATATGCGGATGACATCATCCTTACCCTCACTCAGCCTTCACTTTCCACCCACAAGGCTCTAGATGTTATTAATAGATTCGGTGCCCTGTCATACTACCATCTTAACCTGGACATACAGACGATACAACACCTTAAGTGCACATTTTCCTTTGATTGGCGTACATCTTATATAACTTATCTAGGTATCAAGCTAGCCTTTCCTCATAAACTTTTATGCCGGATTAATTATGAACCTTTCCTTAAAAGCATTGAAGAGGAGACTCGCAGACTAGCTCAATATGATATTTCCTGGGTGGGACCGGTTACTAGCTTTAAAATGTTTTTACTGCCATGATTCCTATATTTATATAGGACTTTACTTATTTCTGTCCCCAACTCATTCTTCTCTACGGTCCAGGCAATCCTAATCAAATTTGTATGGTCGGACAAGAAACCTAGACTTGCATCTTCTATTTTAACTAAGGGAAGGGAGGTAGGCGGTCTGAAATTTCTAGACCTTCCTGGTTATTACATTGCCACCTTGGTCAGCTCTTTGCGTGGCTGGTGGAGGGGGTGTATAGACATCCCCTGGGTGCACATAGAACACACTTATCTCTCTCCCTATCAGGCCACAGATGTACTGTGGTACCCTCTCTGGCACTCCATCCCCCCACTACCACTCCACAACCCTATCATCAAAGCATCATACACTGCATGGTCGAAATACTTGACTGATGCAGCTTCAGATAGTATTGTCTTGGTAGCTTCTCTGCCTCTCACTTTCATCCAAGCCTCCATCCCTCAGCAAGATATACTGAAGTGGACCCTCCTTGGTATCACTCATGTTAATCATCTATTTGATGCTGGTCATATAATGACATTTCAGGAAATACAAACTAAATACTACATACACAAGAGAGACCTCTACATGTAGCTACAGCTTAGACATATTTTCTGAGCACTTTGCACCCTTTGGGCATCTGTCCCCACACAGCGACACTAGCTTTTTTAAGCAGTAACTTAAAGGGGCTAAGCCTGATATACTCCACTTTCTCACACACTACTAGTTTTCACAGATCACATCCTTTTCGCATCTGATAGAGATAACTGGTTATCAATGTAGATGAAAGTGAGTGGAAGCGAGTGTTTCAAATGGCACATGTATCCCATGTAGAATCCCTGTCCAAAACCACATTACAGTGGTATTACAAGCCTGATCGGCTAGCACGTATATACCCTGACTTCTCTCCCATATGTTGGCGCAAATGTGGACAAAAAGGTACTTTTATGCACATATTGTGGGAATGTCCAGTTGTCATGCCCTTTTGGGCACCTTGTAAAACACTACTAGAAGAAGTACTACATTTACAGATTTCTTGGTCCCCTCAACTAGTTTTGCTCCTTTTTAATTTACATTCTATCCCACCAAAACTACGAGAACTGACCTGCATTAATTGCATTATTGCCAAAATCACACTCATTAAAGAATCAGCAAAAGTGGCAGTAGTAAAAACTGGATCCTAGTCCGGCGCAGTGCAGTAGAAGAAAAGTCCATGATGCAGGGATTTACTTCATCAGATTTATTTAGAACACAACCGCAACGTGTTTCTTGCCCGTAAAGGCAATGCAAGAAACGCGCTGTTTTGAATGAAGTAAATCCCTGCATCACGGACTTTTCTTCTACTGCACTGCGCCGGACTAGGATCCAGTTTTTACTACTGCTACTTTTGCTGTTACTTTAAACCGGTGAACGAGGCTTCGATCGGAGTATCCAGGCTGTATGGAGAGTCCTTTTCTATGCTCTATACAGTGTTGTGCCCACAGCGCAACACATTCTGGTAAGCGTGATTCCTTTTACCTTGCTAAATATTTTTCACAGTACCGCACTAGTGGCGTGTGTGTCTCTTTTTTCTCTTTTTACTCACTAAAAAATGGAAGTCTTCAACAATTCCCTCTATTGCCGACGTAGTGAATAAATTAAACACTACTTGAACATATGAAAAATTTATAGCTTTGGGTAATGGCTCATTCTCCAAATTTAAAATTTGTTGGGCTAACTGGCTATCCTCCTCCTGTGTACTCTACCGTCCACATGTAAGAATTAGAATCCTATTAAGTTATCCCCTTAGGACACTACACTCCTTTATGGTAGGCTACTCCTTCGTAAGACACCATGGGAATTGTGTAGAAATTAGATATTGTCACGATTCGGCTCACAGGTAGTGGATCCTCTGTGTCAGCGAGGGATTGGCGTGGACCGTGCTGGTGGACCGGTTCTAAGAGGCTACTGGTGTTCACCAGAGCCCGCCGCAAAGCGGGATGGTCTTGCTGCGGCAGTAGCAACCAGGTCGTATCCACTAGCAACGGCTCAACCTCGCTGACTGCTGAGAAGGCGTGGGACAGAAGGACTAGGCAGAGGCAAGGTCAGACGTAGCAGAAGGTCGGGGCAGGCGGCAAGGTTCGTAGTCAATATGGATAGCAGGAGTTCAGGTAACACAGGCTTGGACAGCACTAAACGCTTTCACTGGCACAAGGCAACAAGATCCGGCAAGGGAGTGCAGGGGCAGTGAGCAGATATAGCCAGAGAGCAGGTGGAAGCCAATTAAGCTAATTGGGCCAGGCACCAATCATTGGTGCACTGGCCCTTTAAGTCTCAGAGAGCTGGCGCGCGCGCGCCCTAGAGAGCGGAGCCGCGCGCGCCAGCACATGACAGGAGGGGCCCGGGACGGGTAAGTGACATGGGATGCGATTCGCGAGCGGGCGCGTCCCGCTGTGCGAATCGCATCCCCGACGGCCATGTCAGTGCAGCGCTCCCGGTCAGCGGGACTGACCGGGGCGCTGCAGGGAGAGAGACGCCGTGAGCGCTCCGGGGAGGAGCGGGGACCCGGAGCGCTAGGCGTAACAGATATACTTACCTTAATCCATTTAGACACTACATGACCGTTTGGCTTTTGGATGACTCCGTGGACAATGCTGACAAATTTTTCCTTGCAACACTTGTGCCTGGACTTTTCTGGACAATTATTTTGGAACTGTAACCTTTTGTGTATAATCTACCTCCTCACACAATGTGTTCTATTCTTGTAAGCTTTCATTTGTTCTTGTGATACGTTTATCACTTGTTTACAATTCAGTAATATTTGTCTGCAATAGTGGCTCATGTAGCCCTCCATTTCTACCAACTTCTTTACATGGTATTGATGACTTGTGTTTGTTTTATGTTTGTTATGAAGAACAAAAATTTTCCAATAAAAATTATTGAAAAAGAAAAAACACCTGTGGGGTATTAAGGCTCACTGTACCCCTTGTTACATTCCTTGAGGGGTTTGGTTTCCCAAATAGTGTGTCATGTGTTTTTTTTCTCCTGTTCTTGCACCATGGGGGTTTCCTAAATGCGACATACCCCTTAAAAACGATTTCAGCAAAATTTTCTCTCCAAAATCCCAACGTTGCTCCATCCTTCCTGAGCCATGTTGTGCACCCCCAGAGCTTGTTACATCCACATACGAGGTATTTACATACTCAAGAGAAATTGGTTTACAAATTTTGGGGGGCTTTTTTTCCTTTTAACTCTTGTAAAAATGAAAAAAAATGGGGCTACAAGAACATGTCAGTGTAAAAAATTGAGATTTTGAGTTTTCTCCTCCACATTGCTGCTATTCATGTGAAACACCTAAAGGGTTAACAAACTTTCTGAGCGTCATTTTTAATACTTCGAGGGGCTCAGTTTCTATAATGGGGTTATTTATGGGGGATTTTTTCCAGAAAGGCCCTTCAAATCCAATTCAAATGGAACTGGTCCAAGAAAAACTGAGATTTTAAATTTTTTCGTGAAAATTTTGAAAATTGCTGCTATACTTTGAAACCCTCTAATGTCTTCAAAAAGTAAAAACATGTCAACTTTATGATGCCAACAAAAAGTAGACATATTGTATACATGAATCAATATATAATTTACATGGCAGGTCCCTTTTCCTTACAAGCAGAGCATTTCAAATTTAGAAAAATGCTAAATTTTCAACATTTTCATGAAATTTTTGAATTTTTCACCAAGAAATGATGCAATTATTGACAAAAATTTACCACTATCTTAAAGCAGAATATGTTAAGAAAAACAATCAGACTGATAAGTAAAAGTATCCCAGAGTTATTAAAGTGTACCTGTTGTGAACAAAAATGTATTATATAATGTAAATAATACCATTATATGTATATTTGTAATATACATTTTTTAAAAAAATTTGTATATTTTTGTCCCTACAGCTATTATCTGGGTGTCTCTGTGAAGAGTCCAAATACACGAAGTGAGGGTCGACAAGCAGGGCTCTGTGCTCTGAGGACCAGCAGGATGATTGATAAGCCAGGAGCCTGCACAGAGCCCTGCTTGTCCTGCCATCACTTCCTGGATTTGGACTCCTCACAGAGACACACAGGCAATAGCTGCAGGGACAACATTTTTTCACCCAAAAATATACACATTTTTTAATCAATGTATATTACAAATATACATATAACAGTATTATCTATATTATATCAAAAGTTCTTTTTAACGACAGGTACTTTAATGCATAAAGTGACATGGGTCAGATTAGCAAAAAATGGCCTGGTCCTTAAGGTCAAAATGGGCTTGGTCCTTAAGTGGTTAAAGGGGTACAAAACATTTTTTCAAATTAACTGGTGCCAGAAAGTTAAATAGATTTGTAAATTAGACTAAAAGAAAAATTATACTTGTGTATCGGCGCAAATAAAAGGAAAACCCATATGGGAATACACTTACTTGGTATGCTTTATTAGTTGGTTTATGCGTGGGATAAACAAATTCTGATATTGTGCTGATAATAGTTCCATTCACTGACCGAAACGCGTTAGTTGAATTGTGGCCCCTGTGCCTTGCTGTAGCTGTAATCGTGACGTCACGTTCAGTAATCAGATCTCTGTGCGAACTACTACAGTGCGGTCGCACCGGTGAGACGCTCACGGCCGGAGTAGATCTCCCGGTGCATACACCCACTGTGTATCCGGACCCTCTTCCTTGTTATCTTCCTGGGAGCTTCTGGAGGGACTCGGTCATTACCCACACCGTACTCCAGGAAGAACACCACTTCGTAGACCACATCGTGAAAAGCAGCATTCAAACTACAGGTACCCTGACACCTGTGGCGATCATTATACAGCGCTTAACAGCCGCATACCCTACCGTCCCTGCTGGCGTGCAGATCATGGTGTACAGCACAACTTTCTTGGATAATTTAAACAATAGAAGATATATAACTATTAATTTAATTCATATATGTATATATATAGCGATAAAGTCAGACTGTACCGTGAATGCCGTCCAGTGCGGTGGGGAGTCGGCATCCACTTTCATTATAGAGTAATCTCAACAGATGCACCCAAGTAAGTTCCTCTGTATCAGTATAAAGTGATACTAAGTCGATACATGTTTTTGTAACAATACAGACACAGTAACTGTGTTTTTGTAACAATACAGACACAGTAGGGAAAAATATTCAATATTATTTTTCCCTATTTCTTTGCCCAGTGAATGGAACTATTATCAGCACAATATCAGAATTTGTTTATCCCACGCATAAACCAACTAATCAAGCATACCAAGTAAGTGTATTCCCATATGGGTGT